>NW_003852462.1:6845206-6853512 GCF_000181295.1 Otolemur garnettii
TGTCTTTTAAAACTGGTTCTTTTACCATAACTTAAATTAATGCTGTAAAACAACCCACAAGTATTATTAAGAGTTGCTAATATTTGTAATTGGTAGACAAATGTATTGGAAATCTTGCATGCTTTACCTCATTTAATATGCACAAAATCCTGTGAGGTAGGGACTATGGTTGCCTGTTTTATAAATGAGGAAACAGAGGCTTGGGTTTTGTTTGTTTGGGTTTTGTAATATTTTTCTTTTTTTTTTGGCTGGGGCTGGGTTTGAACCTGCCACCTCCAGCATATGGGGCCGGCACCCTACCCTTTTGAGCCACAGGGGCCACCCAGGTTTTGTTTGTTTTTGTTTTTTGTTTGAGGCAGGGTCTCACCCTTGTTGCTGAGCCTGATTCCAGTGGTAGGACCACAGCTTACTGTAACCTCAAACTCCTGGTCTCAAGTGATCTCCCTGGCTCAGTCTCTTGAGTAGCTGGGACTATAGGTGTACACTACCACACCCAGCTGATTTTTAAATTTTTCGTAGAAACAAGATCTCACTAGGTTGCTCAAGCCTGTCTTAAAATGATCCTCCTGCCTTGGACTCCCCAAGTGCTGGAATTACAGGCACAAGCTGCTTGAGACTCAGTAAGTTTTAAGTGTCATGTCCAAGAACAAACACCTAGAATTGAACCTGGGTCTAAGGCCTGTCGCCATACCCCGGTGCTCTGCTAGCTCTGTCTCCAGCCAGAAGAATCACACTGGTGTAACTGACAAACCTAACTACTACAACTTGCATAACCAAATGAAGATTGCTGTTACTGCTTAAACCACTCTTTAAATTAAATTACATGTGCATAGTTTCTATGGCATATAAGAAAATCTTCCTCATTAACTAATAGCTCTTATTTCTTCCCTATAGTATTATTCACCTTGATTATTTATGAGTTGAGTTTGTCAGTGAATGACTTCAGGGTATTTGTAGAAATCACATGCACCCTCCAAAGACAAAGGATTCTCCCAGTGAAGATACTCAAAAGAATAAGTAATTTCAAAACATTCCCCCAAGAGTACTTAAAGCAATGGCAGCGCTGTTGGAATAGAATATAGCTACGTACTTAAAGTGACTATTTTAAAAGGAATAGCATCCTTTTAGCAGTGTAAATTCTGAAAGGTGGTAAAGTCCCATTACTTAGCAGTCAGCCAACACAGGTTTAACTGCACTGAACATCCTAAAGTGTGACAAAGCCAAACAAAATTCCTATACTTTTTGAAACGTTAACGTTCTAAAAATTGGCTTAATGTTTATAAAATGTTACATTAATATTTATACCTCAGTGTTTTTAAAACTTTAGAAGATCATTGATGTTAAAATTAAAAAAAATTTTTGGTGAAACCTCAAATCTGCCTCAGGAAGAAATGAACCAATTCCTTATTATCTCATCTGGGGGGGGACACTTACAGCCTGAGCCGGTGGGTTCTTGGCAGCCAGCAGTGCAAGCAATAGGCTGTGTGGGCCAAACAGAAGTGAATCATGGTGACGTTGGTCCCAGAGCACCTAGAGGGAGGCAAGGAGGATCCAGGACAGTCCCGTTAGAGTTTCCAAACTCCCACACCCCTTCATCACCTACTGTGCTCCTCCCTCACTCCCTGCAGAGGGACAGATCCTACATCACCATAACTTAACTCTTCTGAGGCTTTGAGGGTGTAGAGTCCAGTCTGAGTTCAGGCTGGTTGTGTTCACAGTGAATTAGTGGAACCACTGGATATATGAGACAGGTTATAAATGTGACAGAGAAGAAAGAGCTTCCTTTATGCTGAGAGATCAGCTTGCCTCAGCCCCTTCTGTGCCTTCGGGACACCTGGAAACTTGACCTCATCCCCAAGGACAGAGTTCAAGCTCTTTATTCCATCCTTCTCTGAACTCTGTTCCAGGACCATAGCAGCTCCCTGGAGGACCCACACCACTTGATCTCAACCTGCCCCTTCTTCCTTCTCACTGTCTGGGGAGTATCACCTGAAACCTGAGATGGTGCAGCTGGGACTGACACTGAGCACCAGCTGCACCCAGCCCCTCCACCAGTGCGTGTTCAGTGGGTGGCAGATGCCCTGATTTCGCCATAGGGCCCAGAGTACTGTGATAATGTTGTGGTCATACCACCCTGTAACACCAAAGCTGCTGGGTGTAGTGGCTCACACCTGTAATCCCAGAACTCTGGAAGGCCAGGGCAGAAGGATCGCTTGAGGCAAGGAGTTTGAGACCAGCATGAGCAACATAGCAAGATTTCCTCTCTACAAAAAATAGAATGCTGAATTAGCCAGGCATGGTGATGCACACCTGTGGTCCCAGCTACACAGGAGGCTGAGGCAGGAGGATCAGTTGAGCCCAGGAGTTTGAGGTTATAGTGAACTATGATAATGCCAGTGCACCCTAGGCTGGAAGACAAAATGAGACCCTGCCCCCAAAACAAATGAAAACCACACACACACAAAAAAAAGCACCAAAGAGGCTTGGCGCCCGTAGCACAGGGGCTATGGCACCAGCCACATGCACCAAGGCTGGCGGGTTCAAACCCAGCCTGGGCCAGCTAAACAACAATGACAACTGCAACCAAAAAATAGCCAGGCATTATGGCTGGCAGCTATAGTCCCAGCTACTTGGGGGGCTGAGGCAAGAGAATGGCTTAAGCCCAAGAGTTTGAGGTTGCTGTGAGCTGTGATGCAATGGCACTCTATGGAGGGCAACATAGTGAGACTGTCTCAAAAAAAAAAAAAAAAAAAAAACAACCAAAGACTGAGATTGATCCTGCCATTATCCCCATTTTACAGATAAGAAAACTAAAGACACAGGGTCAAGTGATTAAGTCAAGCTGACAAAACCAAATAAAATGTTTTAACACCTTTGCCACATTACTTTTCTAGAACCTTTTTTAGAACCCCATGGTCATTCCATTGCTCAGAAACCTTCAAAGGTTCCCATTATTTCAGGGATTTAACCTTATATTCCTCACCTCTTTCCACAGATCAAGTTCATCTCCATTTTTTTCCCTGTGGCAGAGCCTGAGTTACGAAACCTAAATTCCATCCCTACTCTGCCACTTACTGGCTTTGTTCTCTGAGAGCCTAAGGGCTGAGCAAAAGCATGTTGGTTAGCCCAGCAGTTGGTCTGAGCACTGAGTCCTTGACACAGGTGTCCTGAGTTTTGGCAAATCTTAGAAGTACCCAGTGATGTGTTATATAACCTTAATTTGCAACTCATTTTTAATCCATTATTTCTTTTTAGAGATGTTTGTAATAGTGAAAAAGTAGAAAAACCCAAATGTCCAATGGTAAAAGATTAACTGAAAAGCTGAGTAGCTATAGATCATCATTTATTATGAAGCTGCTTGAGGATATGCTCTGAAAAAATTAGGAAGCACAGCAGGAATGAGCTAGGGGATCCTACTCAGGGGAGAGAGGGAGAAGATCTCAGAATGAGGGCCTCACAGATTTCAGATTTTTAGTCTAGATTAGAGAGGAGAGAGGAGAATTCCAGCAGGAAAAGCCTCCAGGAAAAAAACAGACTCAATGACTAATAGTAGCAGGTTGAGTCATATGAAATTGATGTTTTTATAGATGAAAAAAAATAAAATAAAGGGCTTGCTTAGTGGCTGTAGATGGAAACAGAGCACTAGAGGACATATGCATAGTCTCAGCACTGTGGGAACAAAGAGAAGGCCTTAGGACGGGTTTTCAACCTTCCTAATGCCACGATGTATTTTCAGTGTTACAAAGGGGTTGAGAACCGCAGCCTTAGGAGCTTCAAGACAGGAAAAAAAGTGACATTCAGAGGCTCCAGAATTGGAAGTAACTTTGGATTTCTCACTGTTAACACTAGAATCTAGAAGAAGCAGTAGCTTCAAAATTTGAGAGAAGATGATTTTCTTTCTTTTTTTTTTTGAGACAGATTCTCACTTTATCACCCTCAGTAGAGTGTTATAGCGTCAGCTCACAGCAACCTCAAACTCTTGGGCTCAAGTGATTCTCTTGCCTCAGCCTCCCAAGTAGCTGGGACTACAGGCACCTGCCACAACGCCCAGCTATTTTTTTGTTGTTGACGTTGTCATTGTTTAGCTGGTGAAGGCCAGGTTCGAACCCGCCAACTTCAGTGTATGTGGCTGGTGCTGTAACCACTGTGCTACGGGCACCGAGCCAGAGATGATTTTCAGCATACACTAAAGATAAACTATACGTATTAGGAAGTTTGGGAGAGGGTACTAAGGAGGTGTGTGAGCTAGTCCTCAGAGATTGCAAAAGAAAGACGAAGTGATTTAATTCTGATAAATTGTTTAAATTGGGTAAATGAAGAAATAGCATTATAAGCACATAATGTAGAGTTATGGTAGAATCTACCAGAAAAGGCTGAAAAAGGCCTAACACCCATAGCTCAGTGGTTAGGGAGCCAGCCACATGCACCAGGGCTGGCAGGTTCAAACCCAGCCCAGGCCTGCTAAAAACAACAATGACAACTACAACATAAAAATAGCCAGGCTTTGTGGTGGGCACCTGTATCCTCAGATACTTGGGAGGCTGAGGCAAGAGAATCACTTAAGCCCAAGAGTTTGAGGTTGCTATGAGCTATAATGCCACGGCACTCTACCGAGGGTGACAAAGTGAGACTCTGTCTCAATATTTAAAAAAAAAAAAAATCTGCAAAAGTCAAAAGTGGTTGCCTTTAGGGAACTAGATGGAGGGGATGGTGAGTGGGATATGGTTGATGGCCACTGGTTTTTATTAAAGGCCTTTGTTTTTTGCCCTAGGGTTTTAAAACCTACATACGTGAATTAGTTCAGTAAGGTGTTTTGAGACAGTCTTACTCTATCAGCCTGAGAGAGGGCAGTGGTGTCATTGTAGCTCACTGAAACCTCTAACTCCTGAATTTAAGCGATCCTCCTGCCTTAGTCTCCCAAGTACCTGGGAGTACAGGTGTGTACCACCATTCCTGGCTAATTTTTTTTTCCTACTTTTTTTGTAGAGATAGGGTCTCATGCTTGCTCAGGGTGGTCTCAAATTCCTGAGCTCAAATGATCCTCCTGCCTTGACCTCCTAGAGTGCTAGGATTACAGACGTGAGCCACTGCTCCCAGCATAAAAATTTTTAATAAAATTTAAGAATCAGATGTCTTGAACTACTTCATTAGGGTTATGGAAGGATCAAATGGAATAACTGATAAGCAAAAGAGGTTTGTACATTATAAACTGTTACTGTTATTATAATCATGTTGGCTAAAAGGCAAAAGTACTATTTGAAGGACCAGTTTTACTGAGCCATGTTTTGGTAGATAATAACGTCATTGTATCAGTTAACTGTGGCCATGATAGCGCAGTCACAAAACAGGAGGCATGAGTGGCACGTAACAGTGAGCATTAATTTTTGCTCATGAGACTAGGGACTGTTTGTTGGTCTGCTGATCTTGGCCAGACGTGGCTGATTGGCATCAAAGACAAGTCTGTCTGAGCAGGTAGGCTGTGGTTTGGCTGGTCTGGATGGCTGCGGTCATATTTGGAATGGTGGGATGTTGACCTGCCCCAGCATCAGCTCTCTTCTGCACTTTGTCATTTTTTTTTTTTTTTTTTTTGAGACAGAGCCTCAAGCTGTCCCCCTGGGTAGAGTGCTGTAGCATCACAGCTCAAAAACAACCTCCAACTCCTGGGTTCAAGCGAGTCTTCTGCCTCAGCCTCCCAAGTAGCTGGGAACACAGGTGCCCGGCACAGCTACCGGCTATTTTTTTTGGTTGCAGCCATCATTGTTTGGCTGGATTCAAACCCGCCACCTTAGGTGTATGTGGCTGGTGCCTTAGCCACTTAAGCTACAGGCACCAAGCCACTTTCTGTCATTCTCCAGCAAGTTAGCCTCATGGCAGAAGTAGCAGCCCAGAGACAGAGGAAGAGTAAGCTTCTCCAGCAGTGATGTGCAGCCAGTTTGCTGTGGCACACTGGTGTGGCGTGAGAGAATCTTAGGTGTGCCATGAAGTTTTAAAGATCATAGATTAAAATATTTTTGAAAGAAGTTCAAAGCACAGGTGGTACCTGTAGCTCAGTGGCTAGGGCACCAGCCACATACACTGAGGCTGGTGGGTTCAAACCCAGCCTGGGCCAGCTGAAACAACAATGACAACTACAACACAAAAATAGCTGGGCGTTGCGGCGAGTGTCTGTAGTCCCAGCTACTTGGGAGGCTGAGGCAAGAGACTCACTAAAGCCCAAGAGTTTGAGATTGCTGTGAGCTATGATGCCATAGCACTCTACTGAGGGTGACAAAGTGAGACTCTTTCTCAGAAAAAAAAAAAAAAAGTTCAAAGCACAGTGCTTTCTTCTTTTTACTCTTTTCTTTGATCAACATAATTTAAATGTGCCGTGGAGGTTTAACTATAGTATGCTGTGAGACCAAAAAGATTGAAAATCACTGCTCTAGGGCCTAGACTCAGAATTGGCACTCTGGCACTTCTGTCCCGTTTTTTTGGCTGAAGCAGGTCACAAAAAGTGAGGAAGTGTGTATGTAATTTCCATCCCCTTACGGTAGGAGCTGCAAATTCACACTGAAAGGAACGGTGGAAAAAAGGGAGCCCTTTTGCAGTTCCCAGCATAATTATCGAAGCCATATATTTTCATCCATCAGTTTGTTTGGAAGGAGAACGTGCAAGGAAGGACCTCAAAAGATCTATAACTGGTCTTATTTTTTTTCCTTTGTAGACATCAAGGGAGGTGGCACAGTTTTCCATTTAGATCAACAGCTTCAAATTCTTACCATGGAAAACTCAGAGAAGACAGAAGTGGTTCTCCTTGCTTGTGGTTCCTTTAATCCTATCACCAATATGCACCTCAGGTTGTTTGAGCTGGCCAAGGACTACATGAATGGAACAGGTAGGAACAGTAACCAGATGCTTAAATGGTTAAAATAGTAAGTTCTATGTCATGTACATTTTACTACAATTTAAATCAACAGGTCAATTGATTGATAAACCTAAAATTCCTCTTTAAAGAAAAGAATCTGTGATTATAAAACAATATTGATCATAGTATTTCCTGTACATTTAATCTGGTATCAAATCTAACTCTTTATCCAGGAAAATATAGAGTGATCAAAGGCATAATTTCTCCTGTTGGTGATGCCTATAATAAGAAAGAGCTCATCCCTGCTCATCACCGGGTTATCATGGCAGAACTTGCCACCAGGAATTCAAAGTGGCTGGAAGTTGATACGTGGGAAAGTCTTCAGAAGGACTGGACAGAGACTGTTAAGGTGCTAAGGTATCTACAGTGAAACCAGCGTTGTCAGTTCTGCGGAAATGGGTGGGAGCGTTCTTGTTTTTGCCATGTTTCCATACTCTCATGCTGATTCGTAAAACCATTCCTGGGTCAGAATGGATAAGGCCATGTCATTCCTGTGGGGGTCATTACAGGGGTACAGAGCACAGCAGCAGAGACGGGTATTCCTCAGCCATGAGTCTGTGTGACGCTGTGAGGTGTCTGCACACTTGCTGCCATGCAGTATCTCTTAGAAAATAGAAGAGGCCTGCCCGGCCTGACCGTGCCCCAAATGAGATAGGCAGAGTTGTAGGAGGATGTTACTGTCCTTAGTCTTCCAGGTATAAAAAAGAGAGGCAGGTAGTTTGAGGAGGAGAAGCATCAGGTGCTGCTTGGTCATGGACAGGCCTGACGGCACTAGGAGAGTACAAATCTCGGTGCTTGTACCTTTGAAACAATTCCAGTTAAGGATTCAGAAACCAGAGTAGCATCTAATTATTTCTTGATATTATCTTGAACGTAAAATAAAGGGATGTTGTGAAAAGCCTTTCTGTCTGATCTCTGGTTTTAGAGTTCTGGACCTCCCGGTTACTGGCCGTGTCATTTATGGTTCAGAGTAGGATAAGGCAGAAGCGGTGAAAGAGCTGTAGTGGAAGTTGGTGTGTGATTCAAGCTCATCCCTCCTTAGCTGCAGCCGAAGTTCAGCAAACTGATTCTGCTGCCACCTCTGCTGCTGTCAAACTGCCTCAGACTCCTGGGGTTTTGACTGGACAGTGGACCGTGGAGGCTGCCCCCACACTCAAACCACATGGATTAATTGTCAGGCTGCACAAAGATGGCCTCTGCCTTCCAGATCTCTCGTGAGAGAATTTCATTAGCAGAATCTCAGTCGCATCCATAATCTGCCTCCAGGATGTCTGGGGAGTATTTAGGGTGAGACTGAGTAGTGAGCCAATAGACAGTGTCTAGCACAGTGAACTTATCAAGAGGACTTGCTTTTGAGGCTTGCAGGGGGAAAGTCTTCATTCTTTTTTTTTTTTTTTTTTTT
>NW_003852462.1:6853675-6870197 GCF_000181295.1 Otolemur garnettii
CAGCCGTCATTGTTGTTTGGCGGGTCCGGGCTGGGGATTCGAACCCGCCACCTTAGGTGTACGTGGCTGGCGCCTTAGCCGGTTGAGCTATAGGCACCAAGCCAGTCTTCATTCTTTTTTGGCAAAAAATTCTCCCATCAGGCTTCTGAGCCCCAGCCCTACCCAGCCCTCTTGGCTACATAGTAACCTACTGTCCATTACAAAGTCAAATCAGTTGTTCAGAAAGAGAGGGATGTAGGGACACAAATGACCCACCAGTGGATCCCACAAGTGTAGCTTATGTCATTGGGTTGCACTGCACAGTTGTAAAGCAGTGGACATCCTGCTGCCAGCCCAGAATAAATCAGCACATTCTGCCTGCTTGTGGCCCCTCACTTTTAGCTTCAAGCATTTGGCCCTCTAGGACCTTACCTTGGGCAGTGTGGTTCTTCATCACTAGTTCAGGCCACACTTTTCAGTATTCAAGAGTGCTGGGGTTCGAGTCCTGTCTCTGCTGTCTGGGCACATTAGTAAGTGTCCTCTCAATGAGAATAATAAACAATTCTAATGTAAAAGTGGCGACAGTAGGGCGGCGCCTGTGGTTCAGTGAGTAGGGCACCAGTCCCGTATACCGAGGGTGGTGGGTTCGAACTTGGCCCAGGCCAAACTCCAACAAAAAAATAGCCAGGTGTTGTGGCAGGTGCTTGTAGTCCCAGCTACTTGGGGAGCTGAGGCAAGAGAATCGCCAAAGCCCAGGAGCTAGAGATTGCTGTGAGCTATGATGTCATAGCACTTTACCAAGGGTGACAAAGTAAGACTCTGTCTCAAAAAAAAAAAAAAAAAGTGGTAACAATATAGTTACTTTGTAATAACCAAAACATTCACTTCATTAATTTTTTAATTTTTTTTTTTGTATACTGAGTTTCACTTTGTCTCCCTGGGTAAAGTGCTATGGCAACATAGCTCACAGCAACCTCAAACTCTTTGAAGTTTGAGGCTCAAGCGATCCTCTTCCCTCAGTTTTTCATTTTTAGTAGAAACAGGGTCTCACTATTCCTCGGGCTGGTCTCAAACTCCTGAGCTCAAGCAATCCACCTGCCTTGGTGTTTGAGAGTGTTAGGATTACAGGTGTGAGCCGCCAAGCCTGGCCTCATTCTCAGTTAAATTGTTATCAAACGGGGTGCTGTGGCTCATGCCTATAATTGTAGCACTTTGGGAGGCTGAGGGAGGAGGATCATTTGTGTTGCCAGGTGCTATGGCTCATGCCTATAATCCTAGCACTCTAGGAGGCTGAGGGAGGATCACTTGAGGCCAGGAGTTAAGACCAGCCTAAGAAACATGGTGAGACGCCGTCTCTACCAAAAATAGAAAAATTAGCTGAGCATGGTGGTACACACTCATGGTCCCAGCTACTCAAGAGCTGAGGCAGGAAGATCTCTTGAGCCGAGGAGTTTGAAGTTGCAGTGAGCTGTAATGATGCCACTGCACTCTAGCCTGGGCAACAGAGGAAGACCCTGTCTCAAAAATAACATTGATATTGAATGCTGCCTGTGTTCCAGGGACTCTGGATTTATGATCTAAATATTGATCATTGAGAAGATGTAATTGATAAGATGTATTGAGAAGATGTAATCCGATAACACAGGTGAAGGGTTAGTGTAGCGTAGGGTGTGGCACATGGGCATGATTGGAACTCTTGTTAACAGTATTTTAGTGGAGCATTGTGAGAAAGGAAAGTGCTCTATTGTTTTGTCGTTTTATAGACACCATCAGGAGAAACTGGAGGCCAGTAACTGTGACCACTCACAGAACTCACCTGTGCTAGAAAGGCCTGGACGGAAGAGGAAGTGGACTGAACCAAGACAAGATTCTAGCCAAAAGAAATCCTTAGATCCAAAACCAAAAGGTTTGTGTGTTTTACCAGGACTCACAGACTAGCAGCGAAGTGATTCTAGAGCTGAACAAACCCCCTTTTTATTTTTATTTCATAGGCCATATATGTGGGTGCCTGGAAATGCCCCAGTTAGTTTTGTGAAGAAAAAGAGAGTAGGCTTGGCACCTGTGGCTCAAGTGGCTAGGGCGCCAGCCACATACACCTAGGGTGGCGGGTTCGAATCCAGCCCGGGCCCGCCAAACAACAATGACGGCTGCAACCAAAAAAAAAAAAAATAGCCAAACGTTGTGGTGGGCGCCTATGGTCCCAGCTACTTGGGAAGCTGAGGCAGGAGACTCGCTTGAGCCCAGGAGTTGGAGGTTGCTGTGAGCTGTGATGCCATGGCACTCTACCCAAGGGGACAGCTTGAGGCTCTGTCTCAAAAAAAAAAGAGAGAGTAAAAGCTTCCCTCACTTATTTCTCCTCCGGTGGTCTTTCAACTTTGGAGGTGTCCTGGGTCGCTTTTGGAAATCTGACTCTGATAAAAACCGTAAACCCTGATTCCCAGAAAACACACACATTCATTTTGGTGCAGGAAGTTAATAGAAAAGCAGACCCTGAAGCTCTGTTCTCTTCTTCTTCCCAGATGTGCCAAAGGTAAAGTTGCTGTGCGGGGCAGATTTACTGGAGTCCTTTGGTGTTCCCAATCTGTGGAAGAGTGAGGATATCACCCAGATCCTTGCAGACTACGGACTCATCTGTATTACTCGGGCTGGAAGTGACGCTCAGAAATTCATCTATGAGTCGGACGTGCTGTGGAAGCACAGGAGCAACATCCACCTGGTGAACGAGTGGATCACTAACGACATCTCGTCCACGAAGATCCGGAGGGCCCTCAGGAGGGGCCAGAGCATCCGCTACTTGGTGCCAGAGCTTGTCCAAGAATACATTGAAAAGCATAATTTGTACAGCTCCGAGAGTGACGACAGTGACGTGGAGGTCATCCTAGCTCCTCTGCAGAGAAATATGACAAAAGCCAAGGCATAGAAGCTCTACAGCGGGTATTTTGGACTTCCCCTTTTTTGGTATTCGAAACAATCTTGGTATTAGCAATTGGGGAAAAGAACTGTGATCCTGTTTCATAAACTAAAGCTTAAAAGTTTGGTAAAAATCAGCTGTAAATTTAAATCAGGGTATTTTTTTTCTTTTTTTGAGACAGAGTCTCACTATGTCCCCCTTGGTAGAGTGCCATGGTGTCACAGCCCACAGCAACTTCCAACTCTTGAGCTTAAGTGATTCTCCTGCCTCAGCCTCCCAAGTAGCTGGGACTACAGGCACCCACCACAGCGCCCGGCTATTTTTTGGTTGCAGTTGTTTAGCTGGCCCAGGCTGGGTTTGAACCCACCACCTTCCGTGTATGTGGCTGGCACCATAACTACTGTGCCTGGGGCGCTGAGCCAAATCAGGGTATTTTATTTTATTTTATTTTTATCAGAAAGGTGAATGTTTTCATTATACTTTATTTATTTTTTTAAAAAGTTTGTACAGATCTCTTTGTCTTTAAAACAAGAGATTGGCAATATACTAAAACCAGAAGAATTTCAATGGAACTAGTGCAGCAACTTGGAGTTTGCCTTACAAAAGCAAACAATATAACCTAATCCCAGGTACCCTCATATTAATCTGAAATGTAAAAAAAAGAAACTAGCAATAAGTAAGAAAGTCATCAACCAAAAAAAAAAAAAAAGATGAATCTTGACTCTGACACATAAAAGAAGCAAAATGTGAAAAGCAAAAGTCCATTTAAAATTCTAACTTTAGTCACTGCAGTGACTCACATCTATACTCCCAGTAATTTGGGAAACTGAGGCTGAAGGAGCACGTGAGCCCAGGAGTTTCCTTAGCAATGTAGTGAGACCCTGTCTCTATCCAATAAATAAATAAATTAGCTGGGCACAGTGGCCTGTGCCTGTAGTCCTAGATACTTGGGAAGCTGGGGCAGGAGAATTACTTGAGCCCAAACTGCTTTGGAGTTGGAGATTGCAGTGAGCTATGATGACAAAACTACGATTTAGCCTGGGCAACAAAGTGAGACCATGTCTCAAAAAAAAAATCTTAACTTTATTTATGAATGGAGCTGGGATTACATTTCATGCTTATTGCTGGATAATCTCACTGAGAGAGTAAACGAAGGAAGGAATTCTTAAAATGCCAATCTTATAAATTGCACCATTGATCAGTCATCTCCATTACTCAAAAAAAAGAAAGGTCATAAATACGCCCAGCAGAAATATTCCACCAATAGTTAGTTCTCTATGGCACATGTCAGAATGGCTAATAAAGCTTTGGCAAGAGATTCCTACCTAGAGCTCCACCTGTGGCAGTGGGGAGTTGGGTCCAAGCCCTCCCAGGTTCAGAAAGGCGCACAGGTATTTCTGATGCCCGAGAGGTCAAGAGCCGCTGCCTTATACATCATATACGTTCTTTTAACACAGCCTTGTTATGGGTCATGTTCCAGCTCTGGCCTTCTGTCATCTCTTTATCTTCAGCAACAACTTCAGAGAGGACATCATGCTACCTTGAAATGGGGGCACCATAGAGAATGAGGGGGTCTCATTCAAGGATTTTATAGGTATGAATGCTCTTAGGCTTTGTCAGTAGCTTAATAATCAGAAGATGGAAGGAGACTCTAAGAACATGAGGAATGCCTCCCAGCAGCAATTCCAGCCCAGAATTTTGGGCACTAGGGGAAGAAATCTCACGACTTCAATCTAAAACTCAAGTTTCTGAAGAGCCCTGTTATTTCTATTCTAACCCACTGTCAATCTGCCATTCATGAAGTTAAGGAGAAAAAGGGTCTGTTTCTTTTTTTTTTTTTTTTTTTGAGACAGAGCCTCAAGCTGTCCCCCTGGGTAGAGTACTGTGACATCACAGCTCACAGCAACCTCCAACTCTCAGGCACAAGCGAGTCTCCTGCCTCAGCCTCCCAAGTAGCTGGGACCACAGGCACCCGCCACAACGCCTGGCTATTTTTAGAGATGAGATCTCGCTCTGGCTCAGGATGGTCCCAAACCTGTGAGCTCAGGCAATCCACCTGCCTCGGCCTCCCAGAGTGCTGGGATTACAGGTGTTATCTACCTCGTCTGGCCTTCTTTACCTATCTGGAGCTTAAGAGTTTAAAGCAATCCTGAAAAATAATGGTCTACTATGGAAGCCGATGAAGCTATCAAAATTGAACTTAGGTTTCTTCTTCTGGGAAACTACCTAGTTCATCTGAAGTGTTGTGTGAATTGCAGAAAGGTTCCAATGCTAGAAACTTCTCTCATACTACAGTGCCTTTCTTCTTGGGAGTGCCCATACCTTGCTCAGCTGTGACTATATTGACCTCTGTACCTCTCTGGGTAGGGAATGTGAGGACCCTCCCAGGAGCCCTGAAAGTGGTGACATGACCCTGTTGTTCACACTGTTTATGGGTCAGCATCTTTGTACATAGAATGAGCTGCTTGGCTTTTTGTCCCAGTACCAGGGATGCTGCTGATGACCTGGCATTAATAGCATTGTTTGGGGACTTCCTTTAAGGAAGAAGAAAATATGCCATTGTTTATTCTCTACACGTCTTTTTTTTTTATAATGTGAATTTAGAGGAAATGTGTGAAAGTTGGCTTTTTATTCTGTGTGTTTAGCTAAGCTGGAGGTTTTATGTGCTGTACTCTTTACCCCTTAAATGATATGAGTTGAATGCAACTAATGAAACTGCAATAAAATCCTTCTTGGCATCTTCAGATGAACATATGGGGACAGCGTCTTGTTGTTTACCTGTGTGACTAGCAAACCTTTTTAGATAAGAAGACTGGGTCTCCTTGGTGATAAAAGTATAGAGCAGTGTTTTTCAATCTTTTTGATCTCCCAGCACACTTGAATCTATAGTTAAACTTCCGTGGCGTGCTTAAATTATGATTTTTTTGAAAAAGAGTTAAAAAAAAAAAAAGAATATTTACTGTGCTTTAAACTTCTGGAAAATAATTTAATTAATGATGTTTAAAAACTTGTGTGGTGCAGCACACCTCAGATCCTCTCACAGCACACCAGTGTGCCTCAGCACACCGATTGATAATCAGTGGTATAGAGGTTGAGCCAGAGGAGTGATTAGGCTTCTCCTGTCAAAGGATGCTCTTTCTTCTTCTTGCCACTGGGGATCTAACCACAGACTGGAAAGAAGCACCCCCGAGGTCAGCATGCAGGGTGGTGAGAGGGCCTTGACCGGCAAGCCTTTCTTACTTCTCTGGAAGCCCACAAGTTGCTACATTATGAAATTGACATTTATTTCTGGGTGCCATGGAAAGTCCATTCCTCTGCAAATCTCATAATTGTTCGTAATGACCTTGATCCAAGACATTCACCGTGAATGATTTGAGATGCATACACAGTTTCTGTCTCTGAAATCTGCACCTAGTTTACCGGGGGTGCTGTTGGAATTTCATAATGCCAGCACTTACCCAGCTATTAGGGCACTGGCGCTAACACAGGAGCTTGGATCTAAGCCGTTTGTCTTTGCAAGTCTGTACTCTTAACTTCTTGTGCAAAATATTACTTTTGAGAGAATGAAGTTGCAGCCAAATCTTGAAATTTTCATCTGCTCTAAATAACTACAAATAAAACTTCATTGGTATAGCAGGTGTCCAGATGTGTCAGCTCACAGCACAGTGGAGATGACTGATGTGTTCAGTCCACAGAGGAGCTAAGTTGAACTTGCCCAGTGTTAGCAATTCCTTGGAATGGAACGAGAGTCCATAGGGAAGAGGGGGGAGGTAATATGGACCACAGTTCACTCTTTTTTTTTTTCAAGATGGTCTCACTCTGTCATCCAGGCTGAAGTCACAGTATGTGTTCATAGCTCGCTGCCGTCCTGGGCTCAAGTGATCCTCCCACCTCACTTGAGTAGCTGAGACTCTGGACATGCTCCATCATGCCCTGCAAACTTTAAATTTTTTTTGGAGACATTAGGGTCTCACTGTGTTGTCCAGCTGTTCTTGAACTCCTGGCCTCTAGTGATTCTTCCTCCTTGGCCTAACAAAGTGTTAGGAGTACAGGCCTGGGCCAACTCGCCCACCCTGGTAATTCACTCTCAATCAACAACAACAACAAAAGAAAAAGCGCCCAGACGCCCCTGCAAATATTGCTGTGTAATCCTGCAACAGAGCATCCCTGGACAAAATGGAGGAAGCGTCTGCCTAGAAGGCAGGATGTCAGTCAGTGGACATGTGATTAGTCACTTGCCCCTCAGAGTCCTTTCTGTGAAATCATGTGATGATCTCTGATGTCCCTTTCAGTTCTGAAATGTCACCATCCTGACGGACAGTTCATGCTCAAACTGGCTTCTTAACCACTGTGAGCTGCCACCTGTCTCTTCCCTTCTGCTCAACCAGGAAGTGTTTCTTGGAGCACCATTTATCATCTGAAGTGCTAAGGGAAGCACATGAGTACAAGACATACGGCCTCTGCCACCAAGCTCCCCTCTGTCTCGGTGGGGAGAAACTGGCTGGAGTTTGAGCATCAGCAAGGAACTTTGCAGGGCCGTGCGTGAAGGCTTCCTAAAAAAGGGAGGGCCCAGGCCCTGCAGGATAAGAAACAGGAAGAAAGGGATTCCAGGTGGAGCTCCCTATGCTGAAGTTTACCTGTCGCTCATCTGAAATTCTGGCAACCTTAGATGTAAGGAACAGGTGTGGCCACTTGTGGGATTGCAGGGAGACCAGCCTGACTGAGGCGGAGCATGTGGGGCCCAAAGTAGTTCTCAGCCTGTGGGTCGTGACCCCTTTGTAACGATGAAAATACATCACGGCATTAGGAAGGTTGAGAACCACTGAAGGGGACTTAGGAGGGAAGCTTGGAGGGGTCCAGATAAAGTTTTTGACCTACTGCAGTGGTGTCTAACACAGGGTAGAGAATTTCCATTATTCTCTGTTTGACAATGTCTTAGGGATGATCACAATCCTTTTGCTGTCCTGCAGTGAAAGTGCCACCTTAATTTCAGAACCAGAACTCAGGTCCGTTTCTGCCTCAAGTGTTTTACCAAGGCTAAAGGACTTGTGGTGGACAGTGTCTCCCAACTCAAGTTAAACTGCCTAAGTTCTTCCAAACAGGATTATTTTATTTTATTTTCCTTTCTTTAACTTTTATTTTATTTTATATTTGTCAAAACCTCAAGCTGTCACCCTGGGTAGAGTGCCATGACATCACAACTCACAGCAACCTCCAACTCCTGGGCTTACACAATTCTCTTGCCTCAGCCTCCTAAGTAGCTGGGACTACAGGGACCCACCATAACTCCCAGCTATTTCTTGGTTGTAGTTGTCATTGTTGTTTGGCAGGCCTGGGCTGGATTCGAACCCGCCAGCTCTGGTGTACGTGGCCGGTGCCTTAGCTGCTTGAGCTACAGGTGCCGAGCCAAACATGACAATTTTAATATAAAACATCAGGAAAACATTAAGCACGCAAAATTAGTGATAATAGTATAATGAATCCCTCTGTACCCATCACCCAATTTCAGTCACAGCATTTTGCCAATCTTTTTTTTTCAGACTAATGTGAGGTTACAAATGATCGGTTACATTGTTTGCATTTGTTAGGTAAAGTTCCTGTTGTAGTTGGTTGTGTCCCTCACCCAGGAGGTGTGCCACGACGTACCCTTACATTGCGCCCATTAGGTAATAGCACCCCAATCCCCCTCACTCCTCCCCCTCTCCCTCCACCCTGCCCACAATTAAATTTGAATTTAATTGTGTTTTTCTCTTGTATGAGCATATATTTGTCCGTGTTTTAGCTTCGTATCAGTGTTAAGCACATTGGATATGCGCTTTTCCATTCTTGCGATACTTTGCTAGGGAGAATGTTCTCGCACTCCATCCAACACTTTGCAAATCTTGCTTCTTCTACCTCATGCCCCGTTGTTTTGTTTTGCTGGGGTCTTTTAAAGCAAATCCCAGATGTGGCATTTCATCTGTAAATGCTTTACTGTGAGGAATGCTTGAGTCTAATTCGTACATTAAAACAATTGTACTTTTGAGACTAGCTTGAAGACCCTGTCTCTCCTAAAAACAGACAAATGACGTTGTGGCAGGCACCTGTAATCGCAGCTATTCAGGAAGCTGAGGCAGGAGGATCGCTTGAGCCCAAGAGTATGAGGTTGCTGTGAGCTATGACACCGCAGCACTCTAGCCTGGGTGACAGAGTAAGACTGCCTCAAAAACAAAACAAACAAAAAAACAATTGAGGGAAAGAGTAGCAAGAGGATCAGACAAGGAAAGGACAGTCAAGAAAGAAAGGCAGTGTTTGGCTCCGCGCCTGTGGCTCAACCGGCTAAGGCGCCAGCCACGTACACCTGAGGTGGCGGGTTCGAATCCCCAGCCCGGACCCGCCAAACAACAATGACGGCTGCAACCAAAAAATAGCCGAGCGTTGTGGCGGGCGCCTGTGGTCCCAGCTACTTGGGAGGTGGAGGCAGGAGACTCGCTTGAGCCCAGGAGTTGGAGGTTGCTGTGAGCGTGATGCCATGGCACTCTACCCAGGGGGATAGCTTGAGGCTCTGTCTCAAAAAAAAAAAAAAAAAAAAAGAAAGGCAGTGTTTTTTAGGGAATCTTGGCATGTATATGCAACAGAGATCTGTTCTATAACATTGTACCTATAGTCAGCAGGAATACACCAATATTGAACACGTAAAACTTTATTGAGAGGATAGATCTCATGCAGTGAAATAAAAATTTAAAAGAATGCCCAAAAGGAAATCATTTGGCCCTATCCAGTTGGCCTCAGGGTCTCAGGAAAAGCAACTTCCTGAGACCGTGAGAATGAGTAGGATTTTGATGGCCTCCCTGGTTCTCTCCCAATGCCACACAGAACAGAAGAGCAAGGCCAAGGGGTGCAGTGCTCTTTGTGTCTGTCCCAGCTCTGACGGAAGCACGGTACTAATGTGCCTCCTTCAAGGTAGATTCTTTGTGGTCCAAAGTTTCTCTGGACTAATAGGTTTTAAAAATAGTGCAGCTAAAAGTATCCGTGTCACCAAAGCAGAAAAGTTGACCTTCCAGTCGCCCTGTCCTTATTGAGAGAAAAATATTCCAGAAGCGACATTTTGTTTAATATTTGTATCCTCAGCAAATTCAGTGTGCTTAGAACTGAATCACAATTTTGCCCTTAAATAGATAAGAAAAGGCAATTAAGTTGCCTAAGAAGAAAGGACCCCTTGATTTTATGTATTCTCTGTAGTAGAATGTTTTCCACTGCAGGGAGCAGAAAGCGGTGTGACTCAAAGCGGTTGAAGCAATCAGGACATTTATACTCAGAAGTGCAGACCTAGGGCAGGAGTGAAGGTCTGTGGGTAAATCAGCATTGTCATTAGAGACCAGGGTTCTTTCCATCCCTCTACTCTGCTAGTCACAGTGTCCTAAATCTGGTGCTCCTTGATTCGGAGGGTAGAAACCAGCGCAAGGCTTCTTTGTGCAAGTTCAGAAGCAGAGAGAGGCCAGCTCCCCAGGTCTTTTTGTTAGGATCAAAGAAACATCTTTCCCAGCATCCCTATCAAAAGTCTCACCATATCGGCTGACTCCGAGTCATTTAAACCTGTTTCTAAAGCTAGTCACTGGCAAAGGAGGTAGGATTTCTGTGATTGGCTTAGCCCTAAACTAACCCATGTCTGCTCCTGGAACTAGGCCACACTCCCTGATGGCATGGCTTCTGGCAATAGTGGGGGATGGATATATGGGATGGAGTTCATCACAATGTCCTCACCAGTCTTTGCTGGACCAGGACCAGACTGCATCCAGTGACAGAAGGGTGGTCCCACGAGGAGAGCCTCCATCAATCCCCATCTATTACTGTCTAGCAGGAGCAGCGCTTGACACAGGTGTAGGCCCTCATTTTACGGGTTACTTTGCCAGCATCAAACAGAAGGAAAGAGAAGGCTCAAAGTAGCCGAATAACTTTCTCTTCTCTTTCCTCTCCATAGATAACTTTTAGTCTGTCTAGAAGGATGATCTTAGAATTGTAAAGGAGAAAATCATTTCTTACCCTGTGGTTCAATCCAATCTATGTCCATTTCAACTGAAATTCAGTCCTGTCCGTAATAGGTGACCCTTGCTCAAGCTGGCCAAAAGCCATGCCAGCCAACGTGAAGACGGAAACTATTCTTCTGATAGTTGTTTCTGTGACTTTCATTTTCAGGCCAAGTTTTAGAACAATAAGATTTTAAAGATAGGAAGTAAATATGATTTCTCCATGTCCTGTTGCCTTAATCATCTGGAATTTAAGCTGTTCTCATGCGTCAGTAATCTGGTCAGAGTTCATGGTTCTGTACCCTTCAGGTACGCCTTTAGAAGGCAAGCTGTATCTAAGCCTGTCATATCCCACCAAAGGAATCCACATCTTATAGTTATGAGAACCAACAGCTCATTCTGGGCAAGGCAATGCCACTCTGGCTTCTCAGTAAAAATGGCATTTCTCCTTTGGAAAAGGTGATAATTATTTCGTCAGTTTGTCAGTCCACCTTCACTGACTAGCCAGGCACAGGGCCAGGCCTCAGGGATACTGGCATTGTGAACGACATGGACATGGTCTCTCTCCTGGAATTTTGATTCTCTTCTTATTTTTCTTTCCTTCCTTTTCTTTTCTTTTCTTTTGGAGACAGAATATCTCTCTCTCTCTTTTTTTTTTCTTTTATTTATTTATTTATTTTATTATTATTTTTTTTTTTTTGGCAGTTTTTGGCCAGGGCTGGACCTGAACCCACCACCTCTGGCATATGGGGCTGGCACCCTACTCCTTTAAGCCAGAGGCACCGCCCTATTTATTTATTTTTGAGACAGAGTCTCACTATGTTGCCCTGGGTAGAATGCCATGGTGTCATAGCTCACAGCAACCTCAAACTCCTGGGCTTAAGTGATTCTCTTATCTCAGCCTCCCAAGTAGCTGGGACTACAGGTGCCCACCACAACACCCAGCTTTTTTTGTTGTTGTAGTTGTCATTCTTGTTTGGCAGACCCAGGCTGGATTCAAACCCAGTGTATGTGACCAGCACCCTAGCTGCTGAGCTATAGGCACTGAGCCTCAAGACAGACTCTCACTCTGTCGCCTGGGTTAGAGTGCTATGGCATCAACCGCAAACTCCTGACTTCAAGCCATCCTCCTGCCTTACCCTCCTGAGTAGTTGGGACTATAGCCCCACACCACAATACCTGGCTGGGCTGGTTTTTCTATTTTTAGTAGAGATGAAGTCTCACTCTTGCTCGAGTTGGTCTTAAATTCCTGAGTGCAAGCAATCTACCCACCTTGGCTTCTCAGAGTGCTGGGATTACAAGTGTGAGCCATGGTACCTGGCTTGCCCTGGAAATTTTTGTGGAAAGGGTGGTGAGCAAATAAGAAAAAGAGGTAATTATTGATAATTATTGATTAAGATCATTATGAATGATAAAAGCAGAGATGTGATGCAGAGTAAATTTATAATAGAAGCATATCAGAAATCTGTTGAAGGTGACTGTGGTTTTTAAAGAGATCTAAGTATTCTTCTGTCCAAGCTAAACCAATTTAAAAATAAGACAAGCAATAAACAGAAAACCAAAATAGCATGTTTATTACTGATAAAGTCATAGTTTAGTGTGAGGGTCAAAAGAGGGACTGTTATCTCTGATATTGGTTTCCAAGGGATTAGCTATAACAATTGGTAAAGCATCACAAGAATGGAGAAGCACAGCTCAGCGCCTGTAGCTTGGTGGCTAGGGCACCAGCCATATACATTGGAGCTGGTGGGTTTGATCCTCAGCCCAAGCCTGCCAAACAACAGTGACAACTACAACCAAAAAATAGCTGGGCACTGTGGAGGGTACCTCTAGTCCCAGCTACTTCGGAGGCTGAGGCAAGAGAATCACTTAGAGCCAAGAGTTTGAGGTTGCTGCGAGCTGTGACACTACAGTACTTTACTGAGGGTGACATAGTGAGACTCGGTCTCAAAAAAAAAAAAAAGAATAGAAAAGCAAGAATCCGATGTGCTCTATTCTAATATGAAGGCAGTAGATGACCTAATACGTGTGGGGGATGAGGGAGCAGGGAGATAGGAGGAAGGAGATGGTTGAAGGGGTCACAGTATATGGCACACAGTGTATGGAAGGACACAATTATAAGAGGGAATTTACCTAACAAATGCAATCAGTGTAACTTAATTCTTTGTACCCTCAATGAACCTTCAACAATAAAAAAAAAAATTCCTCTTCATGAACAGCATGGCTAGAAAAGACTTTTCCAGGTACTGCCTATGGGTCAGTGGGTAGGGCACCCGCCCCATATACCAAGGGTGGTGGGTTCAAACCCGACCCCAGTCAAACTGCAACAAAAATTATCAGGGTGTTGTGGTGAGCACCTGTGGTCCCAGCTACTCGGGAGGCTGAGGCAGAAGAATCACCTAAGCCCAGGAGTTGGAGGTTGCAGTGAGCTGTGTGGCACCACGGCACTCTACCGAGGGTGATAAAGTGAGACTCTATCTCTACCAAAAAAAAAGACTTTTCCCCTAATTTGACTTTTAAGCTGGAAGTCAAAGGAGCTAACCATGTAAAAAAACAGGAAAAAAATCCCAGAGATAGAGAACCTCAAATCCAAGGACTCTAAAGAAGGAATGGCTTTGATCTCCTCCACAAAGAACCACCATGACACAAGTGGTGTGGCTGGAGTGACTGAGTGGGGGAGACAGAAGGCAATGCTGTTGGAGGAGCAGCCAGAAGCCAAATCAGGAAGGGTTTTATGAACCTGACCAAGGGAAAGAGTGCAAATTTCCTTTTAAGAAAATACGACAATACTGAAGGATCAGAAGCAGGCCGTTCCTTCAGTTTGCCCTGGCCACACAATGCACAATGGCCGAAGGGGTCAAAGTGGATGCAGCAAGTCCAGAAAAGAAGACTTTCGTAGTAGTCCCAGCAAGAGATGATGGCTCTGGGGTTAGGATGGTAGAACCCACAAGACAGGCTGATGGCTTGGATCTGAGTGAGCAGAGGAGAGGGAAATTCACATCTAATGGGTTCTTAGTTTGAGCAACCAGGTGACTAGTGGTGGCATTTATAAGCTGTGGAGAGCTGGAAAATATTTTGTTCTTACAATTTCTATCTTGGATATGTCAAGTTTCAGACGCCTTTAGACATCCAAGGGGAGATGCCCAGTAGGAGGTGAGAGATGGCCTATGACGAGCTCAGGAAGCAGGCCACCCAGCTCTGAATCCAGAGTCTTCCATACATACAGCCTGTACGACCTCAGGCAAGTTACTTAACCTCTCTATGCATCAAATGGAGATGATAAATTACTATTAGAGCAGTAGGATTTGGGGACAAATAGTGGCCATGGAATAGACTAGCTCTCAACAAACGTTAGCTATTTTTTTTTTTTTAATCAGAGTCTCAAGCTATCACCCTGTGTAGAGTACTGTGGCATCAAAGCTCACAGCAACCTCCAACTCTTGGGCTCAAGTGATCCTCTTGCCTCAGTTTTTCTATTTTTAGTGGAGATGGGGCTCTTGCTTTTGCTCAGGCTGGTCTCGAACTATCCACCCGCTTTGGCCTCCCAGAGTGCTAGTATTACAGGTGTGAACCACCGGGCCCAGCCCAAACATTAGCTAGTAATAGAACAAGGGCTGTCTGGAAAGTATTCAGCCAGGGTTAGTACCCCAAATGTCTCTATTTTTCGTATTATGTGACTGGATACTTCCACATAGCCCTGTTTGAGTCTGGGGCTCACGGAAGGAGCAGGGTGTGGAAGTAACATCTTGGAGTCAGCTATACAGATGGCATTTGCCTTTCTCTGCTGTAGAGACTGACCACCTGGCCTAGAGTCCTCAGGATCTCTTGCAGTTACAAGTGACATAAGACACAGATTGGGCTAACCAGATGGTTTCTGAGAAAGGGATAATGGCAGGTGGTGCTCCCTTCCTCCCCACCCTGAATGCAGATGTCCCAGCTGGAAACCCAGCAGCTGACCCGCAGCAGCGAGATTAGGGCCACCAGCATCTCAGACGTGCGCTTCTGCCTTAGGGGGTAGTGAATAACCAGCAACCACTCACCTGGAGACTGCTTGGTAAGAAATACAAACCCCTGTTTATCAAGACCCTTAGAGGTGTGTGTTTTTGTTTTTTGTTTTTTGTTTTTTGAGACAGAGTCTCACTATGTCGCCCTGGGTAGAGTGCTTTGACATCATAGCTCACAGCAACCTTTAACTCTTGGGCTCAAGCGATTCTCTTGCCTCGGTCTCCCAAGTAGCTGGGACTACAGGTGCCTGCCACAACCCCGGCTATTTTTAGAGACCGGGTCTCTCACACTGGCTCAGGCTGGTCTCGAACCTGTGAACTCAGGCAATCCACCTGCCTCGGCCTCCCAGAGTGCTGGGTTTACAGGCGTGAGCCACCGCGCGTGACAGATGACAGTGTTCTTAATGCCATGAGTTTGCAGGCCATCCCTTGGTTATTCACACGTAGGCAGAGAAAAATGTGTGGCCCAGACAGCCTGGGATAGGCTCATGTTTTGCGTCAGAATAGGAGAGGTGGAAGCTCCAGGGGAGAGGACCAGCTGCCCAGGACAGCGGCCAGGGCCGGAGGGAAGGAAGCCGGGCCGCGGCCCCGCCCCCACCCCAATTATAGTGTGGGCCAGGCCGCACCTCCCGCCCGCCTGCAGGTGTTGGTCGCCAGACCCTGACCATGCCCGCCGACCTCAGCGGCACCTGGAACCTGCTGCACAGCGACAACTTCGAGGGCTACATGCTGGCCCTAGGTAGGGCGGGAGGGGCCTGCGCGGGGGGTTCTGTCCGTCCCTGTGCTTCTGTCCTCCCGCACTCCCCCCGTCGGTCCTCAGCCTCTTCGTGCATCTGTCTGTCGGCACACCTATCCCCAGGTCCCCGCTTCCTCCGTCTCTCAGCCCATCTGTCCCCCTCCAGGGGCCTTCAGTGACCTAGTCCCCGGTGT
This sequence comes from Otolemur garnettii, assembly GCF_000181295.1. Classification (NCBI taxonomy): domain Eukaryota; kingdom Metazoa; phylum Chordata; class Mammalia; order Primates; family Galagidae; genus Otolemur; species Otolemur garnettii. The sequence goes on from NW_003852462.1 coordinate 6,869,506, forward strand.
CCTTCCATCCTCCTGCCTGTCGCCACCGCCCTGTGGCCAAGGCACAGGTCCCGCCGCGGAATCCTAAGGAGGCGGAGTGGCAGGTGGCACCCACCACCTCGCGGGACTCTGGGGACTGAAAACCCCTGCTGGGACCTTGCCCACCTCTGCTTGCACCCGCGGCGAGGTCCCTGACCGGAGCCGGCCGAGGACGCAGGTGCCCGACTCTGCCGCTGGCTGCGCACGTTTGCCGAGTCCCCCGCGAGGGCGCAGGGCTGAACAGCCGCTCTGCCTCCCCGCCAGCCTCGGAAAAGGGTCCCCCGCCTGAGAACAGCCTCCTCGCCTTGCGCGCGGGCTCCCAGTTTGTCCTGCCCTCGGTCTCACTCCTCAGATCCGACGGATTTGAGCACCTACCGTGTGCCAAACGCTTTGCCTGCCTGGCGCGGGCGGCGGCGCTTCGGATCCTGGGCCTCAGCCTCCCGAGTAGCTGGGACTTCTGCGGGGCGGCCAGAGCTGCTGGGGCACTAAGTGACACGGGGCCTCAGTTTGCCCATCTGTATGTAGATTGAGGAGGAGCGTCTGCCACGGATTTTTTTCCCTTTTGTTAAAAATTGTAGTAAAGGCTCGGCGCCTATAGCTCAACCGGCTAAGGCGCCAGCCACGTACACCTAAGGTGGCGGGTTCGAATCCCCAGCCCGGACCCGCCAAACAAC
>NW_003852462.1:6870256-6872858 GCF_000181295.1 Otolemur garnettii
AGCCCAGGAGTTGGAGGTTGCTGTGAGCTGTAATGCCACGGCACTCTACCCAGGGGGACAGCTTGAGGCTCTGTCTCAAAAAAAAAAAAAAAATTGTGGTAAAATACACGTAACATAAAATTTTCCATTCTAATCATTTTGTAATTTCCAAGTTCTGTGGTTCCCCAGTGTCTTTGGGGGACGTCTGAGCTGGGGTGGACTTCTCCCTCCCTCCCTTCCCGCTCTGAGCACTCAGTGGGTAAGTCTCCAGCTTCCCAGGCAGTATCTAACGCAGACTGACACAGTCTGAATTTCATTTCCTTTGTTTCCCACGCAAGAAGGAATTAATGCTGAGCGGTGCCTGTGGCTCAGTGAGTAGGGCGCCGGCCCCATATACCGAGGGTGGCGGGTTCAAACCCCGCCCAGGCCAATCTGCAACAAAAAATAGCTGGGCGCTGTGGTGGGCACCTGTAGTCCCAGCCACTCGGGAGGCTGAGGCAAGAAAATGCCTAAGCCCAGGAGCTGGGGGGTGCTGTGAGCTGTGATGCCATGGCACCCTACTGAGGGTGACAAAATAAGACTCTGTCTCTAAAAAAAGGAGAAGGAATTAATGCTTATTTTTCCCAAGGGCAATAAGTCCTGATATCTTACTTACCTCCCCACTCCCAAATTCATGGTGACGTATGAACACGTATTTTCTTCCCTGGCACCTTGCTGCTTGTGTGGAGGGTAAAGCCTTAAAGATCAGGTTGATGGCTTTGAATGCTGTCTTGAATGCTTTCTTTTTAGCAATTTCCAGAGTTTGTTTGTTTGTTTTGAGACAGAGTCTCACTCTGTCACCCTGGAGTGCATGAAGTCATAGCTCAGGACAACCTCACACTCTTAGGCTCAAGAGATTCTCTTGCCTTAGGCTCCCAAATAGCTGGGACCATAGGCACCTGCTAGGAAGCTCAGCTAGTTTTCTGGGGTAGGTTTTTTTTTCTATTTTTAGTAAAGACAATGACTTGTTCTTGCTCAGGCTGGTCTTGAACTCTTGAGCTCAAGCAATCCACCGACCTCGGCCTCCCAGAGTGTGAGCTACTGTGCCCTGCCCATATGTTTTTAAAGTATTTTTTTTTTTTTTGAGACAGAGTCTCACTATGTCGCCCTGGGTAGAGTGCTTTGACATCATAGCTCACAGCAACCTTTAACTCTTGGGCTCAAGCGATTCTCTTGCCTCGGTCTCCCAAGTAGCTGGGACTACAGGTGCCTGCCACAACCCCGGCTATTTTTAGAGACCGGGTCTCTCACACTGGCTCAGGCTGGTCTCGAACCTGTGAACTCAGGCAATCCACCTGCCTCGGCCTCCCAGAGTGCTGGGTTTACAGGCGTGAGCCACCGCGCGTGACAGATGACAGTGTTCTTAATGCCATGAGTTTGCAGGCCATCCCTTGGTTATTCACACGTAGGCAGAGAAAAATGTGTGGCCCAGACAGCCTGGGATAGGCTCATGTTTTGCGTCAGAATAGGAGAGGTGGAAGCTCCAGGGGAGAGGACCAGCTGCCCAGGACAGCGGCCAGGGCCGGAGGGAAGGAAGCCGGGCCGCGGCCCCGCCCCCACCCCAATTATAGTGTGGGCCAGGCCGCACCTCCCGCCCGCCTGCAGGTGTTGGTCGCCAGACCCTGACCATGCCCGCCGACCTCAGCGGCACCTGGAACCTGCTGCACAGCGACAACTTCGAGGGCTACATGCTGGCCCTAGGTAGGGCGGGAGGGGCCTGCGCGGGGGGTTCTGTCCGTCCCTGTGCTTCTGTCCTCCCGCACTCCCCCCGTCGGTCCTCAGCCTCTTCGTGCATCTGTCTGTCGGCACACCTATCCCCAGGTCCCCGCTTCCTCCGTCTCTCAGCCCATCTGTCCCCCTCCAGGGGCCTTCAGTGACCTAGTCCCCGGTGTCCTTCCATCCTCCTGCCTGTCGCCACCGCCCTGTGGCCAAGGCACAGGTCCCGCCGCGGAATCCTAAGGAGGCGGAGTGGCAGGTGGCACCCACCACCTCGCGGGACTCTGGGGACTGAAAACCCCTGCTGGGACCTTGCCCACCTCTGCTTGCACCCGCGGCGAGGTCCCTGACCGGAGCCGGCCGAGGACGCAGGTGCCCGACTCTGCCGCTGGCTGCGCACGTTTGCCGAGTCCCCCGCGAGGGCGCAGGGCTGAACAGCCGCTCTGCCTCCCCGCCAGCCTCGGAAAAGGGTCCCCCGCCTGAGAACAGCCTCCTCGCCTTGCGCGCGGGCTCCCAGTTTGTCCTGCCCTCGGTCTCACTCCTCAGATCCGACGGATTTGAGCACCTACCGTGTGCCAAACGCTTTGCCTGCCTGGCGCGGGCGGCGGCGCTTCGGATCCTGGGCCTCAGCCTCCCGAGTAGCTGGGACTTCTGCGGGGCGGCCAGAGCTGCTGGGGCACTAAGTGACACGGGGCCTCAGTTTGCCCATCTGTATGTAGATTGAGGAGGAGCGTCTGCCACGGATTTTTTTCCCTTTTGTTAAAAATTGTAGTAAAGGCTCGGCGCCTATAGCTCAACCGGCTAAGGCGCCAGCCACGTACACCTAAGGTGGCGGGTTCGAATCCCCAGCCCGGACCCGCCAAACAAC
>NW_003852462.1:6872878-6876350 GCF_000181295.1 Otolemur garnettii
GCCGGGGCTGGATTCGAACCCGCCACCTTAGGTGTATGTGGCTGGCGCCTTAGCCTCTTGAGCCACAGGCGCCGAGCCTTTAAAGTATTTTCTATTTGTGATGGGTTGAATCCACAGATGCAGAACCAAGGATGTAGAAAGCCAACACTAATGCAAAATCTACTATCTCCATTTCTGTTCTAATGCCAATTAAGCAGAAGTATTCAGACCTTTCATGAGGACTTCTGCTTCTAGAGGTGATAAACTAATTTATTTGTACTAACCCTCCTATTGAAGACATCTAAATAAGCTAGAGCAAATATATATACTATATATATCAGGGCTGTCCAGAAAGTAAGCATCCAGCCACTATTAATACTATTTTTTATATTACATGGCTGGATACTTACTGGACAACACATTCAAAACACTTGGGGAATATCAGAGAGCTACCAAAATGATCAAGAATCATCAGGCTGGTCTGGGTGAGGTGGCTCATGCCTATAATCCTAGCACTCTTAGAGGCAGAGGCGGTGGATCATCTGAGCTCAAGAGTTCAAGATCTGCCTGAGCAAGAGCAAGATCCTGTCTCTAAAAAAAGAAAAAAATATCCAAGCATTGTGGCAGACACCTATAGTCCCAGCTACCTGGGAGGCTGAGGCAAGAGGATTGTTGGAGCCCAAGAGTTTGAGGTTGCTGTGGGCTATGACACCAGGGCACTCTACCAAGGATGACAAAGTAAGACTCTATCTCTAAAAAAGAATCATCGGGCTGTGGTCTGGGAAAGAGTATAAATGCAAAGAGGTGAGCCCAGCATTTAGGATGGATGTTTGTGACTCAGGCTGGAATTTTGTGAGCTTTCTGGGATTAGGAGGACAAAAAACTAGAGTCCTGAGTCAGCTGAGGATAAAGGCCCCGTAAACATCCTGCTTTGTGTCCAGGACTCTGAAATGCTACTGCTTAGGAGTAAGGGGGTCCTGGAAGTAAACAGCTCTTGCCCCTTGTCGAAAGCCGAATGCCATGGCATCTTAGCTCACATCAACCTCAAACCCTTGGGATCAAGTGATTCTCTTGCCTCAGCCTCCCGAGTAGCTAGGACTACAGGTGCCGGCCACAATGCCTATCTATTTTTAGAAGTGGGGGTCTAAAGCAAGTCTGGACATGGTGGGCTTACAGGCTGTAAAACTAGCACTCTGGGAGGCTGAGGCAGGGGGATTGCGTGAGCTCAGGGGTTCAAAATCAGCCTGAGCAAGAGTGAGACCCAATCTCTACTAAATGTAGAAAAATTAGCCAGGTGCAGTGGCGCACACCTGTAGTCCCAGCTACTCGGGAGGCTGAGGCAGGATGATTGCTTGAGTTTGAGGTTGCTGTGAGCTAATGATGATACCACTGTACTCTAGCCAGGGTGACAGAGCGAGAGTCTGTTTCAAAACGTAAATACATACGTAGATACATAAAAAGTTAATGAAGCTGTTAAGAAGGTAAGACCCCATCAATAAGAATAAATAGAAACAACAGACAGAAATAGGATCTCCAAATACTGGGATTATAGACTGCAAGGCAGTTACACTGAGCTTAAATTTTGGCAGGAAATTAGAAGCTATAAAAAGTAACATAGCAGAGTTGAAAAAGAAACAAATAGAAATTCTAGAACTGGAAAAAAAAAATACCTAACAAGTGCTCAGCGGGTTTGATTTAGCAGCAGATTGGACATAGCTGAAAAAGAATTATTAAATTGAATATAAATCAGAAGACACCAATAAAAACACCAAAAATAGGAAGGAGAGAGTAAGAGACAGAAGACGCGGTGAGGTCTAACATGTTTGATTTGAGTCCCACAGACAGGAGATAAATGAAAAGAGGTAAAAATCAAAGTCATAATGGCTAAGAATTTCCCTGAATTGATTGAAAAACATCCACGTACTCGAGAAGCTCAACATATTTCAAACACTGTAGATAAAAAGAAATTTATTTGCTATATTTTAGTGAAATTGTAGTAGACAAAAAGAGTCCTTTTCTTTTTTTTTCTGAGACAAGAGTCTCAAGCTGTTGCCCTGGGTAGAGTGCTGTGGCGTCACAGCTCACAGCAACCTCCCACTCCTGGGCTTAAGTGATTCTCTTGCCTTAGCCTCCCAAGTAGCTGGGACTACAGGCACCCGCCACAACACCTGGGCATTTTTTGGTTGTAGTTATCATTGTTGTTTGGCAGGCCTGGGCTGTAGGACAAAAAGATTCTTAAAACTGGCCGGATAAAGATAGCCTTCAAAGAAGCAACTACTTTAACCCAAGTATATCTGACTCCCGACCCCAGGGTTGTTTTCGTTTGTTTGTTTGGGTTTTTTTCTGTTAGTTCACTGCAACCTGGAACTTCTTGGCTCAAGCAATCTTCCTTCATCAGGCTGTCAAGTAGCTAGAACTATAGGAACACACCACCATGCCCAGCTAATGTTTTAGTAGAGACAAGGTCTCTCTATGTTGCTCAGGCTGCTCTCCAACTTCCACCTCAAGCAATCCTCCCAAAGTACTAGGATTACAGGCATGAGCCACTGTACCAAGTCTGCCTTTATTTTTTCTTAGAAATATGTCTTATTCTGTTGCCCAGGCTGGAGTGCAGTGGTACATCATAGCTCTCTGCAGCCTAACTCCTGGGCTCAAGTGATTCTCCTGCCTCAGACTCCCACTTCAGTCTCCCAAGTAGTTGGAAGTATAAATATGCACCTCCGAGCCCAGCTAATTTTCTTCATTTATTTTTAGAGACAGGGTCTTGTTATATTGCCCTGACTGGTCTTGACCTCCTGGCCTCAAGAGATCCTCCCAAAGTGCTGAGATTACAGATGTGAGCCACTGTTGCTGACTGGGACATGTATACAATATATAATGAGATATATTATTCAGTTTTAAAAAGGAATAAAGTTCTGACACCTGCTACAAAATGGTTGAAGTTGGAAAATATGCTAAGTGGAATGAGCCAGACATAGGAGCTGCAGTCCCAGCTATAGCTTTTGTGATTCCACTTAGATTTACCTGGAATAGTTAAGTTCATAGAGATAGAAAATAGAATAGTGGGTGGTGCCCGTAGCTCAATCAGCAGGGTGCTGGCCACATACACCAAGAGTGGCAGGTTTAAACCCGGCCTGGCCAGCTAAAAACAACAATGCAACTGCAACAACAACAACAACAACAAATAGCCGGGCATTGTGGTAGGCGCCTGTAGTCTCAGCTATTTGGGAGTCTGAGGCAAGAGAACGCTTAAGTCCGAGAGTTTGAGGTTGCTGTGGCACTCTACCCAGAGTGACAGCTTGAGACTCTGTCTCAAAAAAAATAGAAGGCATGGCTCAGGCTCGGTGCCTGTGGCTCAAGTGGCTAAGGCGCCAGCCACATACACCTAAGGTGGCGGGTTCGAATCCAGCCCAGGCCCGCCAAACAACAGTGATGGCTGCAACCAAAAAATAGCCAGGCGTTGTGGCAGGTGCCTGTGGTTCCAGCTACTTGG
>NW_003852462.1:6877873-6879229 GCF_000181295.1 Otolemur garnettii
CTGTGGTCCCAGCTACTTGGGAGGTGGAGGCAGGAGACTCGCTTGAGCCCAGGAGTTGGAGGTTGCTGTGAGCTGTGAGGCCATGGCACTCTACCCAGGGGGATAGCTTGAGGCTCTGTCTCAAAAAAAAAAAAAAAAAAAAGATTTCTAAGTACACACTCAGTGCCTGTGGCTCAAGTGGCTAAGGCACCAGCCACATACACCTAAGGTGGTGGGTTTGAATCCAGCCCGGGCCTGCCAAACAACAATGTGGCTGCAACCAAAAAATAGCCAGGTGTTGTGGCGGGCGCCTGTGGTCCCAACTACTTGAGAGGAGGAGGCAGGAGACTCGTTTGAGCCCAGGAGTTGGAGGTTGCCCTGAGCTGTGATGCCACGATACTCTACCCAGGGGGACAGCTTGAGGCTCTGTCTCAAAAAAAAAAAAAATTTCTAAGTACAGTAGAACCTCTCTAAGGTGACCACCCAAGGGACTGCAACAAACTGGTCAACATAGGGAGGTGGTTAACATAAGGAGGTAGGCCTGCTGTGCAGGTGTGTGTCCATGTGGTGCATGTCTGGTCTATGAAAATTAGGTCAACTTAAGGGAGGTGGTCAACCATGGTGGTCCTACTATACAGTGGAGTGTAGGACAGTGAGCGCAGTGGGTTTTTGTGGGTTTTTTTTTTCATTGTTGTTGTTAGGAAATGCTGTCAAATTCTGTCTTAATTCAGACCGAATACATGAAGTACAAAAAGGCAGAGCTGGGATTGAGGGTGGGTTGGGAGCCTGTGCCCTGCCCCTTGTCAGCCTCTGGGGAGATTCTCTGAACTGTTTCAGCCGCATCCATTACCTAAGGCACAGCCAGACTAGTGAATCTTTCCTGAAAGTTGTGCAAACATTTTAATCAGACTCTGGGTGGAGATTTGCCAGGATGGGTTTCCCTGTGGGTCTAATTTCAGCATCTGATAACATTGTACCGCAAACACACTGAGATCAAATGCAGTGACTATGAGAACAGCTACCAAATTTTAACTTTTGCATCTCAATTCAATGTTCAGAATTTTATTATTTTATTTTATTTTTCGAGACAGAGTTTCACTTTGTGGCTGTGGCATCATAGCTCACAGCAATCTCAAACTCTTGGGCTCAAGAGATCTTCATGCCTCAGCCTTCCAAGTAGCCAGGACTCCAGGCTCCTGCCACAATGCCCAGCTAGTTTTTTTCCGGTTTTTTTAGTAGAGTTGGGGGTCTCACTCTTGCTCAGGCTGGTCTTGAACTCCTGAGCTCAGGGGATCCACCTGCCTTTGCCTCCCAGAATGCTAACATTACAGGCATGGGCCACCATCCCTTCCTAACGTTCACATTTTTTTTTTTTTT
>NW_003852462.1:6879422-6883548 GCF_000181295.1 Otolemur garnettii
ATTGTTGTTTGGCGGGTCCGGGCTGGGGATTCGAACCCGCCACCTTAGGTGTACGTGGCTGGCGCCTTAGCCGGTTGAGCTATAGGCGCCGAGCCACGTTCACATTTTTTTTAAATTATTTTTAAGGTATTGACTTTGCGACTCGTAAGATAGCCAAGATGCTGAAGCCGCAGAAAGTGATTGAGCAGGATGGTGAGTCTTTCACTATCCACACGTGCAGCAGTCTAAGGAACTACTCTGTTAAATTTAAAGTTGGAGAAGAATTTGATGAAGATAACAAAGGCCTGGATAACAGAAAATGCAAGGTAAAGATTAAAGGACTAACGTAGGTTCCTAATTTTGCAAGGTTAACTTGGCATTTGCCTTAGTAAGGCTTGAGGATCCTGCCAGAGCAAACTGACATTTTCTCCTGTCCCTGATGCAGAGTTTGGTGATCTGGGATAATGACAGACTCACCTGTATCCAGAAGGGGGAAAAGAAGGACAGGGGCTGGACCCACTGGATCGAAGGGGACAAACTCCATCTGGTACACACCAAGTTTTTCCTTCTTTTTAATGATGATACAACGTTAAAGGAAATGTTAGTAATCTGAACAGTAATCTTACCTGCCTAACTCAACTGTTCTCATTTGGTGCATTATTTTCCTGTCTCTGACAGAATGCTCTGCTTATTTATTTATTTAGAAATAGAGTCTCACTTCACCACCCTTGGTAGAGTGCCATGATGTTAAAGCTCACAGCAACCTCCAACTCCTGGGCTCAAGTGAGTCTCCTGCCTCAGCCTCCCAAGTAGCTGGGACCACAGGCGCCCACTACAACACCCGGCTATTGTTAGAGATGGGATCTTACTCTTCCTCAGGCTGGTCTGGTACTCTTGAGCTCAGGCAATCCACCCTCCTCGGCCTCCCAGAGTGCTGGATTACAGACGTGAGCTGCTGCGTCCAGCCTTTTTTTTTTTTGAGACAGACTCTCACTCTATTCCCCTGGACAGAGTGCTGAAGCATCATAGCTCACAGCAATCTCAAACTCATGGACTCAAGTGATCTTCTTGTCTTAGACTCCCAAGTATTGGGGACTACAGGTGTGAGCCCAGCTCTGCCTTTTTATTTAACATAAAAACATTTTCTGGCTCAGCACCTGTGGCTCAAGTGGCTAAGGTGTCAGTCACATACTAACCCTAAGGTGGCAGGTTCAAATCCAGCCCGGGCCCCCCAAACAACAATGACGGCTGCAATCAAAAAATAGCCAGGCGTTGTGGCAGGTGCCTGTGGTCCCAGCTACTTGGGAGGCTGAGGCAAAAGAATCGTTTAAACCTAAGAGTCTGAGGTTGCTGTGAGCTATTACGCCATGGCACTCTATGTCTGAGAGTGACATAGTAAGACTCTGTCTCAAAAGAATAAAAAGCACTTTCTGGGCTTCTAAACAGTTTTCCTGTTGAATTCACTATGTATATTGACTATATGTAACAGGATAGCTAACTGGATACATAACATTCCATCCTGTTGATGAACCATCATCTTAGTAATGTAGAACCTCCATTGTGATCGAGTGAGCGTGAAAGCAGACCACATGCCAACTCCTGTTCTTTTCTTCCTCATCCCTAGGAGATGTTCTGTGAAGGTCAAGTGTGCAAACAGACGTTCCAGAGAGCCTGATCCATACCCAGCAGCAGAGCCCACTGTGGCTGCAGCTTCATGCTGAATTACATTGCAGGATGAACAGATGTTAACCTGCCCAGTTTGGGGATGGGGGGCCTTGTGGGTGGAGAAATGTCACACAGCGAGTATCAGAAGTCATCTGGATTGTGGGCGAGGTGCTCAGTTCTCATAAACCTGTCCAAACCACTCTGAAGTTTTCCTTTCTAAATTTAGCAGTTTAAAAAATATTTGAAGGCCTTCTAGGTGCAGGAGGGAAATACCAATGAATAAAATCTAATTCCTGCCTTCAAGGTCGGTGAGGAAGCTGGAAAAAACAAGCAACCTGAATAGTGGTGCTAAGTATAGGCAGCTACAAGAGCTCAGGAGGGACAAACTTGACTTTGGCGGATGGGCAGGTCTGGGGTGGTGGAGGTGATCTTTAGGCTAAGGCCGGAAGCCTAGATAAGCTGGTGCAATTGGGAGGCGATTTTGGTGACAGACTAGAGGTAAGTTGGAAGGATGTTTGAAGAACTGAAAAGATCACTTTAGCTGGAGCATGGGGTGTGGGGGGGTGGCAAAGGAGAGGAGTGACATACTAGGACCCCGTCACAAAGGGCGCTGAAAGCCAAGTTAAAGAGGCGAAAGTTCGTCCCCTAAAGAACAGAAAGATGGAGATGGGTATCAGACAGGGGCTCTTCACGGTCAGGTTTGCCTATAGAACAAAAGCCAGGCTACGGAGGGAAGGAAGGATTGCAGGTTGGGAGAAGGTGTGATTCTGGAGGCATTTTAGAAAGCCCTGCTAGAAACAGGGGCAGGGGGGACAAGAGGCTGTTGGTCAGGAGCACTTGGAGCCCAAGTCCCCAAAATGGAGAAAGGACTCCAGGTAGGGACTGGAGAGAAACAGCCACTTACTCAGGAAGCAAAATCCATAGGCCGAGGTGACTGACGAGATGCAGGGCTGGGGGAGGGGGAGGAATCAAGGGGGATGCCCTGTTTGGGGTTCAGGCAGCCACAGGAAGGATGAAGCCCTCCAGGGAGAGGGCAGCACCAGCACAAGAGGGAAGAGGAGTCGGAGCTCAAGAGACCTTGAGGCGCCTCTGCCCAGGGAGGGGGAGGCTATGCTGAAGGTGGGGGTGACAATCGGGCAGATGGGTCTGGAGACGTACAGATGGTCCAGCGCATTCTGGGACTGCCCAGAATATTGCGTTTAAAGTGAGAAGAGGGAAACCTAAGGTGCAAAACCTGCAGAGAAGGGACGACCAGAGAGGCTGGATAAGCCAGGGAGGCCAAGCTCGAGGGGATGCCTGGCACTCACCGAGGTGCCCGAGATAGGAACGAGGCCAGCTCGGAGGATCTTGCCTCCTTGGAGAGGAGAGTGCAGTGGCACACCTGGTGCTGAAACAGCATGTGGAGGGGTGCGGGGCTGGTTGGAGGTGGGGGAGTGCGGACAGTGACTGTTTGGTGGAGAAGCAGAAGGAACAGGGTGGAAGTTGCAGGGAGTCTTGGGAGGGGGCACCTGGGCAAAACTGGTGGGCTCCAGAGTGCGTGCTGGATAAGAAGAGTTAGGAAATGGCCACTGTGAACTTCCTGAGCGCTAACTATGTGCGAGGCACTAGCCTGGGCATTAGGAATACAATGGAGGAGTCTTCATTTTTAAGAGGCTTATAGTTAGCTGGTGATGACAGAATTCAGGAAGAAATCAAAATCTGTGTATCAGATATAACTCTTATTTCCAGTAACATAAAGTAGCTCGGGTTATTTTTTGTTGTTTCTCTCTTTTTTTTGAGACAGACCACTCATAGAGCACTATAGTGTCATAGCTCACAGCAACCTCAAGCTCTTGGGGTCAAGTGATCCTTTTGCCTCAGTCTCCCAAGTAGCCGGGACTACAGGTGCCTGCCACGACGTCCAGCTATTTCTTTCTTAAAGACGGGGTCTCATTCTTGCTCAGGCTGGTCTCAAACTGGTGAGCTCAGGCAGTCCACCTGCCTTGGGCCTCCCAGAGTGTTAGTGTTATAGGCATGAGACACCATGCCTGGCTATTGTTGTTTCTTTTCTTTTCTTTCTTTTTTTTTGAGACAGAGTCTTAAGCTGTCATCCTGGGTAGAGTGCCCTGATGTCACAGCTCACAGCTCACAGCAACCTCAAACTCTTGGGCTTAAGCAATTCTCTTGCCTCAGCCTGCCTAGTAGCTGAGACTATATAGACACTCGCCACAATGCCCGGCTATTCTTACTTAAAGCTGGCACAGTTGGGAGGACTACTTGAGGCCAGCCATTCGAGATCAGCCTGGGCAACACGATGAGATCCCCATCTCTAAATATATGTATATACAAAATTTATTAATTTTCTTGGGACATTAATGATATTTTGGAGGAATGTTTTAGTAACACCTATCTGTTAAAGGTATACTGGCTCAGCTCCTGTGGCTCAAGCAGCTAAGGAGCCAGCCACATACACCTAAGGTGGTGGGTTCGAATCCCCAGCCCG
>NW_003852462.1:6885279-6893333 GCF_000181295.1 Otolemur garnettii
TGAGCCACAGGCGCCAAGCCAAGAATTCTAAATTTTCTATAAGATAGGTTAGCATCCAGTAATAGAGACTGTGACTAATAATAATTTAAACACATAGAGCTTTTTGTATAACAGGTGGAGAGAGGAGTCCAGCAGGAGGAGATGGTGGGTCTGTGCCTCTTGTGCCCCAGCCCTTATGTACACAGAGGAGGAATACATAGGACAAACAAGTCCACTCCCCAGGGAAAGACCAGAATGTGCCCAAGGGCAGGATTTATGGTAAGTGTGTGAAAGTAAAGATCTTAGAGGCATTCCCAGAACTGGGGATAATCAGAGTCCACATGAGGGATTAGCGTTAGAGACAGATTGCTTCATTTTCCACAATATATGAGGAGATTTATTGTGGGAATTGGCTCAGGAGGTTAAGGAGACCCAGAAGCCCCAAGATAAGCTGTCTGCAAGCTTGAGAACCAAGAAAACCAGTCCTGAGAACTAGGGGCTCTGATGTCTGAATACAGGAGAAGATGGACAGCCCAGCTCTGGAAGAGAGAGAGAGAATGGACCCTTCCTCCACCTCTTTGCCCTATTAGGCCCCCAGTGGACTGGATGAGGCCCCTCCACATTGACAAGGGCAGATCTTTATTCAGCCTACTGATCCACGTGCTGATCTCTCCCAGAAACACCCCTGGACACTCCCATAAATCATGTTTCTACCCACCATCCTTTAACCCACTCAAGTTGACACATAAAATTAACCATTACAACCATCTATTATATGAAATGTTCCAATTTTTAGTATATGTGCTGCTGAAGCAACCACTATATGAAATGTTCAGAATAGGGCAGCGCCTATGGCTCAAAGGAGTAGGGTGCTGTCCCCATATGCTGGAGGTGGCGGGTTCAAAGCCAGCCCTGGCCAAAAACTGAAAAACAAAAAAACAAAGAAATGTTCAGAATAAGCAAGTGCAGAGACAGAAGGTAAATTAGGGATTACCGGGGGCTGAAGAGTTGAGGAGAATGGGAAGTTAATGATTATGGGTGCAGAGTTGCCGTTTGGAGTGTTGAAAACATTTTGGAAGCATGGTGTGGCACCGGTAGTACAGTGGTTACAGCGCCAGCCACATACACCAAGGCTGTCAGGTTCCAACCTGGCCCAGGCCAACTAAACAACAATGACAACTGCAACCAAAAAATAGCCAGGCATTGTGGCAGGTGCCTGTAGTCTCAGCTACTTGGGAGGCTGAGGCAAGAGAATCGCTTAAGCCCAAGAATTTGAAGTTGCTGTGAGCTATGACGTTACAGCACTTTACCAAGTGAGACTCTGTCTCAAAATAAATAAATAAATAAATTTTTAAAAGGTTAATTTTAGGCCCAGTGCCTGTGGCTCAAGCGGCTAAGGCGCCAGCCACATACACCTAAGGTGGCGGGTTTGAATCCAGCCCAGACCCGCCAAACAACAATAATGGCTGCAACCAAAAAATAGCCGGGCATTGTGGCGGGCGCCAGTGGTCCCAGCTACTTGGGAGGCAGAGGCAGGAGAATCACTTAAGCCCAGGAGTTGGAGGTTGCTGTGAGCAGTGAAGCCATAGCACTCTACCAGGGGGATAGCTTGAGGCTCTGTCTCAAAAAAAAAAAAAAAAGGTCAATTTTAAGTTACATGAATTTCATGTAAAAAAAAAAAAAGTAAAGGGGTCACCCACTATATTAGTCTGCTTGGGCTGTGCAGGGGAAAAAAGGCCTATCTTTCCCTCTCACCCGTCACAAGGGGACCCATCCTTGTTGTGGCTCAGGCCCCTACAGCAGAAGACAGATTAACAAGAGAAAAGCATACAGGTGTGTATGGAAGTTTCCATACACATTAGGAACTTCATGGAAATTTTACATGACATAGGAGCCTTTAGAAATGAAGACCCAGGGAGGTGCCTGTGGCTCAAGGAGTAGGGCCCTGGCCCCATATACCAAAGGTGGTGGGTTCAAACCTGGCCCTGGCCAAAAAAAAAAAAAAAGAAAGAAATGAAGACCCAATGCATATTCTTACGCATAGGTCTGATGAAGTGTGGTCAGTCATGAAGAAGTGTGATTCGAGGACACAAGGGCCTCATGTTAATAAGCCGGGGGTAGCTTTACAAGGCCTGTCTGTTCAGACTTGTCTCTGTCCCTGTCTTCACAGATAAGGACATTCCCTGGGTATTAGGAGGGCACTTCTGGAAGGAGAATCTCATGACCTACTTCAGGGAGGTCAGCTCGGTTTTATGGGCTGCTTCAAGGAGAAGGGATGAGAGGGAGGTGAGGGTGACTTTCCCCTTGTGCTGTTTTCTCAAATGCCAAGGTGCCATATCTGGGGGCAGCATATCCTGAACTCCATCCACTGGCGTAACAATGCCCCAGAGCGAGGAGCCTAAGCAACAGAAATTTACTTTCTCACAGTTCTGGAGGCAGGAAGTCCGAGATGGAGGGGTGGGGACGTCTGGTTTCTCCGGAGGGCTCTCTCTTTGTCTGGAGATAGCTGCTTTCTTGCTGTGAGCTCATTTGGCCTTTGCTCTGTGCACCCCTGCTGTTTCCTCCTCTTCTCAGGAGGACGCCAGCCAGATGAGATCAGGACCCCACTCTTATGGCCTCTTTTAACCTTAGTCACTTTGGCAAGGGTTCTGTCTCACATAGAGTCACATTAGGGACAAAGGTTTCAGCCATACTTTCCTTTTTTGTTTTGTTTTGTTTTTTTGGCTGGGGCTGGGTTTGAACCCACCACCTCCAGCATATGGGGCTGGCGCCCTAACCCTTTGAGCCACAGGGGCCACCCTCAACCATATTTTTCGTTTTCTTTTTTTGTGAGACAGAGTCTCAAGCCATCACCCCGGGTAGAGTGCCATGGTGTCACAGCTCACAGCAACCTCCAACTCTTGGGTTCAAGCAATCCTCTTGCCTCAATTTTTTTCTATTTTTAGTACAGACAGAGTCTCATTTTTTGCTCAGGCTGGTCTCAAACTTCTGAGCTCAAACTATCCACCCTCCTTCGCCTCCCAGAATGCTAGGATTACAGGTGTGAGCCACTGCACCCAGCTCAAGTTTCAGCTGTTAATGGAGAAAAAAAAAACTCTCTAAAATAATTTAAAGAGGTTTATTCTGAGCCAAATGTGTGTGATCAACCCGGAGTACATGACCTTAAGAGGTCCTGAGAAAATGTGCCTGTGGTAACTGCGTTACAATTTGGTTTTATATATTCATGGAGACGGGAATTCATTACATGTAAGACTCTAAGTCAACACATTGGGTCACTGGTTAGGCCCCAAAGGGCAGGACATCTCTAAGAGGATGGGACATATAGGTTATAGATGAGTTGAAAGATTCTTTGATTTGTAACTGGTTAAAGAAACAAAGGTCTGTCTCAAAGGTTTGGAATGTTTTAATTTAAGATAACCACAATCGGAAATCAGAGACAAACCACCAGACATTTACCTAACTCAAGTGATCTGTTGAGCAAATTGATGGTCTGCTGGTGTGGTGTGAGCCTTAGGCCTGCTAATGAGTTACTAAGGATATTTCCAAGAAGGAAAGGGCATGCACGACAAGGCATAGCTGACCTCCCTCCCCTCTCACAGCCAGCAACTTAACTTTAGTTAAGTATTTCTGCAGTCCCTTTGCCCAAGAAGAGGTCCACTCAATCAGTTTGGGGGTTCAACTTTATTTTAGTTCATACAACCTATGAATTGGGGGAGGGGGGACACATTTCAGTTCCTAACTCCTGAGGATGTGGAGGAACGAGCCAGAGTAAAGACTTAACGGCACAACGTAAATAACAAGTCAACGCCCCAGTGGCTCAGGCCTGTAATCCTAGCACTTTGGGAGGCCAAGGCAGGAGGATTATTTAAGGCCTGGATTTGTCGTCCACCCTGGGCAACACAGTGAGACCCTATCTCTACAAAAAATAAAATAATTAGACAAGCATTGTGGTATAGGCCTGTAGGCCCATCTACTCAGGAGACTGAGGCAGGAAGACAGCTTCAGCCGAGGAATTTGAGGCTGCGGTGAGCTATGATCACACCACTGCACCACAGCCTAGGCAACAGAGACCCTGTCTCAAAACAAAATATTAGTAGAGCTAAACTTTACAATTATGATCATGTTGAGAAAAGCAATGGTTTCCCAGCTCTACCAGGAGGCCCAAGCATCTCCCCTCCTTTTTTTTCCATTCCTGCTGTCCCCACTTGTTTTCTCTCCCTCCCTCTCCTTCAAACCTCATGACTTGAAAATGTTTTGTTATTGGTAGTGAGTTTTTTTGGTAGAGACCGGGCCTCCCTATGTCATCCAGGCTAGTCTTGAACTCCTGACCATAGGGGATTCTCCCGCCTGGACCTCCCACAGTACTGGGACCACATCCAAGTGGGGACTCGTCTGCAGTTTTAACTCCGTTCCTTATCCTCCCACAGATGGGCTCTTTCTTTAGGCATTTTCAGTGTTAGAAATAAAGCAGAAAAATGTAGCTTCTAAGCAAGGCTCCCCGCTCTTCTCTCCAAGCGGCGCATGGCCGGCCCCGGAGGCTCAATTTGGCTCCAATTCTGAACGTGAAAGGTCCAGGAACTCGCGCCCCTGGTGAGGACTTCGCGGCGGTCCGAGGCGTCCAGCAGGGGGCAGCCGCGGGCCGGGTTTGGGCCTCCTGGGAAGATTGGGCGGCGGGGAGGAAAAGCCGGGCCGGCGCGGGGCGGGCGGCTCCGGCACCAGAGGAGCTGGAGCTCCCGGCCCCTCCCGAGGAGCTGCGCCCTGGGAAAGACCAGAGGCCCTTGCTCTTTGGTCTTTATTATGTAGATTTTTTAAAATGTGGTAAAAATATGCATAACATAAAATTGACCACTTTAACCGTTTTTAAGCATACAGTACAGTGGCATTAAGTACATTTACGTTGCTATGCAACCATCACTAATCCCCATCTTCAGAACCTTCCCGCGGTCCCAAACCGAAACCCTGTTCCCCTTAAACACGACCTCTCATTTCCTCCTCTGCCCAGCTGCTGGTACCCACCAGTCTATCTTCTGTCTCTGCAAACCTGGCCACTTGAAGCACCCCAGACAAAGGGAATCACACAGTTATTTGTCCTCATGCTTTATTTTACTCAGCATAAATCACAGTTCACCCATGTGGTAACATGTATCAAAATGTCCTTTTTTGTTAAAGCTGACTAGTTTGTGGCAGGCACCTGTAGTCCCAGCTACTCGGGAGGCTGACGCAGGAGGATCACTTAAGCCCAAGAGGTTGCGGTTGCCGTGAGCTATGATGCCAAGCACTCTACTGAGGATGACAAAGTGAGATTCTGTCTAAAAAAAAAGATAGTGGGCTCGGCACCCATAGCACAGTCGTTATGGTGCCACATACACCGAGGGTGGAGGGTTCTAACCCGGCCTGGGCAAACTAAACCACAATGACAATTATAACAACAACAAAAAATAGCCTGGTGTTGTGGTGGGAGCCTGTAGTCCCAGCTGCTCGGGAGGCTGAGGCAAGAGAATCACTTAAGCCCCAGAGTTTGAGGTTGCTGGGACGCTATAGCACTCTACTGAGGGCGACATAGTGAGAGTCTGTATCAAAATAAATAAATAAAAGGTAGTGAAGAAAAGAGGCTTTTTGGCTGATGGTTCCACAGGCTCTCTTAGCAGCATGGTGTCAGCTTCTGCTCCTGGTGAGGGCTTCAGGCTGCTTCCACTCATGCAGGAAGAGAAAGCAGGGCCAGTGTGTGCAGAGATCACATGATGGGGGGGAGTACGCTTACTTAAGGATGAGCACATGTAAGTCAGACACTTTTATTTTTATGGAGATAGTCTCACTGTGTCACCCTGGGTAGAGTGCTGTGGTGTGACAGCTCACAGCAACCTCTAACTCTTGGGCTTAAACAATTCTCTCACCTAAGCCCCTCAAGCAGCTTGGAAAACAGGCTCCCGCGACAACACCCAGCTATTTTTTTGTTTCAGTTGTCATTGTTGTTTAGATGGCCTGGGCTGGGTTCAAACCCGCCAGCCTCTGTGTATATGGCTGGCTCTGTAACCACTGTGCTACAGACACTGAGCCAGGTCAAGCTCTTTTTTTTTTTTTTTTCAGTTTTGGCTGGGGCTGGGTTTGTACCTGCCACCTCTGGCATATGGAACCGGCACTCTACCCTTTTGAGCCACAGGCGCTGCCCAGGTCAAGCTCTTTTTAACAACCAGCTAAGCAGCTCGGTGCCTATGGCTCAAGTGGCTAAGGCACCAGCCACATACACCTAAGGTGGTGGGTTCGAATCCAGCCTGGGCCACCAAACAACAATGACAACTGCAACCAAAAAAAAAAAAAATAGCCAGGCGTTGTGGTGGGCGCCTGTGGTCCCAGCTACTTGGGAAGCTGAGGCAGGAGACTTGCTTGAGCCCAGGAGTTGGAGGTTGCTGTGAGCTGTGATGCCACGTACTCTACTCAGGGGGACAGCTTGAGGCTCTGTCTCAAAAAAAAAAACCCAACCAGCTAAGGAAGCTAACTAGTAACAGTAGGGAGAATGCAGTCACTCCCCGTTCCCAGGTCACTAACCTAGTCATGAGGAATCTGCCCCTGACCCATATGCTTTCCATTAAGCCCCACCTCCAACACCGGGGATCAAATTTCAACATGGGATTTAGAAGGGACAAACATTTAAGCTACAGCACTCCTCTACTGGGATTCTTACTAAAGAAGGGGTAGAGTGATCAGATGTCACCTGGAGGATGGTGGCAGATGAAGACCTCAGTCAGATATCGAGTGTGATCTGATATTAAGGGGGGTTCAAACTCACCAGCCTCTGAACCCTTTTCTTGCTAAGCTGACCTGGCAGGTTCTTTGCTAAAACTGGATTTTACGAGAAAGTACAAAGGTGGGCTCAGGCGAAGGTTTAGCGGACTGATTAAAAGTTTGGCAGAGATTGGGCTCAATTCTGAATATAACAAAGAAAGTGGGAATTTGTTGCTAGGGAGCAGAGTGGGTGCTGTGGGTAGGATCAGTGGGTAGGAAATAACCAAGAGGAAACATCAGGGGTAAACCCAGCAGCCACAGTGATCAGACCCCACCTGGGGGGAGGGGTGGAGGATGAGAACCTGGGATTCTGCCTAAATTGACTTCGCAGGGTTCTTGCTACAAGTGAGCGATGCACAGATGGACAGGGAAGGAAGTCCAAAAGGCAAGGCCTAGATGGGAAGAGAGTTCAGAGGAGCATGACTGAGGTTTGGGCCATCTGAACTCCCTGAAGGAATCCAGCCAGAGAACAAGCAGATACTGCAGAATAAAGCTGAGAACCAAAAAGACACTTGGGGCCACTGTTGAGTCCCCAAAACAAGCCTTACCTGAAAGTCTACTTCTGAGCTTTGTAGTTACGTAAATCTATAAATTCCTTTTACTGTTGTAGCCAGTTTGAGGTAAGATTTTCTGTTACTTGCACAGAACGTGTCCTACCATGAACACAGTGTAGTCAGAGGAAACTTCCAAGTGCCATTTTATGTAAATTGTGAAAAACAAGCAAGAACCAATTGTCATTTCTCTTAAACTCTTCTCGTAAACTCTGGTCATGCAGATGGCAGTAATGATAAAAATAAAAACAGGCTGGGTCCCGTGGCTCAGGCCTGTAATCCTAGAACTCTGGGAGGCTAAGACAGGTGGATTGCTGGAGGTCAAGGGCTCAAGATCAGCCTGAACAAAGCAAGCCCATGGCACTCTACTAAGGGAGACAAAGAGAGACTCTGTCTTAAGAAAAAAAAGAGAGAGAGAGAGAGAATCACTTGAGCCCAGGAGTTGGAGGCTGCTGGGAGCTATGATACCAAGGCACTCTACTGAAGGCAACATAGTGAGACTCTGTCCCAAAATAAATAAAAATAAAAACACAGATATGTTCTTGATTTGGGGACTTGGTGAGGAACACAGACATGACATAATAAATAAAGCCTTTGGCTAGGAACAGTAGCTCATGTCTGTAATTGTAGCGCTCTGGGAGGCCTAGGTGGGTGAATTGCTTGAGCTCAGGAGTTAGAGACAAGCCTGAACAAGAGCAAGACCCAGTCTCTATTAAAAATAGAAAAAGAGGCTCAGCGCCT
>NW_003852462.1:6894987-6898102 GCF_000181295.1 Otolemur garnettii
TGTGGTCCCAGCTACTTGGGAGGCAGAGGCAGGAGAATCACTTGAGCCCAGGAGTTGGAGGTTGCTGTGAGCTATGGCGCCATAGGTCAAGCACTACTCTTACGCACTTCCCATATATTCACTAATTTAATTTTTTTCAAACTCCTTGGCTTAAGCCAATCTCTTGCCTCAGCTTCCCAAGTAACTGAGACTACAGGTGCCCTCTACAACACCCAGCTATTTTTTGTTGCAGTTGTCATTGTTGTTTAGCTGGCCCAGGCCAGGTTTGAACCCACCAGCCTCGATATATGTGGCCAGTGCTGTAACCACTGTGCTATGTATGTACATGTGCCAAGACCACTAATTTAATTTTCACAGCATATGAAGCAGATGCTATGCACATTTCCATTTTACAAGGGAGGCAATTTAGTAACTTACCAAAAATCATAGAAGTAGTAAAATAAGGAGAGATAACTCATACTGAGCCATCAGGCTCCAGAGTGTGCACTGCCCTCCACCGCAGGACATGGCCAATATGTTTAACATAAGTAATCATTTTATCTTTAGGCAACCTTGCTGCCTCACACTACGTTACACCTTTGTTCCTCATGTATGTTCTTCCCCATGTCCCATTTTGGCCACTAAAACATCAGAACTATTTCCACAAAAGCCTTTTAATAATTCCTTCCTTCAACACACTGTATACCTACTATGTGCTTGGTGTGGTGCAGCTTGCCTAGAAGCCAGGGACACTTACATTTCTGTCCAGGTACACTTTGTGTATTCCCAGTCTCTATATAAACATCAGCTAAATTCCAGGTCACTGGTCCCAAATTCAGGTGTGCTGGCTTCTGACTATAGAAGCAAGAATGAACTTGGCAACTAGCAAGGTGAAAACACAAATCCCCATTTGCCGATATCGTGAATTACATTTTCTTTCTCATGAGGCCTAACCGGCCATCTCCTAGGCATGAGGGCCAGGTAAAGAGGGGCCGGATTCTGGTGTTGACTGCCAACCGGAATAATTTATGTACCACAGAACACGCCCATTAAAAGTATGCAGTTCGGCTTGGCACCTGTGGCTCAAGCGGCTAAGGCGCCAGCCACATACACCTAAGGTGGTGGGTTCGAATCCCCAGCCCGGGCCTGCCAAACAACAATGATGGCTGCAACCAAAAAATGGCCGGGCATTGTGGCGGGTGCCCGTAATCCCAGCTACTTGGGAGGCTGAGGCAGGAGACTCGCTTGAGCCCAGGAGTTGGAGGTTGCTGTGAGCTGTGATGCCTGATGCCATGGCACTCTACCCAGGGGGATAGCTTGAGGCTCCGTCTTAAAAAAAAAAAGAAAAGAAAAAAGTATGCAGTTCAATAATTTTTAGTAAATTTATACAATTATGCAACCATTCCCCCAATTAAGTTTCAGAACAAGTCAATCACTCCGAAAAGTTCCCAAGACCCTGTACTGACAACTGTTATTTTATAGCCTTTTTTGGAGTTCCTGACAGTGAAACTCAGTCCATGTATTTATAATGAATACTTTTTATATTCTCTCTGTTTCTTCCAAGGGCAAGAATCTCTATTTCCTGAGACCTTTCACTGGAGATTATTTTCTCTCATTTTCTTTTTTTTTTTTTTTGAGACAGAGCCTCAAGCTGTCACCCTGGGTAGAGTGCTGTGGCATCACAGCTCACAGCAACCTCCAACTCCTGGGCTCAAGCGAGTTTCCTGCCTCTGCCTCCCAAGTAGCTGGGACTAAAGGCGCCCACCACAACGGCTGGCTATTTTTTGGTTGCAGCCATCATTGTTGTTTGGCGGGTCCGGGCTGGATTCGAACCTGCCAGCTCAGGTGTATGTGGCTGGTGCCCTAGCCGCTTGAGCCACAGGTGCCGAGCCCCTTTTCCACTTTATAAGACAAGGATATAGCTTTGAGAAGGTAAATGATTCAGAGAAGACACCAATAGTGCGCAGAATCTAACAGTGCTGCTGCCATTAATTCAACTTCACCCTAAAACTTCAGTTTTTCTCTCTGCTACTAATTCCCATAAACATACAGAATATGTTATTATTTCCCAAACCACTTTTACCCCATTTCTTACTTCAACTACTTTCTTTCTTTCTTTTTCAGACAGTCTCACTCGGCCGCCCTGGGTAGAGTGCTGTGGTATCATCACAGCTCACGGTAACCTCAAACTCTTGGGCTCAAGTGATCCTCTTGCCTCAGCTTCCCAAGTAGGTGGGACTAGAGGCACCAGCCACGATACCCAGCAAGGCTCACTCTTGCTCAGACTGGTCTCAAAACAACTCCTGAGCTCAAGCAATCCACTGGCCTAGGCCTTTCAGAGTGCCATTTGCCCTGGGTAGAGTGCTGTGGTGTCATAGCTCATAGAAACCTCAAGAGTCTACCTTCTGAGTAGCTAGGACTACAGGAACCCGCCATGATCCCCAGATAGTTTTTCTATTTTTTTTTTTTTTTTAGAGACAGAGCCTCATTTTATCACCCTTGGTAGAGTGCTGTAGCATCACAGCTCACAGCAACCTTCAACTCTTAGGCTTAAGCGATTCTCTTGTCTCAGCCTCCCAAGTGGCTGGGACTACAGGAGCCTGCCACAATGCCTGGCTATTTTTTTGTTGCAGTTGCTTAGCTGGCCCAGGCTAGGTTTGAACCTATCACCCTCAGTATATGTGGCTGGCACAGAAACCACTGTGCTACCACAGCCCAGCCATACCCTGCTCTTAGACACTCTCACTCTTGTTCAGGCTGGTATCCTACTTGTGAGCTCAGGCGATCCGCCCGTTTGGCAAAGCTCCCCAAGTGCTGGGATTATAGGCATGAGCCACCTCGCCTGGCCAATACATTATTTCTTTGATGTGAAGTATCCAGAATAGGCAAATCTATTAAAACATAAGATAGATTAGTAGTTGCCCTAAAGCGGAAATGAGTTTAATGGATTTGCTAGTTTCTTTTTGGGGTGATGAAAATGGTCTGGAATTAGATAGTGATAATGTTTGAATAACTCTCTGAATATGCTAAAACCACTGTACACCTTAATTAAGGTAAATTGTATGGTACATCAATTATAAGGCAATAATGATTTTTTTTTTTTTTTTGAGACAGAGCCTCAAGCTGTCCCCCTGGC
>NW_003852462.1:6898218-6909646 GCF_000181295.1 Otolemur garnettii
CCCGGCTATTTTTTGGTTGCAGCCGTCATTGTTGTTTGGCAGGTCCGGGCTGGGGATTCGAACCTGCCACCTTAGGTGTACGTGGCTGGCGCCCTAGCCGGTTGAGCTATAGGCGCCGAGCCGGCAATAATGATTTTAAAAAAACAGAAGTGGACTATTAATAGCAATGTCACCAGGGGTTCAAGTTCTGGGTTACACACAATTTCTTTCCTGGAGAGCAGATAATATGCAAAGCCAGAAGTGGTTTAATCTTAGTTACAAATTCCTTACATATCTAGTAGTCAGGTTCCTATTTTAAGCACAGTAGCATAGAAATTGTAACTCTTTTAATTCTGGAATGCAATCTTTCAGATTATAGTAAGCCATCCAATACATTATATTTTTCGTCTGTGGCAAAATCTGGAATTTCATGGCACTGCTACTTTGCTTAACTTAGATTTGTATTAATTATACTAGAAAATATTTGGATTATTGTACACCTGACGATGCTTTCCCCATAAACTCTAACGTCTTCTCTTTGCATGGGTTGTGCTCATTTCGAAGTTGTTAATATTGGGGTCTCTTATCCATTTACACTTCCAAATGTTTCCAATACTTTTGAACACACTCTACAAAAAGAGCCCAGAAAGTATCTCTCTACAAGGCTAAAGTAAAATTAATCCAAGTTCTTGTGTTAAGAGTTCCGACTGGGCTTTCCTGAAGGAGGTGGAAGAGGGCGTAGTAAGAGATTTTTCAGACTACGAGCGGTCTGCATGTAATAACGCTCTCTGCAAAAAGGTGACATGTTCTGTTTTTTCTTCTGGCTTGGGCGGGTGGCGCGGAGAGTCAAGTCGAGGAGCTGGAGGGTTTCAGGGCTCCCCGGACACTAAAAAGCGAGTGCCAGGGAACAACGGAGGCGCTGTGGAAACCCAGTCCCGGGCAGCCAGTACCCGGCCAGCGCCTCCTTCAGGCCGACTTCTCCGGCGCATGATCCGGCGCCGTCCCTCCCCCTGCCAGCGTACCTGGGCCGGGCCCGCGGCGCTCGCTGCCCTGCGCAGTCGCCATGGCAACGCCGGGTCTTGCAGCCTCGCCGCCCGGCCTCTAGCCTGCTCTCTTCCCTCTCTGGTCCCTCCCCTCGCCTGGCGCGGCAGCGGGAGAGGGGGTGGGGCGGAGGCGGGGAGAAGACGCAGGCGAGAGGAAGTCGGCGGCGCGACGCCCGCGGCCTATTGGCTGTCGTGTCCCGGTGCCAGAAGCTCCGCCTCCCCGGCGGGGGTCACGTGATCCCTTTCAAAGATGGCCGCCCTGTTGTTTTGATGAATAATACTTGGTGGGGCGAGAGGGTAAGAGTAGGGGTGGAGGGGTAGGAGGATTTACTCTTCCAGCGAGAGCATCGCGAGTCCCATCCTCCCCCTCCCCCCTGCCCGGCCTCTGGCGTGGTGGCGGGGCGTGGCTGGCCTGTTTTGGGAGGGAGGGGCTTCCCTTACAGTGCTGGGCTCTGCCAGGGCGGCTGTGGGGTCGCCTTACCTCGGGGCATCCACTCTGCAGTCGGCCAGGTCCCGCCGGGGGCAAAGGTTAGGAAGGAGAGCAGGATCTGGTGGAGGAAACGCCGCTGACGCGCCATCACTACGAAGACACAGCAGGCTTGGGGCACGAGACAAGCTGGAGACCGCGCTACCTAGTCTGGGTAACCTGGGAAGCATAGGGTAGTAAGTGGCGCCTTAAGATAACCCTGTAGCAGCAGCAGTGGCGGCCAAAGGAGGCTGCTCAGGGCAGTAGCGGCAGTAGGAGTCTCTGGGGCGACTGGAGTGACCGAAGCCAAGGCAGTTCAGTGCCTCTCGTGTTCTTATTTTTTAACCTCTGACTATGCAATTCTGAAGCCTCCCCCGTTCGGGGGACCAGACAGCCTGATAGACACCTTCCACTCCCCTTCCTCCCGCTCCGGTCTCGAGAACAGAAGGATCGCTTCCTAACGCCTTTCACCATTAAGAGGAAAGCGATGGAGGAGCTGAGCGCCGATGAGGTGAGGAGGAGGTTGGGGAGGGGGGCATCTTGAGGGATTAGTTGGCAACTCGTTATCGCTTTGGACAGGGACGATATTGCGCCAGTGGCACCTGGCCTTTGGGCTTGGGGAAGGAACGGAGGGAACGGAGGTGACATTATTCCAAGAATAAAATGACTCCCCGAGAGGGACTCCGGTTTTATTCTCCTGCCTTCTTTCTCATTCTGAACTCCATTTGCTTCTTTCCGAGTGTTCTTTTAGGATCCAAAGAAAAGGAGAGCATCCTGAGGTGCTCATTCTTTCCTTGGGGTATGCAAGCAAGAATGGCTAGATTTTTAACACGTTAAATTGTGTTGGCGTCTTCAGGGATTTAAGGAATAATTTTGGATGGAATCAGAATGTTCAGTGGGTGTATGTTTTTAAAGGAAGTATTTGAAATCCCAAATACGTGTGGGCATTTCATTGTGCAAGTTAATTAAGCATATATTTGTGTTTGCCGCGTGGCTTAAAGGCGGATCCTTTGATGTTTAACAAAATAGGTATGTTCTCAACGGTTTAGAGAATTCCGGTGAAATTCTAGTGATTAAATAGACTGCTGATGACTGCTGGCGTTATTCTCTTTCATTCTGCCTTTTCCTGGTTCTTGTTTCTTTCAAACTTGTGTTTTGCTGCAGCAGAGGCTGCACAGGAAGCAAGTGGAAGCAAATGACTTTATAAACTCTCCCATGTTCTCATTTGTGAAAAGAGTATTACAGATCCCCTACTTGATGTTTTAAAGATTGTTTAATAAATTAGATTGTCACAAAAACAGTGGCAGACAGGATACAAAGAATTTCCTGTGATTCCACTGACTTTTTTCTGCCTTTTTACAAATTGGGACCTTCTCTTTCAGGACATCTCTTGTCAGTATCCTCTTCATCCTGCCTCCTCATTTCTTCCACTTGTTCGTATACTTCCTTACAGAATTATGAAAGCAGTCTCCCACCAGGTTGGTTGTACTACAAGACTTCTATGCTCCACTTACTTTTAGCTACAGAGTAGTATTTTAATAAAATTCTCCAAGAATAGGGCATGTAATGGTGTGTTAAGGGTCAGATAGGAAAAGAAAGCAAATAGTTTTATTGGTTATGGTACTTGGATATTTGGTTTGGAAAGTTAGGATTGCCCGTCCTGCGTTAGTGACTTTGTTTTTATCAAAAACATCAAGAGTATAATTTTAAATGAGAAATATTGAACAAGTTTCTTTCACTTAAGAAATATTAAGAAGTCTTTTTTTTAAGATACAGTCTTTAAAAGTATCTCTCCCCTTATCCTTTTTTCTTTAATTTTAATTCTAGTGGGTAATTTCTCTAAAGGCAAGAATCTGTTTTTTAGTAGTCTTTTACTCCCAGGAATTACTTTTATCTTGAAAGATCTGTAAATAGCCCCTGCTTTAGAGTCTCTTATAATACAGACTTGAGTTTTCACCAAGAAAATTTTTTCAAACCAATAAAGCATACAGACAAGTTAACAGTAGTATATGATCTGAAATGTGTCTCTTTGCTTTACCTAGTCCTGAGGAAGGTGAAACTTTTTTGTGACCCTATAGGGAACACATGTAACATTTATGGAAGAAATAGAAGAAACATTTTTCAAGGTCAACAGAATATTTAAAATAAATATAAAAAATTAAATTTGCTAATATAGATTTAATATACAATTACCTTCAACAAATTAGTTGTCTGAGCATAAAGGGACAATTTAATAACTGGTAATCTTGGCCTGTGGCTCAAAAGGGTAGGGCACCAGTCTCATATGCCTGAGGTGGCGGATTCAAACCCAGCCCCGGCCAAAAAAGAAAATAAACCAAAAAACTGGTAATCTTACTCTCAACAGAACCTAGAACAAATAGTTTTTTGGGAAAAATCTGTTGAATATTTTATATATGTGTATGTATGTATATGTATACATTTTCTTTTTTTTTTTTTTGAGACAGGGTCACATTGTTGCCCTCAGTAGAGTGCCATGGCATCACAGCACACAACAGCCTCAAACTCTTGGGCTTAAGCGATTCTCTTGCCTCAGCCTCCCAACTACCTGGAGACTACAGGTGCCTACTATAACACCCGGCTATTTTTAGAGACAAGTTCTTGCTCTGGCTCAGGCTGGTCTCAAACTTATGAGCTCAGGATATTAACCCACCTCGGCCTCCCAGAGTTCTGGGATTAAAGATATGAGCCACCTTGCCTGACTCTTGAATTATATTTTTATTTTTTATTTTATTTATTTATTTTTTTGAGACAGCCTCAAGCTGTCGCCCTGAGCTCACAGCAACCTCCAACTTCTGGGCTCAAGCAGTTCTCCTGCCTCTGCCTCCTAAGTAGCTGGGACTACAGGGCCCTGCAACAACGCCCGGCTATTTTTTTTTTTTTTTGGTTGCTTGGTTGCAGCCTTCATTGTTGTTTGGCGGCCTGGGCTGGATTCGAACCGCCAGCTCAGGTGTATGTGGCTGGCTCCTTAGCTGCTTGAGCCACAGGCACTGAGTCTTGAATTATATTTTTAATCCAATTTTTAAAATTTTGGGCTTAGGTGAGCACTTCTCAACAAATCTTTTGCCTGTGTATTGTCATTTGGGGGTGGATTCTTGGGTTGGATATAGTAGGTGATATTGATTTGGTTAGAAAATGATATTACTGGCTCGGTGCCTATAGCTCAACCGGCTAAGGCGCCAGCCACGTACACCTAGGGTGGCGGGTTTGAATCCCCAGCCCGGACCCGCCAAAAAACAACAATGACGGCTGCAACCAAAAAATAGCCGGGCGTTGTGGCGGGCGCCTGTGGTCCCAGCTACTTGGGAGGCGGAGGCAGGAGACTCGCTTGAGACCAGGAGTTGGAGGTTGCTGTGAGCGTAGTGCCATGGCACTCTACCCAGGGGGACAGCTTGAGGCGCTGTCTCAAAAAAAAAAAAAAAAAAAAAAAAAATTTATTTAAAATAAAAGCGTGTATATTAGGGCTGAAATAGGCAAGACAGTAATCTTTTGGTCTAAATTAGGAAATTAGGTAGGCTGAGTTTTATATTTAACAAAATGAAAATGGATAAGAATACAATCCACGACAAATAAAGGTTAGTGTAACTATACTGGTAGCTTTAGAAGATTTATATTATGGGCACTTTTTAGTTCCTCTCAGAAGTCACCTTGAATCCTTGCATTTTTTTTCTTGTGCTTCATAAGTAGCTTAAGCTTCCTTGCTGTTTGTTATTTATTTAGTGTATAACAGTGAGTTTATTGCTCTATAGAGCAGATCTCTGACTAAGTTCATTCCCATTAGGAACCTACATTCCGGGGCATCATTATTTACATTATATTCATTTTGTAGCCTATGCATGTATTGTTTTTCTTGTACCAAGATGATGCTGTGAATGGGGCAAGGCAGGTATTTTAAACGCTTTTTCAATAGGGGCGATCAGATCGCATTGAAATTATTTGCCTTTCCCCCCCCTCCTAGATAATTCTTTATGACCTATTTCATCTGCAAGATGGTTGGCTGGGATTCAGGGTGCGGTCAAGGTTTTAGAAGAGTGTTACGTGTTCTCTCCCAAATGCAGAATATGTGACCTTGGACTTTTTAGCAGTGTTCTGTAAGTGGAAAAGGATTGCCATTTAATAACAGCCTTAGAAGCCTGCTCTGTCCCAGGCACTTTATAGCCTGTGTCTCATTTGATACAACAGGGGAATCAAGCAGGTACTGTTTTCTTTATACTGTTGGGGAAACTGAGATCTAGGTTAAGGCACTTGTCCATGGTGACCTGGCTTAGAAGTGACAGACTTGGAATTCAAACCCAGAGCTCTTGACTCTCGAGCCTTTTTACTACATTTTACTGCCTAACAACCAGCTGTCAGTTCACCAAAGCTTTTATATTAATATCCTACTAACATTGACCCACTCTGCTTGATATGCATAGTTTTTCTATGAAAGTGTTGGTTTGCATGAATGCATTAATGCTGGGATCAAGGACTTTCCTACTGAATCTCTTCTCCCTCACACGATTGTTCTCTGGACAAGATTTAAAGAAATTCTAATTTAATTGAGGTGAGGGAGATTGTAATCCTACATTTACAATATAATGCCAAGTGCTATTGTGGAGGTATGCATAAGGCACTTCAGAAAAACAAGAAAGGACCCCTGGAGGGACATTGTCTTGGAGAAGACTTTGAAGAAAAAGTGATATTTATGCTGAGTAGTAGTAACTTCCTAAAGGGCCCTAGAAATAGATTCTGAGAGTGGGGAGCTCTAGAAACTGCCCGAAGTAGCAAGACTTGAACATTGGATGTTGCGGGGAAAGGGGTGGGGGTGGGGGTGGGGGGAAGAGGCAGGCACCGGATCATGGAGGGCTCTCAGAAATGTTTAGGAGTTTGAATTTCTCTGTAAGATGCCATTGAGGGAATTAAAGGGATTAGAGAACTGCCTGACAAGGGTGTAGAAGGGCTGTTTGGAAGAAGGTGGCTACAGACCACAAAGCAAATTAGAAGGCTGCTGTCACTATCTAGCAGTGAGGCAGTGGAGTCAGACAGAACTAAAACATTGCCAGTGGGACTGGAGGGGTGGAGACAGACACCGGGAAACCAATGATTAAGTTAACTCACTTTGAACAATCAGATATGAAGGAGGAGGGTGAGGAGGAGAAAGGGAGGTGATGCCTCATTTTCTAGCTTGGGAGAATGGATTGGTGTTAAATAAGGAATTCCAAACAAGGACCAGATTTTGGAGAAAGCAGATAAGTTTTGTTTTGGATCACTGAAAAGGCACCTCAACAGGGAGGGAGACTCTCACCCTGTCCTTTTTTATTTTATTTTATTTTATTTTATTTTTTGAGAAAAAAAAGTAGTGTCACTTCGTTGCCCTCAGTAGAGTGCTGTGATGTCATAGCTTACAACAATCTCAAAGTCTTGGGCTCAAGTGATTCTCTGCCTCAGCTGCCCAAGTAGCTGGGACTACAGGCACCTGCCACAATGCCTGGCTTTTTAGAGACAAGGTCTTGCTCTTGCTCAGGCTGGTCTCGAACCTGTG
Source organism: Otolemur garnettii (assembly GCF_000181295.1). Lineage (NCBI taxonomy): Eukaryota > Metazoa > Chordata > Mammalia > Primates > Galagidae > Otolemur > Otolemur garnettii. The sequence continues at coordinate 6,905,246 of NW_003852462.1, forward strand.
AGCTTAGATAATCCATCTGTCTCTGGCGGAAGCCATCATGCCTAGCCCCACCCTATCCTTTCTACTCAAACATCCCCACCTCTTTGACCTTTTCTTTCCTTCTAAGGCCGAAGGACCTGAGCTCACTTTTTCTCCCCAGTCCTTAGCTACTACCACCCATTTTATAATCAGGGTTTGTTTTTTCCCCTCTAGCCTTGTAAGAAAGGGATATAGCCTTTCAGGCCCCTGTCTACTCCTTTTGTGCATTGTAGACTAGAGACAGAGAATGGTAATGAAATAATTGACATTTATTGAATTCTTTTTTTTCAGTTTTTGGCTGAGGCTGGGTTTGAACCCACCACCTCCGGTATATGGGGCCAGTACCCTACCCCTTTGAGCCACAGGTGCCACCTCCCCCTTTTTTTTTAAATAGCCTTCAATAAAAGCTGAATTTATTGAATTCTTAATATGTGCTAAGCACTTAATTTGCTTAGCAAGTTTGGCATTATTATCCCCATTTTACAGATAAGAAAATTGAGGATCCTAGAAATTAAGTAATTTGCTGAAAGGCACACAGCTACTAAGTGGTAGAACCTGGATTCTAATCCAGAGTCTAACTGCACAGTTCTCAGGCCATTTACTAAATCACCTCCAAAACAGAAGTAACCTGAGGAGAGGGATGATAAACAAACATACACGCATGAATGCCATTTGGCGGTAAGTGTTATGAAGGAAAAATAAAGTAGTCTGATGGGTAGGGGAACAACAGGTTATGTGGAGGGTGTGCAGTTTTAGGAGGTGGTTTTAAAAAGGATTTCAGTGATGGCAGGAGCTTTTTGAGTGAAGAACATTGCCAGGTACAGGAAGCAGCAGGTACCAAGGGTCTGAGGTAGACGTGCTGCTGAGCTGTTCCAGGAAATACAAGAGGGGCAACTGTGGTTGAGCCTACTCTGCAGGGGGCACAGCAACAGGAGACGAAGTCAGTTCATTCTTTCAGCAAAGTCTTACTGAGTTCTCATAACTATATTTCGATCCTGATATTTTTCTTTGTACTTTATTCACATTTAAATATGTTTGAAATTGGGTCGGATGGTGTAAATCACTATTGGCCAGGCTGCGGTTGTGACGCTTGTCATTTCCTGTTTACGTGCAGCCTGGTCATACCTGTTCATATTATCACCCTTTCAGTTGAGTGTTAAATTTAGTTGCCATTTTAAATGCCTTCCAAAAAATTACACTTTGATTCAGCAAGGAAAGCAAATGCTACTTTGTATGCAGAGAGGAATGGAAACAGCAGTGGGGTGTCAATTTGATATTAGCAAAGAAAATGTTGTCGAGGCATGACCACAATTCCATGTTTCATTGTAGAGCAACAAGCAAGTGCCTTTTAGGCAGCATCAGACAGGTGAAAATCCCCAAGCCTGTGAAGCTGTGTCACATTTTGTAATGGAACATGGAGTTAGAAGGATTGCCTTCTGCACCCAGGCAATGCAGTGGAAGGTCAGAGATACTGACATTCCTTAGAAAGAAATTTTGAAGCATCTAGAGCCTGATGTAACTGATTTTTCCTCCTGATCTATTGTTAAGACATTTTATTGTGGTTTAATGGACAGTATTTTTTTTTCTTGGTGGTGTGAAAAATAATGGTGCAGTTTATTTATTTTTAATTTTTTTATCACCCTCAGAAGACTGCTGTGGCATCACAGCTCACAGCAACCTCCAACTCCTGGGTTCAGCTGATTCTCTTGCCACAGCCTCCTGAGTAGCCAGGACTACAGGCGCCCACCACAACACCTGGCTATATTTTTGTGGCAGTTTGGCCGAGGTCGGGTTCGAACCCGCCATCCTTGGTATTTGGGGCTGGTGCCCTACCCACTGAGCCACAGGCGCCGCCCTAATGGTGCAGTTTATAATCTGTGACTTCTGATGTTGAATAAAATACAGTGTATGCCCAGCATTGTTTTGTCTATGAGACTGTATCAATGAACAAAACAAACAGAAGTCTCTGCCTTTGTGGGACTTGCTTTCTGATTTATGTTTTCAAATAATCATTCTGGCTGCTGCTTAGAAAATAGATAAAAGGGGAGAGAGTAAAAGCAGAGAGGAGGGTTAGCTAGGCCATTGCAGGAGTCCCAGTGAGAGATCACGTGTGGTCACCAGTCGGGGTTAGTGGAGAAGGTGAGAAGGGTCAGGTATTAGATGGTTAGATATTTTGTGGGTAGAGCCAGTAAGTTTGGGTGATGGGTTGGATGTAGGATAGGAAGGAGCCACGGTGAGTCAGATTATCATTGGGTTGATTGTTGTAACAGAGAGACATGAAATAGCAACTGCATAAGCCAGATAGATGTTTATTTCTCTCTAAATAGAAGTCTGGGTAGGAGGCTGGGGCTACTGTGGCAGCTCTTATGCTTACTTGGGGCGCAGATGCCATCTGTCTTGTACCAACTTTCCTACCATACAGCTTCCGTCTTTTGATCCATGTATGTCTGCATTCTAGCCAGAGAGGAGAGGGGAGGTCATGCTCCTCTTTCCTGGCGCAGCTTCAGAGCTGTGTGGATCACTTCTGTTTACCTTTCACTGGCCAGAAACTAAGTCACATGGCCACAGCAACTTGCTGGGAAGGTTGAGAAATGTGGTTTGTAATTCAGTAGACATATGTTCAACTACAAAAGACACAAAGACGTATATTCTTTTATGTTAGGAAGGGAGAACAGTCTACATGTGACCTTCTGGATTCTGAGTACAGCCTTTTGACTGAATCCCAATTTTATAGAACAAACCTTTCTAATAAAGGGCCCAAGTTAAGGACTTCTTGCTTAAAGTGGCTTGAAACCAAGAAGCACCCAAATTTCGAATTGTTCAACCAGTTTCCCTTGAATTATAGGCTGTGTTGGCATGCAGGCTGTTTTAGAAGATGTCACAGGCTTACCAGGTGTTTTATCATGTCCTACAATAATTGTGCGTGTGCTGACTCCTAAGCCAGTGCCATGTATTTATTTATATTCTATAATATTAAGGTTGATTACTCCAGGTTCCAAATTCTGCATGTTAGGTAGGATACTGATTTGGCTGCTATGGCAGGAGATCTAAAATAATGATGTCTAAAACAAGATAGAAGCTTGTATTTCTACACTTAAAGTAAAAATCCCAGTAGGTGGATGAGAGCTGGTTTAGTAACTTCACAAGTACTAGGGAGCCAGACTCATTCTGTTGTGCCCACTATTGTCTAAGTCATAGTCCCAGAGGGCTGCTCTGGCTCCCATGAGGAAGTCTGCATCTCAATCCTCTGGAAAAGACTCTGGGACAAGAGGAGGGCATGTTCCTACTCCGTAAAGGCATGGCCAGAAAATTTCATGAGTCCTTGGCCAGAACTTAAGTCACCCGGCCTCACCCAAATGCGGGGGTGGCTGAATGTATATTCGGAGGCAGCTAGCTTCTCTACCACAGTGATACCAGGAATTTAGCCTAAACAGCTAAAAATATTTTGAACTTGTTATGATTATGCTGCCCATCACTTATCCTGGTGGAGTTTTTTTTGAGACACAACTTCACTCTTGCCCCTGGGTTCATTGCTGTGGTGTCATAGCTCACAGCAACCTCACACTCTCGGGTTTGAGGATCCTCTTGCCTCAGCCTCCTGAGTAACTGGGACTACAGGCGCTTGCCACAACACTTAGCTATTTTTTGTTGTAGTTGTCATTGTTTGGCAGGCCCTGGCTGGATTCGAACCCGCCAACCTGGTGCATGTGGCTGGAGCCATAACCATTGTGCTACACGTGCCGAGCCTATAATTAGAATTTTAGCTGGTGCCCACATAACATCTAACAAACCCTTTGCAGGTAATGCCAACAGGATAAATGTGGTGGTATCTTACAGGTTAAGGTAGCAAATAGACCTTGGCTTATGTGAAGAGTTGGGTAGGAGTCCCCCATCCCATACCCATCATACTTCCTCAAATCTCTCCCCACCCCTGTGTTGAGCCACACTGTCAGGCACTTGTCAGCCCTACTCCTCCCTTTTCCTAAAACCTAGAGTGATTGATCAATGGCCTGAGTGCACTAAGGGGGTGAAGGCAGAATGAGGGGATTTGAATGAGAGAGAACTGTGGAAAGGGGAACTCAGAGGAGTCCTAGGAGAACCACGCTGCATGCCAGAACTAAAAAATATAACTTTACTCAAATCAGAAGACTTAATTTCTCTTCTAGGGTATTGTCCTCCTCCCAGCAAGGGTAAAAAAAAATTCTGAATTGAATGTTATTATATTAACTACTCACCAGCTGCCTTATCTTAAGCAGCTTGTTGAGTTCTTTTAAGACAATATTGAGGCTGGGAAAAAAGGTATCTTTTAGGTTCTAGTAGTGAGAAGTGCTTGACCTTGACTTTGGCCTTCTTTTTTTTTTTTTTTTTTTTGAGTCAGAGCCT
>NW_003852462.1:6910352-6920173 GCF_000181295.1 Otolemur garnettii
TTTGTCAGACCTGTCTCTCTCTCTATATATGTATTTATAAAATGTGTGTGTGTGTGTGTGTGTGTATATATATATATATATATTTTTTTTTTTTTGCAGTTTTTGGCCGGGGCTGGGTTTGAACCCACCACCTATGGCATATGGGACCAGTGCTGTACCCTTTTGAGCTACAGGTGACACCCTGTTTTTTTTTTTTTTTTTTTTAAACACAGAGTTTCAAGCTGTGGCCCTGGATAGAGTTCAGTGGCGTCACAGCTCACCGCAACCTCAAATTCTTGGGCTCAAGTGATTCTCTTGACTGAGCCTCCCAAGTAACTGGGACTACAGGTGCCTGCCACAAAGCCCAGCTATTTTTTGTTGCAGTTGTCATTGTTGTTTAGCTGGCCCGGGCTGATTTCAAACCTGCCAGCCTTGATGTATGTGGCTGGCGCCATGACCCCTGTGCTATGGGCTCCAAGCCCAAATTTTATTTTATTATTTATTTATTTATTTTTTGAGACGGAGCCTCAAGCTGTCGCCCTGGGTAGAGTGCTGTGGCATCACAGCTCACAGCAACCTCCAACTCCTGGGCTTAAGCGATTCTGTTGCCTCAGCCTCCCAAGTAGCTGGGACTACAGGTGCCCACCACAATGCCTGGCTATTTTTTAGTTATAGTTGTCATTGTTGTTTGGCAGGCCCATCCTGGATTCGAACCCGCCAGCTCTGGTGTATATGGCTGGCGCCTTAGCTACTTTAGCTACAGGCACCAAGCCCAAATTTAAAAAATATATATTTTTTTTTTTGAGACAGAGCCTCAAGCTGTACCCCTGGGCAGAGTGCCGTGGCATCACAGCTCACAGCAACCTCCAACTCCTGGGCTCAAGCGAGTCTCCTGCCTCCCGTAGCTGGGACCACAGGCGCCCGCCACAGCACCAGGCCATTTCTTGGTTGCAGCCGTCATTGTTGTTTGGCGGGTCTGGGCTGGGGATTCGAACCTGCCACCTTAGGTGTATGTGGCTGGCGCCTTAGCCTGTTGAGCTATAGGTGCTGAGCCTAAAAAATATTTTTAAAAATATTATCCAATGCCAGGCATGGTGGCTCCTTCCTGTAATTCTAGCACTTTGGGAAGCTGAGGCTGGAGGATTGCTTGAGGCTAGGAGTTTGAGACCAGCCTGAGCAAAAGCAAGACCCAGTTTCTTTAAAAGAGAGAGAGAGAGAGAAATTAGCCAGGCCTGGGTGTACACACCTATAGGCCCAGCTACTCCGAAAGCTGAGGCAGAAGGATTTTGAACCCAAGAGTTTGAGGTTGCAGTGAGCTATGTTGATACCTCTGTAGTTCAGCCTCAGCAACAGAGCAAAGTCTATCTCAACAAAGCAAAAAGAAAAACGACACCACTACAGACTTATTCAAAAGTAGTTGCCTGTAGTATTAGTTTTAATCTGTAAATACATATCTGACTGGTGAAATCAGGTGTTCTGGGTAGCCTAAAATGATCATGTGCCGCAGTGGTTCTCAACCTTCCTAATGCTGCGACCCTTTTAATACAGTTCCTCTTGCTGTAGTGACCCCCAACCATAAAATTATTTTCGTTGCTACTTTATAACTATAATTTTGCTACTGTTATGAATCATAATGTTAATATCTGATATGCAGGATGTATTAAGGTGATCCCTGTAAAAGGGTCATTCAACCCCCAAAGGGGTCGTGACCCACAGGTTGATAACCCCTGATGTACAGATTATCAATTTTCAAAAACAGAAAGGTACAGTTAATGTTAGAGATGAAAATATTCTGTATATATGGATATCCTAGTGAGGAAAACTATTTCTGGGAGGGAAATGAAAATTAGTGGAAAATTTAAAAATATATAGCAGCCTTTATAATCTACTCACTAGAACTTTTTATGTGTGATTTGATTTAGTAAGAAAATTGTCATGTTTCCAACATTGAGATATATGAACATTCAGGAAAAAGTGGGCATTTTTTGAGGTGAGTTGAAGGAAAAACATTTAAATTGTAAATAATTTAAAAAGCGTCTTTCTTCCTTACTGCATACAGAATCATCCAAAGGATTTTACACCTTGATTTCAGTAATAATTGTTTTTTTTATTATTAAATGATAGCTGTATACATTAATGCAAACATGGGGTACCGTGTAGTGTTTTCATATACAATTTGAAATATTTTCATCAAACAGGTTAACATAGACTTTGTGTCATTTACTGAGTTCAGCAATAATTGTTTTGTGAGTCAATTGAAAAAACATTAAGATTTATTGTATACTACAAAAAAGTTCCTACCTGCTTTGAGCTTAATTCGAACATCACTTATGTTGACTATTGGTTATAGCATGTTTGATTTAAGATACTATCACATGATCGCATATATGTATTTGTGTTTGGCAAATAACCCTTTACTTTTACATTAATTAATCTTTTACTGAAGATAAATATAGATCAGGCATCTTTTCAGTGGAGTTTTATCAAAAAGAAGTGCCACTTTTTTTTTCTTCAAGGATAATTCGGGGCAGATATGGTGGTCGGCAAGGGCTTTTGTTTGTTCCTTTTTCCTTTGTACAAACTGCCTTGTGCTAAAACAGGTTGGTGTTTTCTCATCTAGGGAAATGTGAATGAAGCAATCTTGGTTTGAAACGTTATGATTGGACTGGCTTGTGAGTGGGAGAATTTTACTGAGTGCCAGTTAGAAAAAAATGCTCCTGAAAGTGTCCCATAGGGTAGCTCTTCATCTTTTTTAATGTTAATGCATACAAGTAGCAGAGCAGGCTCAGCCATCCTGCACTGTGACAGCTCCGTGAGAACGCTGCCCTTTCTGTAACAGGGCCTAGTGACCTTGGCTGAGGGATGATGCTTAACCTGTAGGAGGAATCTCAACACTAATGACCCATGTTAGGAAGAAATCCTTTATCTATGCCAAGGGTTTGTTGATTACAGTGGCCAGAAATCAGTACAGTATTTTCTGCTTCTGAAAGAGCCCGCTTTGTCGAAGCCTGTGTGGTGTGGATCTGCTGGAATATTGGCTTTGACGTATTTAGAGTGAGTATGATTATAGACCTTTGGTTATGATGAGAGAAAACACAAGATTCCTGTTCTAGGATAATTTAGACTTTAGTTTCAATAATAATTATTCCGTGAGCCAGTTAATAAAAGCTCTTTCCAAATAGCCGAATTTTTAAAAATCCTTTTAAATTTTTTAATACTGTCCATTTCACTTGGGGCTTTTTAGTTTCAGAATCAGTTTTATGGACTAGTGTTGGAGTAACTGATACTTGGTCTTGTCTAGGGTCATCCTGTCCGTTGAACCAAGTGGGATCTCAGAGTGTAGAGACCATACCATCCATTTGTTTTTTGGGCCGGGGCTGGGTTTGAACCCGCCACCTCCGGCATCATACCATCCATTTCTATCCCTTGGGATATTTTTGGCCGTAATTGACATACAGATGCAACTGCAAGAAACTTTTTTTTCCCTGTAAGACAGGGTCGCCCTCCACTGCTTTCTCATGATCCTCCTGCCTTGACCTCCCCAAATGCTGGGATTACAGGCATGAGCCACCTCACCTGGCAGTAAGTTTTATATCAGTTTGTGATGGTCAACTTTATATATCAACTTGGCTGGGCCATAGTGTGTGCATGTGTGCGTGTGTGTGTGTGCGTGTGTGTGTGTGTGTGTATGGCTAGCCGTTGTACTTGATGTTTCTGTGCAGATGTTTCTGGGTGAGATTAGCATTTGCACTGGTGGACTTTGAATATAACAGATTGCCCTCTGGTGTGGGTGGGGCTCATCCAACCAGTTGAAGTCCTCAGTAGAACACAGACTGACCTCTCTGAGCAAGACGGGAATTCAGCCAGCAGACAGTCTACAGAATTGAACTACATCTGGAGTTCTCCAGCCTACTGGCCCACCTTGCAGATTTTGGATTTACAGTAATCACATCAGCCAGTTCATGCCTGCAGCCTTGAACTCCTGGGCTCAAGTGATCCTCTTGCCCCAGTCTCCCCCATTTAAGGATATTTGTCTGTCATGTAATATTTGGAAGATTTAGGCTCTCGATCCTTTTGGTTTATTCTGTTGCTGATTTCACAATTAGCTAACAGATGTGAGCTGTTCTTTAGTAGTTTTGTTACATGTTCATATTGTTACAGTTAAACACAACACCAAGCAAAGGGAAAACTGTCTTGAGCCTAAAAGGAAGATTTAAAGAGCAAAAGGTTGGAGCGAACTAGACGGCTGAAATTATTTTTTGAAAAAGACTATTTACTGTGTGTCAGGTGGACACTCTTTGTTTAGCAAATATTTACTGAGTGCTCTTTGGGATGTTGGTGCAGGTCTAGTTGCCCGGGATGTAGCTGTGAGTAAAATTGACCAAATCCCACTGTCTTGAAGCTTGTGTTATACTGAGTGGAAATTGACTATAAGCCAATAGATACTAACTCAGGTAGGATGTCGTATTACCTTTATTTTTGACACCTGTCTTGCAAGGTAGGTGATATTTATTTTATTACATTCTTGCAAATGGGGAAATTGAGGCTTAAAGAGGTAACCCAGCTGGAGACAGGTGCAGCTGGATTGTGGCCAGAACTGACTGCACAATTGCTCATTGTGTGGAGGGAAGATGGAGTGCAGAGCGCTGTTGCTGTGGCCCACCCACTGCTTGTGGCCCTTTTTCACTTTCATGTGAATGCTTTTTTTTTTTTTATTTGTAGAGAGAGTCTCACTTTATCACCCTTGGTAGAGTGCCATGGTGTCACACAGCTCACAGCAACCTCCAACTCCCTGGCTTAGGCGATTCTCCTGCCTCAGCCTCCCAAGTAACTGGGACTACAGGCGCCCACCACAACGCCCGGCTATTTTTTTGTTGCAGTTTGGCCAAGGCCAGGTTTGAACCCACCACCCTCGGTATATGGGGCCGGCACCCTACCCACTGAGCCACAGGTGCTGCCCTATGTAGAATGCCTTTTATTTCATTTATTTTTTTATTCTTTTGGAGATAAAGTCTTACTTTGTCACCCTTGGTGGAGTGCTGTTGGCATCACAGCTCACAGCAACCTCCACCTCTTGGGTTCAAGTGATTCTTTTGCCTCAGCCTCCCGAGTAGCTGGGACTCAAGGCACCTGCCACAATGCCCGGCTATTTTTAGAGACAGGGTCTTGCTCTGGCTCAGGCTGTTCTCGAACTGCTGAGCTCAGGCAATCCATCCACCTTGACCTCCCAGATTGCTAGAATTTTTTTTTTTTTTTGTAGAGACCGTGTCACTTTATCACCCTTGGTAAAGTGCCATGGCGTCACACAGCTTATATAGCAACCTCCAACTCCTGGGCTTAGCCGATTCTCTTGCCTCAGCCTCCCAAGTAGCTAGGACTACAGGTGCTTGCCACAACACCTGGCTATTTTTTTGTTGCAATTTGGCCAGGGCTGGGTTTGAACCCGCCACCCTCAGTATATGGGGTTGGCGCCACCAGATTCCTAGGATTATAGGCGCGAGCTAGCATGCCTGGCCTTAGAATGCTTTTTGAAAAAAAACAAAAAAATACTACTTTAATGTCAGATGTTGACAGCCTAGAATAATTCTGTTTTATGAGATGCTACTTATTTTAATTTAAAGTAATAATATTAATTAATATTTTAAGTGTCATAGGAGACTAGCAGAAAGTACTTTTGGTGACTAGACAGGCCTATACCTGTGGTTCTTAGTCTTCACCAGCTGGCAGAAGGTGGTCAGGCATATTCAGCATTCTCCATATTATTAATTAGATGGAAAATTAATAATTTTGTTGCAGTTTCTAAAACTCCTTGTAATTTAAAAAAAGTCATTGCTGTCTGGCATTGGAGAATTAAAGGGTAGCAACCCATTTTTTCTTGCTAAGAAAATAAGTTTACAGTCCATTTCTAATCCGAAGAAAATGGTTTTTTTTTTTTTTTGTTCTTTTTGGTTTTTTTGGCTGGGGCTAGGTTTGAACCTGCCACCTCTGGCATATGCCTTATTCCTTTGCACCATGGGTGCCGCCCTGAAAATGGGTTTTTTTGAGACAGAGTCTCAAGCTGTCACCCTGGGTGGAGTGCTGTAGTGTCGTAGCTCACAACAACCTCCAACTCGTGGGCTCAAGTGATCTTCTTGCCTCAGTTTTTTTATTTTTAGTAGAGACAGGGTTTCGATTTTGCTCAGATTGGTCTTGAACTCGTGAGCTCAGGCAATCCACCCACCTCGGACTCCCAGAGTGCTAGGATTATAGACTTGAGCCATCGCACCCAGCCAAGAAAATGGCTTCTTTGTCATGGGCTAGACTGCCAGATTGATAGGGTGGCATAACGGTGTGCATGTCCTGTGATAAGTATAGTCAAGGCCATTAAGAATTCAGAAGATGGCTCGACGCCTGTGGCTCAGGCAGCTAAGGTGCCAGCCACATACACCTGAGCTGGCAGGTTCAAATCCAGCTTGGGCCTGCCAAACAACAATGATGGCCGCAACCAAAAAATAGCCAGGTGTTGTGGTGGGCGCCTGTAGTCCCAGCTACTTGGAAGGCAGAGGCAGGAGACTCGCTTGAGCCCAGGAGTTGGAGGTTGCTGTGAGCCATGATGCCACGGCACTCTACCCAGGGTGACAGCTTGAGTCTCTGTCTCAAAAAAAAAAAAATTTTAGAAGATGACCAGTTTGAAAATTGTGTATTTTGCTAGGAATTTCTAGATCTTGGCTTTGTGATAATTTTGCACTTTAGTTTCAACTAGGACAGTACTCACAGTGGAATGAGATAATTTGCCTTCTTTGCATTCCTCTTGCAGGGAGGGGAAGCATGGTAGGCAGTGGAGGGTGTGTAGGTAAAGAGAGGGGTTAGAGTAGATGGGACACCTGGTACAGAGGGACGCAGGACTGCCAGGTGTGGGGAGACCTTGTAATGGCCATGTCCACAGCCAGCAGTGTTCCGAGAGTGGAAGGGGCTATGTTACTATTGAAATCGAGTTGCCCAGAGTATGCAGGAGCCGAGATGGGTGGCATGAGTAACTGTGGTGACATGTGGGTTGGAGTGGGGCATGCTTGGGTCAGACCATGAGATGCTTAAGGTTTTGATTTGAGGGTAAGTTTTGGTCATGGCCATGATATTGTTTGGAGGAGAAATGTGGTAGAGAAATGAGCCTTTTTGTAACTTTCTAGTAAACATTTTTTGAGTTGGGTGAGTAACTTGAAAAGTGAGGCACGGCCGCCGTGGTGGCTCACACCTGTGATCCTAGCATTCTGGGAGGCTGAGGCAGGCAGATTGCCTGAGCTCATGGGTTTCAGACGAGCCCAAGCAAAAGCAAAACCCGATATCTGAAAAATAGCTGGGCGTTATGGTGGGTGCCTGTAGTCCCAGCTACTTAGGAGACTGAGGCAGGAGAATAGCTTGAGTTTAAGAGTTTAAGGTTGCTGTGAGCTGTGATGCCACGGCACTCTACCGAGGGTGACAAAATGAGACTCTGTCTCACACACAAACAAAAAGTAAGGGAGAAAATGATTCAAAACATGAGATTGTAGTGACAATGCTCGTGTACCCTTGTCTCTCCACCATGTAACATTTCTCAGATTCTTGATGGATTGGTCTTTATTTATGCAGACACAGGAAAGTGGGGCTCGTTGAGCTGTTAGGTTTATATGTTAAAACTTATGTTGGAGAAAGTTTGCAGGAGCCAAATGGTGGGCAGTGGAGAGCCGGGCAGGGAAGTCTGCGAATCTTGGTGACCCGTGGTGACTGCAGTAAGTGCTGCGTCCTAAGCCCTCTGGGTGCTGCCTGCAAGTTGTGGCGATCCAGCAGAATGCAGGTGCTGGCACCTGGAGAACCACTTCAGTGGCTGGGGCGACACCGACCTGTGCCCAGTAGGGCAGGAGGAGGTAGCACAGGTGGGCAGGCGCTGAGATGCCGGCCTTGAGTTTGACATACCTACCTCACCTCAGGGCAGAAGACAGCTGTCCTGGCCCTTGGACAGAATTGGATGCCATTGAGCAGATGTGGCTGCCGGCGAGTACTCTACTCGGCTCAGTGAGTGGCATTGTGGGATGTGAGTGTCTCAGCAAAGGGGAAGCTGTCGCATAGTGAGGCCATGTGAAGATCCGAGTGCTGCGCTAAAGCGCACCATCCCCTGTGGGGAGCACCAGCAAGGGTCGCAGGTGTGCACACCTCACTGGAGGGTAGCTGTCCTCCTGTGAGGGTCTAAAGGACACTGTCGTCAGAGCTCTGTCATTTCAGAGTGAAGAGAATTCCTCAGATCCAGGCAGGGAAACCGGCACTGATTGTAGCCCATGGAGCAGCCTTCCCAGCATGGTCAAGCCTCTGGAGGGTCTCTCTGAAGGGGCCTTCATAGAACTGAACCTGCCCGTGGGCGTTCCCATTGTCTGTGATGGGGACAAGAGCTGGAAGCCACTGGAGCTCATGCAGTTCTTGGGAGATGAAGACTGCGTACCACGGAATGGGCTGCCCTGGGCAAGGCCAGAAGGGGAAGGCAGGCCGGCCCACTGCTGTCACACTAACTGCAGCTGCAGGCACCTGGAGTTGTAGAGAGGAGCATTTTGTCCCTGCTCCTTTCACACAGTCTAGTGGGAATGGCATCTCTGGAGCCTTGGTCCTCAGTCCAAGGGGGTGGGGGGAAGGCTCTTCTTACCCAAGAGAGCTGAGAGGTATTGAGTCGGGGGTTTGCCAGTCCTGTGTTTCCTTGCTTACCAAGGTCCTACTTGAGCAGGGCTGGGAGGAACCACGCTAGGCATGACTCACGGGGAGAGGCAGGAGGGCCTGTTTGTGTTCCTGGGAGCTGGTCCTTACTATTCAGCAGTCAGGTCTCTGCGGTGGGGAGAGGGAAGGGATGGAGGGCGGGGAATCTAGTCATTCTGGTGATAGATGAGTGTGAGGTGCGTGGTGATGAAAAGCAGACTACAGTCATGCATCGCCTGGTCACAGATTCGTTCAGAGAAATGTGTCTCGTGGGTCGTCACACAGTGCACTACACAACACACCGGGCTGCATGCCGCAGCTGTCGCTCCCGGGCTGTGAAGCTGCGCAGCGCGTCACTGTGCTGAACAGTGTGGGCAGCTGCAACGCGGTGGCGAGTATGTGTGTATCTCAACACAGTTAAACACAGAGAAGGTGCAGTGAAAAGCCAGTGTTCTGATCTTAAGGGACGCACTGGGGCATGTGCTGCATCATCGACTGAGGTGTCCTCAGGCATCGTTGCAGGCTGTGACTACTCCTGCCCTGGTCCCAGAGGAGATGGCTGCAGCGGGCTGGGATCAGTCCTGCATGTTTACACATTGCATTTACTTTTACCAAAACAAAACAAAAACCTTTCTGGGAGTTCTGGCTGTTAAATAGTCCTAAATGTGGTCATGAAAAAAGAAGGCATTCCTCACACGAGCGTGAGGTAAGCACCTTCACTTCTAAGGGGCAGGTGTTGGTTTTGCCACGTATTTTAGAAACCCTGCTGAGATTCTGGACAAGATTTTATTTCTACCTTCTGTTTCCTATTTTTGTTTTTTATTTTTGTCTCTTAGTATTATATAATGAGACTTATTATGTTCTTTTTTTTTTTTTTGGAAATAGAGTCTCAAGCTGTCACCCTGGGTAGAGTGCCATGGTGTCACAGCAACCTCAAACTCTTGGGCTTAAGCGATTCTCTTGCCTCAGCTTCCCAAGTAGTTGGGACTACAGGTGCCTGCCACAATGCCCGGCTATTTTTTGGTTGTAGTTGTCATTGCTGTTTTGGCAGGCCGGGGCTGGATTTGAACCCACTAGCTCTGGTATATGTGGCTGGTGCCTGAGTCTAAGCACATTTCCTTGTGAAATCTGCAGTACTCTTTTTTTTT
>NW_003852462.1:6924240-6928214 GCF_000181295.1 Otolemur garnettii
GGCGCCTGCCACAAGGCCCGGCTATTTTTTTATGTGGCTGGCACCTTAGCCACTTGAGCCACAGGCGCTGAGCCTATATATCCTTTTTAAAAATAAATGGAATCACCATGTGTGCCCTTTTACAACTTGCTTTTAAAGTTCAATTTTTAAAAGATTGTGGTAAAATACACGTAACAAATATATACACCCCATTTTAAAGGCAGGAGTCGTTAAAGTGAATATAACATACCATTTTCTATAGCATCACTAAGGTCCCTGAGTGTGTGTGAAATCTCCCTGTGAAGCTGGGACAGGTGCTCAGACTGACTTGCAGCCCTCTCCTTTGTGTCTCCTCTTCTTTCCTTATATCTAAGATTGTAATCATTTCTTTTTGTTGTTCCCTGCTAGGTCTGGAAGTCCTCAAGGGTGGTGGGGATTATGACTCGAGTGTTAGTTTATCTTTAGTGCCTGCCGCTTCTCTCGTACAGTGGGTCTTTAATAAATATTTCAACAAAGGACTGAATTTTCTTGGAAAGATTGTGTTCAGTTTTTTTCCTGGTTTACTTATGGGCCTTCCGTATACTTTGAGCCAGAAAATGGAAGTGTTCTTTATTTCAAAATACAAACTCATGGAGGTTGCTGTGAACTGTGAGACACCACCGCACTCTACCATGGGCTGTGGTGAGTGAAACTCTGTCTGTACAAAACAAAACAAAAACAAAATATAAACTCAGAGAAGGAGTTTACTTGTTTTGTTTTGTTTTTTTTGAGAGAGAATCTCCCTATGTCGACCTCGGTAGAGGTTGTCACAGCAACTTCAAACTCTTGGGGTTAAGCAGTTCTCTGGCCTCAGTCTCCCGAGTAGCACAGTGCCCAGCTTTGTTTTGGTTGCAGTTGTCATTGTTGTTTAGCAGGTCTGAGTCAGGCCACCTGAACCTGCCACCTTTGTTGTATGTGGTGCCCTACTCACTGAGATACAGTTGCCAAGCCGGTTTACTAGTATCCTAACATTAATAGAGGGTGAACTTAATACCTGGAATACTAAATGTTCTATAAATGGCTTCACTTATTCAACTAATAATTGACAAACCCTGCAATGTCAGAGTAAGGCTGCCTCTGTCCAAAAGTCACTGCAACTTTAGAAGGAATTTTCTGCTGTGAAGATCAGTGGTGTGTGGTTAAGACTGTACGCTGTGGAGTTTTAAGGTCTGGGTTCAGATCTACTCTTACCATGTAGGTGTGTGACCTTGAGCAAGTTCTGTTTCTTCATCTGTAAAGTGGGAAAATAAATGTAATGAACTCTTTGGGTTATTGACTAAGTTTATATTGTGAAACCCTTAAAATAGCATCAGGCGTATGTAAGTGCTCAGTGAGTGTTAATCATGTTATTATAAATGATTCTTTTGTCTTAGAGTTTCCAGGAGCCTCCAGAAATAGTCATCATGACAACATAAGCTAGAAAACTTATTATCTAAGTGCTAAATCAGCTTCCTGTTTGCAGGAGAGGAGGTGATAGGATTGTATTGAGAGCTGTAAGGAGATGTTTACTTGTGTTTGGTTAAAATCTGTAAAAAGGAATCCAAGTCACTTCTTGCTTTTTCTTTCTTAACATTATATTTGGCTGGCTTGGCGCCTGTGGCTCAACCGGCTAAGGTGCCAGCCACATACACCTAAGGTGGCGGATTCGAATCCAGCCCGGACCCGCCAAACAACGACGGCTGCAACCAAAAAAATATAGCCAGGCATTGTGGCGGGTGCCTGTGGTCCCAGCTACTTGGGAGGCGGAGGCAGGAGACTTGCTTGAACCCAGGAGTTGGAGGTTGCTGTGAGCTGTAATGCCATGGCACTCTACCCAGGGGGACAGCTTGAGGCTCTGTCTCAAAAAAAAAAAAACAAACCCCCATTATATTTGGCCTCATGACAGTGGCAGACTGAATTCAATCTATTCTTTAAAAGGAGGGGAGCTGAGTAGTGTGGGGTGTGTTTATAGTCCAGGCTACGAGAGGCTGAGGTGGGAGGAAGATCGCTTGAGGCTAGGATTTCAGAGCTAGCCTACTTATCAAGACCCTGTCTCTTAAAAAATGAGATCTTTTTGAGAGAGAGAGATATGTAAGGGGGGAGGAATTTAAATAAGAGTTTTGAGCTTGGCGCCCGTAGCACAGTAGTTATGGTGCCGGCCACGTACATGGAGGCTGGCAGATTCGAACCCGGCCCGGGCCTGCCAAATAACAATGACAACTGCAACCAAAAATAGCCAGGTGTCGTGATGGGTGCCTGTAGTCCCAGCTACTTGGGAGGCTAAGTCAAGAGAATTGCTTAAGCCCAAGAGTTTGAGGTTGCTGTGAGCTGTGACGCCACGGTACTCTACCGAGGGCGACATAGTGAGACTCTGTCTTGGGGGGAAAAAACAACTAAAAAAAAAATAAAAAATACATTGTTTAGGTTGAGCATATTGTGACATTGTCATGGCATTTTATGAGTTTTAGATATGGCTGGCTCTTAAGAAAGAAAATAAAACCAACAATAAAAACAGGAGAGATATCTCTAGGAGACAAACACAAAGAGAAAGTATTTGAAGTGTTTTTCTTCATGTTATCAGAGAATTTACTTTTTTTTCCTAGTAGAGAAATAAGGCCCTTTTGTAGAGTGACTGTTTACTAGACTTAAAACACCGTTTCATGGATTTTTCTTGCCCTGTACTCTGTTAAGAGGAAGAGGTAGTTTGGCTCATGTTGTAGCTTCTGCCTGAAACCACCATGGTGACCCTTGCTATTTTGAGTCTTATTTTCAGTTCATCTAGAACGTGAGACCAATTTAGGGGAAAGCCCCGTTTTTAATGTCCTTTGTAAAATAAGAACTGAAAAAGATGAGCCAAGAAAAACTCTAGGAAAGAGGTTTCATGATCACTGTGTTTGGGTTTGAGTCTTGGTAGGTTTTTACATGAGTGAGTGGTTGGAAGTTCCTTTTCTATAGTTTAGTTTTTTTTTTCCTCTGTGACATATGAGAAAACAAAATTATTTTTAAAAGGACTTTTGTTTAACTTAAAGGAAATTATACCAATCCTATGTGCTTCATGTCAAAAAGTAGAGTAATTGAACAGAAAAATGTTTAATAGTATTTTAATGTGTTGGGACTATTTTTAGTATGTATCTCATATATTTGTGATAAAAGGGAAGTCACATCTCTTAATAATTAAATTAATTAGGTAAGTCTTTCTGCCTGTGATTGCACAAAGCCATTCTCTTGGGAGCCTCCTGTCCAGATACTCCCAAGCCCTCAGGTTGCTAAACCAGTTCAAAGCTATCACCCTTGTAGGTGGCGTCAGAGCCCTGCAGGTGCTGGTGCTGGTGCTGGCCTTCCCTGAGAGGCTGCTGTACACAGCCCCGAGCACTGCCCCTTCCACCACTCTGTTCTCTTTCCTGTGGGTCTTTAAGACAGCAGGACACGTTCTACCAATCATCTCTCACTATTTCATGTCATGCTTGCACCTGATTCCATCCCTGCACTCTTCATCCTTGCACTCATAGTCCACAGAAGACTTGATAAAGTCTTGATTCTTTAGCCTTTATTTTTTCTTTAACATGTGTTTGTAGAGTGGGGAGGATGAGGACTGGGGAATACCCGCTGGGGGGAAACCTGTCATCTTCCTCCCTTCAAGCCATATTGTGGTGAGTCAGATCGTTTATTCTCTCTTTACATCACTAACGAGAATATCCAAATTTAACATCTCAGGACAAACTTGGCATTCTGCATTTTTTCTAAGAATAGTGGTCATATTCTTTAAAGGTAATGATCATGTCAACTAATAAATGGTCAATTTGATGTGCAGTGCATTTTTTTTCTTGCAGTTTTTGGCTGGAGCTGGGTTTGAACCTGCCACCTCCAGCATATGGAGCCGGTGCCCCACCCCCTTGAGCCACAGGCACTGCCCCCAGTGCATTTTTCTAGTGTTTCTCATTTATTCAGCAGTTTTTTTTTTTTTTTTTTTTTTTTTT
>NW_003852462.1:6928324-6929909 GCF_000181295.1 Otolemur garnettii
CCTCCCAAGTAGCTGGGACCACAGGCGCCCGCCACAACGCCCGGCCATTTTTTGGTTGCAGCCGTCACCGTTGTTTGGCAGGTCCGGGCTGGGGATTCGAACCTGCCACCTTAGGTGTACGTGGCTGACGCCTTAGCCGGTTGAGCTATAGGCGCCGAGCCTATTCAGCAGTTATTTAGAGAGCACTTGGTATGTGCCAGACACTGTTCTAGGCACTGGTAATAGATAAAATCAGAGACAAAGACTGAGAAAAGTCCTTGTTTTGGGGAAGCTTAGAGTAGGGACCAGTGACCAAACAAGTAAATACATCACGTATGTACCACGTCCTGGGGCAGGACCGAGCCATGCATGGGAGATAAAGTGTGCAAGGGGCCAGGGCGGTGGTTTCCTCACAGCAGTATGAGGAAGGCTCGTTTTTGCCCCTGTCATATGATGTGTGATGTGTAGATGTACATTATGCAGAAACGGAAGCACAGAGAGGTCCTGTAACTTACCTGGAGCCAAAAAGGTAGTAAGTAGTAAAGGCTGAATTTGAATTTGAAGTCAAGCATCAGCCCTTGAGTTTGGCTGCCTCTAAGACAGTGAGACTCAGCATTTCAGGGAAACCCCCTGTGAAAATGTAGTGTCTTTGTCCTTTGTACTTCCTGTGAAAACGTAGTGTCTTTTCACCAAGCTTTCTGTTGTATTAGAATATATACACAAACACATTTTATTTATTTATTTTGAGACAGAGTCTCACTCTGTTATCCCAGGCTAGAGAGTTGTGGAGTCACAGCTCACAGCAATCTCAAACTCTTGGACTCAAGCAATTCTCTTGCCTCAGCCTCTCAAGTAGCTGGGACTACAGGCTACCTCTGCCACAATCCAGCTAGTTTTGTTTTGTTTTGTTTGACACAGAGTCTCAAGCTGTTGCCCTGGGTAGAGTGCTGTGGCATCATAGCTCATAGCAACCTCCAACTCTTAGACTCAAGCCACCTTTTGCTTCAGTTCTTCTTTTTAGTAGAGACGGGGTCTTCTTTTTGCTCAGGCTGGTCTTGAACTCCTGAGCTCAAGTTATCCACCCACTTCGGCCTCCCAGAGTGTTAGGATTATAGGCATGAACCACCACTCCCAGCCATACAAACACATTTTAAAAAGTTAAAATTACTGTCTCTTTTTAATTTCAGTATCAAGTAGTAAATACGCTATTTGTAGAAGATATTTTAGTAGGGCTGGTCTCTACAGCTCAGTGGTTTGAGCATCAGCCCTGCACACTAGGGGCAGCAGGTTTGAAACTCCCCTAGGCCTGCTTAACAGCAACAAATAAAAGGTGTTTCTGTTTCATATTAAATTAAAACAATTTTATAGAATCCTCATAAAGAGCTGAGCATGGTGGCTCTCACCTGTAACGACAGCTACCGGGCAGCTAAGACAGGAGTATCCCTTGAGCCCAGTTCAAGATCACAGTGCATGGCTTGGCGCCTGTGGCTCAAGTGGCTAAGGCGCCAGCCACATACACCTAAGGTGGTGGGTTTGAATCCAGCCCGGGCCGCCAAACAACAATGACGGCTGCAACCAAAAAATAGCCGGGCATTGTGGTGGGCAC
>NW_003852462.1:6929986-6932920 GCF_000181295.1 Otolemur garnettii
GACAGCTTGAGGCTCTGCCTCAAAAAAAAAAAAAAAAAAAAAAATCACAGTGCATGCTATTGCACTCAAGCCTGGGTGTCAGAGTAACACCCCATCTCCTAGAGAAGAAAAGGGATCAAAAAACGTGGCATTTTCAATAGGCTTTCTGTTAGCATTAAATTTTTAAAATTATATCCTATTTGAAGCATCCAAAAGACTATATTTAACATGTAACTTATGAACTTATTACCCTAAGCTGTAAGTATGCAACCCATTGAATTTTTCAGAGGGGCATGCCTGTTGAACTAGCATCCAGTATTAAAAAAATAGCATTGTTAGCAGACCCCTAGAAGCTTTGCTTATGCCTCTCCCGTCTTCCTCCTCATGCCCCCACCCCAGCAAGCACAACTGTTATCAGCTTTTCTCATTTGTTAACAGCTGTCTTCTCTTGCTCAGTATGGGTTGCTGTTAATACTCTATAGCGTTAGCTCATTCGCAGGATCTCTCTCTAGGTTGCAGCATTAGGAATATGACACAATTAATTTTCCTTCCCCAAGTTTTGTTTTGTTTTTTCTTTTTTTCCCTGTAGACAGGGTCTCACTCTGTCGCCCAGGCTAGAATACTATATCACAGTTATAGCTCATGGCAGCCTCAAACTCTTGGGCTCAAGTCATCCTTCTGACTCAGCCTCCTGAATAACTGGGCCTATAGCCTAGTTCCACTCTGCCTAGCTAATTTTGCAATAGCTTTTTGGGTAGTCTCGCTGTCTACTCCTTGTTCCCTATAATTTATTCTTTATAGAAGCTAGAATTACCTTTTTAAAATTTAAGTCAAATAATATTTATTTATTTATTTGAGACAGTCTCTCACTCCTCTGACCAGGCTACAGTGCAGTGGTGTCATCATAACTCACCTTAACCTCCAACTCCTGGGCTTGAGCAATTCTCCTCCCTCAGCCCTAGAGGTCCCAGTGCCTTCCAACACACCCAGGTGATTTTTAAATAGGTTGTAGAAGTAGAGGGTCTTGCTTTGTTACCCAGGCTGGTCCTGAACTCCTGGCCAAAAGTGAGTCTCCTGCCTTGTCTTCCCAAAGTGCTGGGAATATAGATAAAAACCACCACACCTAGCCCCCCCACTTTTTTAAAAATCAAAATATGCTGGTGTTTTCTCAGAGCCAGTACACTTGCCATGGCCTCTGAGGCTCATGCAGTCTGACCTTTTCCTGCCAATGGTCTCGCTGACCTTGAACATGCCAAACATTCCTACCGCATAACCACATGACTGGCTTCCTCTTTCCTTCAGGTGTTTGTATCTAAATGGTGGTGCCCTCCTCCCAGCATGCCCAGGTGTCCTTTCCCTACCTCGGTGTTCTTAGTGGCGCTCATCACCTCACGTCATTAGTGGCCCTCATGACTTGTCATCATTTCTGTTCATTTGGCTTGTTGTCCTTAGGGCCTCTGCTGGAATGTGAGTCCATGAGAGCAGGCACTGTTTACTGTGTGCTTTAATATTGTACTTGATGAATGTTTCTTCAATGAATGAAGGAACATCTGAAAAACGGTCAATTTCATTCATCTGAAACACTCACTGGTCTTTGAATATCCTGTAAGATATTCTTGTGTGTGGCTTTAACTCTGCCTCCCTCCACTATGTTTTTGTTGTTGTTGTTGTTGTTTTGAGACAGAGTCTCACTATGTCACCCTTGGTAGAGTGCTGTGGTGTCACAGCTCACAGCAATCTCAAACTCTTGGGCTTAAGCGATTCTCTTGCTCAGCCTCCCAAATAGCTGGGATTATAGGTGCCCACCACAATGCTTAGCTATTTTTTTGGTTGTAGTTGTCATTGTTGTTTAGTTGGCCTGGGCTGGGTTCCAACTTGCCAGCCTCCGTGTATGTGGCCGGTGCCTTACCCACTGAGCTACGGGCACCACCCTCTACTCTGTTTATTAATTTATTCCATCAGTCAATATGTACAGAGCAGATACAGGGATCAGGGAAGCCCTCCAGGAGGAGGTGACATTTAAGTTGAGAATAAAAAAGAACTGGCCCTCCTAAGAATTAGAGAAAGTGCTCCTAGACTAAAGGATTGCAAGTGGCCAGAGGTAAGACAGAGTTTAAGGTGTTCAGATGTTCTAGGAATTGTCAGAGGGCCAGGTGGCTGTAGCCAGGCATGAAGCGGGATGAGCCTGGAGACAAGCCAGTGGCTCTTGGTGAGCAAGCTAGTGATTGGCGTAAGCAGGGGAGAATGATTTGTGTTTTTGAAGAATTACCGTGGTGGCTATGTAAAGGTTGGATTGAGGGGAAAATGCTTTCCTATAACGTAGGGGTTTATTCAATACTTAGATTTTAAAAGTTGTATACCAATGGCATTTTCATAAATGAAAAGGAAAATGCCAGCAAAGTGAAGTGGTGAGGGTATCTCTGCAGGTTAATATTCAGAGTGTGTCTCACCTGACTTTGGTCTTGGGGTCGGTCAATGGTTGGGCGTCCTCACTCAGTCAGTATCATTTGTGTCATCGAGAGTTGTGTGTGGGTGGCACCTTTGACAAAGAACGAAGCTGTTCATGGTGGTCATTATGCGTGCTGCTTTTAGTGTGGAGACTGTTCTAACCACATCTGATTCGCCACTTCCCTTTTCCTCTTTCCCTGGTAGTTTGGTTTCTAGGGAAATAGTTTGTCCTCTTGTGATCTTCAGGATTTTCTTCCAAGCCCCTGGTGCCTACTGTGAAAGTTTTGATACCAGAATTTGTCCTGTTTTGCTGTCACTGATTACAAGAGACATAATCACAAGTCTGACTGTAAGATACACCTAGATTTTAAAGATACTGCACTGTTGGGGAGGCCAGTGCGGTGGCTTACGCCTGTAATCCCAGCAGTTATGAGGCTGAGGCGGGTAGAATGGCTGAGTTCATGAGTTTGAGACCAGCCTGAGCAAGATCAAGACCCTGTCTCTATT
>NW_003852462.1:6933627-6939312 GCF_000181295.1 Otolemur garnettii
CATGTATTAGATTAAATCTTTTATCCATTGTGAGTTAATTTTTTTTTTTTTTTTTGAGACAGAGCCTCAAGCTGTCCCCCTGGGTAGA
The DNA here is from genome assembly GCF_000181295.1 of Otolemur garnettii. Taxonomy (NCBI): domain Eukaryota; kingdom Metazoa; phylum Chordata; class Mammalia; order Primates; family Galagidae; genus Otolemur; species Otolemur garnettii. Next base: position 6,933,716 of record NW_003852462.1, read on the forward strand.
GTGTTGTTGCATCACAGCTCACAGCAACTCCTGGGCTCAAGCGAGTCTCCTGCCTGAGCCTCTCAAGTAGCTGGGACCACAGGTGCCCACCACAATGCCCGGCTGTTTTTTGGTTGCAGCCGTCATTGTTGTTTGGCGGGCCCGGGCTGGATTCGAACCCACTACCTTAGGTGTATGTGGCTGATGCCTTAGCCACTTGAGTCACAGGCGCCGAGCCTAGTTTTTCTATTTTTAGTAGAGACAGGTCTTGTTCTTGCTCAGGCTGGTTTCGAACTCCTGAGCTCAAGCTGTGCTCCTATTTGGGCCTCCCAGAGTACTGGGGTAATAGTTCTGAGCCACCACTCTCAGCCTATGTGACAGTCTTCTGGAGCCCTTTCCTTTCCAGAGTTCCCTTGCCTGGCACCTGGCACCTGGTAAGGGGGATGGCTTTTAGCAAGTGACAGTGTTATAAGTGAGCCAGAAATCTGAGACTTATTTATATTTTTTAGAACTGTTGTAAAATGTATATAGGTCACTTTGAAAGTTTTGAGACAGACTGTGTGGTAGTCACTTATTTCAGTTCCAAGAAACAGAGTTAACATGTATACAACATAAGATCTGCCATTCCCCACCATTCTAAGCGTCCAGTCCCTTGGCATTAAGCACATTCACGGTGTTGTGCATCCATCACCACCATCCATCTCGACTGATAGAAGAGAATGAACAGGCTTAGGGATTTAAAAAATGCCATTCACAGCAGCAAGAAAAGGAAGAGACAGTCATGCTCACAGTGAAAGGAGTAAAGCAGCAGATGGTCTTTAAATAGAACTCCATTCTTACTCTGCCTCTCACAAATCCAGTAGGAAATACTGCTTTCCCTCACCCAGCATTAACCTGCGGGCACTTCCAGAGTTCCTGCATGTGCTAAGCGTGGTGCTGGGGACAGGGCCGAGCAGCGGCGACAAGGCCCCTGTGCTAACCTTATGTTCAAAGAGAAGGGTGGGGGGAGAATAGGGGACAGAGTTAAAAAACAAAAAGAAATCATATTCTGGGCTCAGCACCTGTAGCTCAGCAGCTAAGGCGCCAGCCACATACACCTAAGGTGGCAGGTTCAAAGCTAGCCCTGGCCCACCAAACAACAATGACAACTACAACCAAAAAATACCTGGGCATTGTGGCTGGTGCCTGTAGTTCCAGCTTAGTTGGGAGGCTGAGGCAAGAGAATCGCTTAAGCCCAAGAGTTTGAGGTTGCTGTGAACTGTGATGCCACAGCACTCTACCCAGGGCGACAGCTTTGGAAGTCAGGTTTTTGCAGATGTAAGCAGGTTAAGGTGAGGTCACACTGGATTAGGGTAGTCTCTAATCCAATGACTGGAATCCAGGAAGAGGGAAATTTGAACACAGACACACAAAGAGGGAAGATGGCTGTGTGAAGATGAGGGCAGAGACTGGAGTTACGTGGCTATAAGCCAAGAAATGTCAGGGATTACCAGCAGCCACCGGAAGATGGGAAGAGGCACGAAGGGCAGCAAGCACTGAGCGTCTCATACAGGCCTGGTGCTGTGGTGGACGTTAGGGCGATAAAGACAGATGATGGGACAGAGGCAGCCTGGTGACAGAGTCCTCTAAAGTCTGCTTTCACTCCTAACTCCTATCAAATAGCATGTAAACCTCTAGTCCTCAAACTTTTTAAACAGGGGGCCAGTTCACTGTCCCTCAGACCATTGGAGGGCCACACTGCGGGCCCCGGGACGAGTCAGCTGCTAAGCAGGACAGGCAGCGGCAGCAAAAACACCCAGTGGGCTAGATAAATGTCCTCAGCAGGCTGCATGTGGCCTGCAGGCCATAGTTGGAGGACACCTGTGAGTCTAGCCTCTCTGTGCCTCAGTTTACTCACACATAAAATGGGGATAATATAGGTGCCTGTCTCAATATGGTATTATGAGGATTAAATAACAAATTATTTGTAAAGTGCTTAGAACAGTGCTAGGATGTAATAAGGGCTACAGAGGCGATTATTGAATAAATAAAGTCACACCCAATCTTTTCTTCAAAGGGTTAATTAAGTCGACAGATGACCAGGTAAACAACTTCAGCTTTTGTGTGAGTATGTTGGTAGATGTATCTACAGAGGCGCCGGCTTCTGAACTTTGGGATCGGGAGTCAGAATGTTCTTACCTGAGAGTGATTAAAGGAGCAGCGTCACAATGACAGACTTTGTTTTTGTGGCTTTCTTCTTGACGCCTCCCTCGGGCCAGCAGCCTTCTTACAGCTGTTGCATGTCTTCACAGCCTGGGACAGCAGGTGGTCAGTGAGAGTTTATGGACTAGTTATCAATTAATGGCTATGAGAAGAGCCCTTCTATGACCCAGTGGGACTTTGTGATACATATTTATATTCCCATAATGACTTTAAAGTGTTAAGAAGTGACATTATATTTTTATTGCAATCAAGTAAAAAATTAATAATTTTGTTCCTGAAAGTGATCGTAAAATGTGTGTATTCATGTAACTTTTGTTTGTTTCTATTATTTTTTAGAGACAGAGTCTCACTTTAACGCCTTCTGTAGAGTGCCATGGTGTCACACAGCTCACAGCAACCTCCAGCTCCTGGGCTTAGGTGATTCTCTTGCCTCAGCCTCCTGAGTAGCTGGGACTACAGGCACCTGCCCTGATTCCCAGCTATTTTTTGTTGCAGTTTGGCCGGGGCCGGGTTTGAACCCACCACCCTGGGTATTTGGGGCCGGTGCCCTACCCACTGAGCCACAGGTGCCAACCGTAACTTTTGTTTCTTTCTCTCATTATTTTAGTGACTTGAATTGGCTATTTATTTAAAATCTTACATATTTAACATCACCAAGTTATATCATTTTATTGAAATAACAGCAACCCTCGGTTTGGTGCCTATAGCTCAGCGGCTAGGGCATCAGCCACATATACCGGAGCTGGCGGGTTTGAACCCAGCCCAGGCCAACTAAACAACAATGACAACTACAACCAAAAAGTAGCCAGCGTTCTAGCGGGCGCTTGTAGTCCCAGCTACTTGGGAGGCTGAGGCAAGAGAATCACGTAAGCCCAAGAGTTTGAGGTTGCTGTGAGCTGTGACACCACGGCACTCTACTGAGGGCGACATAATAAGACAATGTCTCAATAAAAAAAAAAAAAAAAAAAACCAGCAAGCCTCAGTGTGTTAAAAGTGAAAGATGCTCCCTGTAAATTCGTACCATCAGTGAAGGAGGTGGGATAAGCTAAGATGGTAAGGCAATTAAGAGGCACAGTTTTTAAAAGTCAGGTGATAGCTTGTAAGAATACTGGTACAGGGACTTATTCTGTCAAATGAGTACTTTTTCTCGAGGCATATTTAGTTATTAAGCTCTGGTACATGTTTGGTTAGTGATGGTTACCAGTAATGTGTTTCTTGGGCAAACTTGTTTTTCTACTGTTCAGTTACAAAACACCCATTTCTCTCTTATGGTGCAGATTCGACGGAGGCGCCTTGCACGACTTGCTGGTGGACAGACCTCCCAGCCGACCACCCCTCTCACCTCTCCCCAAAGGGAGAACCCTCCAGGTCCTCCTATCTCGGCATCAGCCCCAGGCCCTTCCCAGAGTCTTGGTCTCAATGTCCACAGCATGACCCCAGCTACCTCCCCAATAGGTGCATCAGGTAAGCCTCACCTTCAGGCCTGGGCCTGGTGGTAATTCTCAGCGCAGCTTTCTGTTATGCTGATGGTTGTGATTTTTTTCCATAACAGATGAAATTAAGTGGACATCAACTTTTTAAAAATCCTGCAAGCAGTAGTTTAAAGATAAAGATCATTGCAGTGAGTTTTGTTATTGTCTATTCATTGTGATTATGATCTGTTAAAACTAATTGCTTCTTCTTTCCCATAACTTCTGTCTTTTTTTCCAAACAGGCTCAGGTCTTACCTCTGACCACAAGGTGATTAAGACTGATTCGGTTCTGCCAATTTTATGAATTTGCCTTATGCTTTTCTTTTAAGATCAAATAATCTAAAAATGCAAGATTGAAATAATGGCCAAAAAGACAAGCCTCTAATTATGAAGTTTCTTGTTTTCATTCTACATTGGCACAGAACCTTTTCTCTAAGTTTTCAAGAGAGAGAACTTCACCTGGTGTGATGTTTTATAACTGCCTCTTTGATAATCATTTAATTGTGGTGAGGGTTTATTTGTTTATAAAATAAATGAACTCATGGTTAATATCCAGGACTGTCTTTTTTGGGAATGATATTAACTCATACTGTATGATGATATTTACATCATCTTTCTTTACAATATCTTTCTTCTTTTTTTTTTTTTTAACTTTATTTTTATTTATTTATTTATTTTTTTGTTGTTGTTGCAGTTTGGCCGGGGCTGGGTTTGAACTTACCACCCTTGGTATATGGGGCTGACACCCTACTCACTGAGCCACAGGCACCACCCTCTTTCTTTTTTTCTTTTCTTTTCTTTTCTTTTTTTGAGACAGAGCCTCAAGCTGTCCCCCTGGGTAGAGTGCCATGGCATCACAGCTCACAGCAACCTCCAGCTCCTGGGCTCAAGCGAGTCTCCTGCCTCAGCCTCCCAAGTAGCTGGGACCACAGGCGCCCACCACAACACCCGACTATTTTTTTGGTTGCAGCCATCATTGTTGTTTGGTGGGCCCAGGGATTGGAACCCGCCACCTTGGGTGTATGTGGCTGGCGCCTTAGCCACTTGAGCCACAGGCGCAGAGCCTATTTCTTTTTTTCTAAGTGAACTTTTCTATAAAAAATATTACTATCATCATGATAATTATTATAATTATTTTATAATCACTTAAGACTCCAGTTATGGAAAAGTAGTTGCTAAGAGCCCTGAATTGATCATGATATTGTCTAATAATTTGATGGCCTGTGGTTTTTTTTTTATTTTTTAATTTTTTTCTTTTATTTATTAATTTATTTATTTTATTGAGACAGAGTCTCATTTTGTGGCCCTTGGTAGAGTGCGATGGCATCACAGATCATAGCAACCTCCAACTCTTGGGCTTAAGCGATTCTCTTGCCTCAGCATCCCAAGTAGCTGGGACTACACGTGGTGCCTGCCACAACACCCGGCTTTTTTTTGGTAAAGACGGGGTCAGCATGAGCCACCATGCCCAGCCTGGCCTGTCTTCCTGATCTAGGATTATTTGTCAATTAATAGTGCTTGGTATGTGTCTGTTGCTATAGCTTCCATTAGGCATCTATGTAGACTCCTCCCCTTTTTATATATAAATACCTAATTCCATTAATTATAGAAGAGAGAGGTTCAGGCCAAAACTTCAATTAATAATAAAGAACCCCTTTGCCTGTAATGTCTTCTCTGTAGATCTCTGAGAACCTGTGACAGTCTTCTAATAGGACTAAAGTATTCGAGATTCCAATTGTGATTTTATCTTTTCTTTTGAAAACAGTGCTATCAATGGAGCTCATTGTCTCACCATGATCAAGTCATACTCAGAATGTTGGAACGTGTTCTGGAGAGAGCCTCTCTCACTTGGTCTTTTTTTTTTTTTTTTGAGACAGAGCCTCAAGCTGTCCCCCTGGGTAGAGTGCCATGGCATTACAGCTCACAGCAACCTCCAACTCCTGG
>NW_003852462.1:6940720-6944636 GCF_000181295.1 Otolemur garnettii
TTGTTGTTTGGCGGGCCCGGGCTGGGGATTCGAACCCGCCACCTTAGGTGTATGTGGCTGGCGCCTTAGCTGCTTGAGCCACAGGCGCCGAGCCAGGAGGCCAGGGTTCTATTTTGAACCTCTTGTCTTCTCTGTTTGTGATTGTTTTCTTATTGATTTCTGAGCTTTAATTACAGTCTCTAATCTGATAATTCCTAAGTTTATGTCTCCAGCCCAGACCTGTTCCTTGGTCCTCAGACTCAGACATCAGGTGACCTCCTTGACATCTCTCCTTGGATGTCTAATAAGCATCTCACATGTACATGTCCAAAATCAAGCTTTACTATTTCTTCACATCTAATCTTCTCCTAGGACTCCACCTTTTTTTTTTTTTTTGAGACAGGGTCTTACTTTGTTGCCTTCAGTAGAGTGCTGTAGCATTATAGCTCACGGCAACCTCAATCTTCTGGGCCTAAGTGATTTTCTTGCCTTAGCCTCCCAAGTAGCTGGGACTTTCGGTGCCTGCCACAACACCTGGCTAATTTTTAGAGTTGGGGTCTCGCTCAGGCTGGTCTTGAACTTCTGAGCTCAGGCATTCCACCTGCCTTGGCCTCCCAAAGTGTTAGGATTACAGGCGTGAGCCACTGTGCTCAGCTTGCTAGAACTCTGTCTTAATAAATGACAACTCACTTGTTCTAGTTGCTTAACCCTAAAACATTACCTCTTCTCTTTATCTCATTCTACATTGGGGGTTGGCAAGCTCTTTCTGTAAAAGGTCAGACGGTATAAGTATTTTTGGTTTTGTAGGTCATAAGGTAACAAGTATTCATCTCTGCTCCTATAGCACAATGCAGCTTTAGACCATGTGTAAATTAATTAAATGTGACTGTGTTCCAGTGGAACTTCACTTACAAAAACAGGTAGCAAGCCAGCATCCAGCTGGCGGGCTGGAACTTGCTTAGTCCTGCTCCCGACCCATCTGCATACTAGAAGTAGACCAGCTCCTTACCAGCTCTTATTACCTCCTCTGCTACAACCCAGATCCAAGACATGAGCATTTCTTGCCTGGATTCCTGGAATAGTCTCCCAACTGGTATCTCTGTGCCCACCCTTGGCTCACTTCAGTGTAGAGCTAGAGGGGTCCCACTAAAGCAGAGCACAGCACTGCGCAACCAGCAGGCTCATTGTGCTCTCGTCACGAATGAGCAGAAAGCCCCGGGCAGCTCTCTAAATGGCTAATTCCTGCCAGCACCCTCTGCGCTGTGAAGTCCTCATTATGTTTCTCACATAATCACCATTATCCATAGTCACAGACAGGTGGATATTACTAGCTGTGCTTTTGGGAGGTTGCAGAAGCAGATTTTCATGATTTATTAAATAAACAAGTTTAGAAAAATAGAAAACAAACCTTCCCTCAGAAGGCAGGTCACATCAGTTCTCTGTTCACTGCCCCCCTATTGGCTCCCTGCTTCACTCAGAATCAAAGTCAGCGTTCCTACCATGACCAGGGCCCTCCCAGAGTGCTAGGATTACAGGCGGGACAGCAATCACGTTTCCTTGAAATTTCTTTAAAGCTGTACATCATGTCCATGTTATTTTGTCCATTTCTCTTATAATTCATTTATTAATTCAACACTTCTTTAGTAGGTCCCTACCATGTCCCAGGCACTATGGACAGCACTGGTGACACAGCAGTGAACAAAATGGACACAAGCCCTCCTTCCCTATGGAGCTTGCACTCTAGTGGGGAGGTAGATAAAAGAGGATATACCAGTCATATACATTTGGTTATCAGTCAGCAATAAGAGCTGGCAGAAAAAGAAGTATCTATGTCAGACAGAGGTTACAATTTTAGATAGGGGGGCAAAGAAGGTTTTAACAAGAAACTGACACTTAGGCCAGGCACAGTGGCTCACACCTGCAATCCTAGCCCTCTGAGAGGCTGAGGCAAGGAGGATCCTCTGAGCTGAGAAGTTTGAGACCAGCCTGAGCAAGAGCAAGACTCCATCTCTACTAAAAACCGAAAACTTGTAGTCCCAGCTACTCAGGAGGCTGAGGCAGGAAGATGACTTGAGCCCAGGAGTTTGAGGTTGCTCTGAGCTATGATGATGCCATTGCACTCTAGCCTGGGCAGGAGTGAGACTCTATCTTAACTTAAAATGAAATAAAGAAAAGAAAAAAGTGAAAGATTGTCATGAAGAAGATGAGGGCGTGTGTTGTTTTCTATGGTCTTAGAGATGCTGGGCCAGTGGGTAGATTTATCAATCACTAGATATGAATGAGAGACTTTTGTTCCAGAATCAACAAGTGTTTCCTACCAAAGACCAGTACTGGATGGGCTGCCCCCTGTGGTAAGGAAGCCATCATCCAGGAGTGACCTGGCAGTCGCTGACAGCCTTTGTAGTTGGGGTGCTTTCATTTGCAAGTAGCTAAAGCAAGGACTGGGAAGCTGCAGGGGGGCCTGCAAGATGCTTCTCCCATCTCTGTAGTCCCAGCTTACACTGTGATCTGCTTCTCTCTTAGTTTCCCAGGGCTGCCATAACCAGATACCACAAACCTGATAGTTTAAACCCACAGGATTTTATTCTCTTACAGTTCTGGAGGCTAGGAGTCCAAAGTCAAGCTGTTGGCAGGGCCTTGCTCCTTCCAGAGGCTCTAAGGAAGAGTCCTTCGTGCCTCCTCCCATCTTCTAGTGGCTGCTGGTGATCTCTGACATTTCTTGGTTTATGGCTGCATAACTCCAGTCTCTGCTTTGTCTTCACACAGCCATCTTCCCTCTTTGTGTGTCTGTGTCCAAATTTGCCTCTTCCTGGACACCAGTCTTTGGATTAGGGACTACCCTAATCCAGTACGACTTCACCTTAACCTGCTTCCATCTGCGAGAACCCGACTTCCAAATCAGAATATGATTTATTTGCTTTTTATCTCTATCCCCTCTTCTCCCCCCCCTTCCCTTTGAACATAAGGTTAGCACAGGGGCCTTGTCGCCGCTGCTCGGCCCTGTCCCCAGCACCACGCTTAGCATATGCAGGAACTCTGGAAGTGCCCGCAGGTTAATGCTGAGTGAGGGAAAGCAGTATTTCCTACTGGATTTGTGAGAGGCAGAGTAAGAATGGAGTTCTATTTAAAGACCGTTTGCTGCATTATTCCTTTCTTTTCTTTTTTTTTTTTTTGAGACAGTCTCATTATGGCTCCCCGGGTAGAGTGCCGTGGCATCATAGCTCACAGCAACCTCAAACTCTTGGGCATAAGTGATTCTCCTGCCTCAGCCTCCCAAGTAGCTGGGACTACAGGCGCCCGCCACAGCACCTGGCTATTTTTTGGTCGTAGTTGGCATTTGTCGTTTGGCCAAATGCTGGGCCCAGGCTGGGTTTGAATCTGCCAGCTCCGGTGTATGTGGCTGGTGGCCTAGCCGCTGAGCTACAGGCGCCGAGCCTACATTATTCCTTTCACTGTGACCAGCATGACTGTCTCTTCCTTTTTCTTGTTGCTCGGAATGGAATTTTTTAAATCCCTAAGCCTATCCGTTTTCTTCCAAAATCAGAAAAAATAGTTACTACAAAATATCTCAGACCTACATGATCATGTAAGTAATGCTGATGGAGCCTCCTCCTCCCCCCACCAAAAGGTCACTGCTCTTTCGCAGTTTACATTTATCATTCTTGAAAGTCTCTTAACTTTTTTTATTGCATTGTTAGAGGGCATTGCTTTTGCTTCTTTTAAAACTTTATAAATATGGGTGATTTTGCCCCTTTTTAATAGTTATCATTGATTACGTTACTTTTAACATGTAAAAGTTAGGGCTTACCACAGGCCAAACACAGTGCAGGGTCATGGAAATGCAGAGATGAGTAAGACTCAGCTTTTTTCCAGTAGATGAGAAGGTGTTCTTTTTTTTGGAGACAGAGTCTCATTATGTTGCCCTCGGTAGAGTGCT
>NW_003852462.1:6945637-6959899 GCF_000181295.1 Otolemur garnettii
CTGTAATGCCACGGCACTCTACCCAGGGGGACAGCTTGAGGCTCTGTCTCAAAAAAAAAAAAAAAGAATTGGAGTTCTTAACTGTTGTTACCACACAGTTCCTTTTGGTGAACTGGTGAAGCCTTTGGCTTCTCAAAGTATATTTTTAAATGCATATGATAAGATATATAGGATCACACAATTATGTAGAAATAAAGATTGCAGTATATTTACATGCTTTTTTATAAATGCGTTAAATAAAAGATGTAGCACCTAGTCAAATAACTACTATTATCCCTGAGCTCCTGTTTCCATCTGAGGACCGCAGGTGCTCTGGGAGCAGGATGAACAACGGGGCCTGTTTGGAGTTAGTAAGAAGCCAGATGATGTGCTAGGCTTCTAGGGTCTGGATCCCAAACACAGAATCCATTTCCTCTGTCTGACTGCTAGTCTTTAACATACTTAATGATAATTTAACATAAAATTCTTTAATATGCTTGTTCAAATGGTCTTCACCCTGCTTCCGTTCGTGCATTTGAAGACACATGGCTTCTATTTTCTGAGCACCATATTAGGAACTAGGTTGCAAAGCCAGGGAAGGCTCAGTCAGGGGCCAGCCCCCCAGGGCCTCACCCTTTCACAGGAGGAGACAGACTGGTGAAGAGTTGCAGATGCTGCTGTGCAGGACTTGGCAGAGTCACTTCCTCAGGTTCATGGCTATGTGTTGTTGCTCTCGGGAGGGGGGAGCATTTTCACATAGGCTTTTATCTACTTGAAATTCTGCTTTGGTATGAATGTAAATTAATATAGCCATTATGGAAAATGATACTATGTCTATAATAGAGTGTATATATCTTTAAAAATTTTATCTTTAGAAAGAACGGAATTATTACTTTTGCATATGAGTGACATCCTTCCATATCCCGTTACAACTTAGTGTATCCTTCCGAATTTGCTTGCCATGTTTTATTATTTGTTCCACATGTTAGTATATGTTGGTTGTTACCAATAAGGTAGTGAATGCTGTAATTCCATGTATCCTTCATTTAATACAGGCCACTAAAAATAGAATTACCATATGATCCAACAATCTTACTTCTGGGTGTCTATGCGGAGGACTTAAAATCAGTACGCTGAAGAGACGTCTGCCCTCTCATGCTCATTGCAGCATTACTCACAGCAGCCAGAAGCAACCTGGGTGTCTGTCATAAGATGAGTGGATGAAGAAAAAGTAGTATCTAAACATAACGGCATGCTAATCAGCCTTAAAAAGGCTTTCTGACAACATGGATAAGTCTGGAGGAGTGAAGCTAACTAACGTCGTGCTAAGTGAAGGAAGCCGAGAGCAGAATGGTGGTTCCCAGAGAATGGTGGTTCCCAGGGGTGAGGGAGGCAGAGGGGAGAATGATCAGAGGGGACAGGGTCTCACTTAGATAAAAGGAATGAGCTTTACTGATTTATCGTACAGAATGGAGATTGTAATAACAATGCATTGTGTTCTTTTAAAATTCTGCCTTTCTGCAAAAATAGTATTATTACTTTTGAATATAGGAAATATCCTTCTACTGCATATATCCGTTCCTACTATTTTCTATACCTCTGAACTTGCTTGGTATGTTTTGTTATTTTATGTGCTTATGTTGGTTGTGGCCAATGATGTGATTAATGTTGTAAATTCATGTAGCCTTCATTTAATACATATTTATTTAAGTCCCCCTATGTGTTAGGTTCTATTCTAGGTCTTGTCGCTTAGAGTTTAGTGAAAAAACAGTCAGAAAACCCCATAGAATCCATCAGATGGTGATACTTGTGGAGAAAAAGAGCTGTAGGCATTACTAAAAAGGGAACATTTTTAGCAGAGATCTGAATGAAGTGAGGGAGCAAACCAAGGGGGTAACTGTGGGGAAATCTTTCCAGATGGAAGAAAACCAGATGCAGCTCCTACAGCAGGAGTGGGCTTGCTGATGACCGATGGACGGCAGAGCGGGGCCTTCATCTTGAGTTTCCGTTCACTTCCCTTCTCTGCTTCTAAGTAATGAACATCGTGCTTGGAAGAACATCTGCAGGAATTTCAACCAAATCAAAGCCATCATTTTACAGTATTATTGTCTTTGGCTAAGAATGCTATCAGGAATGCCAATAAAATTATAACTTGTGCCATCATTGATGGCCATGTTAAAATAAATACTTTTTTCCTTCTACTTGGTCTGCAGCATAAGTGAGGGAGAGGGCTTGAAGGTGGTTAGGAAGCTGGTTAGAGGCAGAGGCGTGGGCAAAAGCCCAAGGCCTGAGGGCTGAAGCAGGACCCCTGGAAGGCTGTCCATTGCTCTTCACTTGTCATTTTAGTTCTCTGAGTTGGGACAAGTGTGTCCTTTACCATGCTGGTGACTTCCATCTCCCTGGAATATCCTTTTGGCCACCAAAGGGATGTGTTTTATCAATTCTGGACTCCATCTTAGGGCATTATTTTAGGGTTGTACTAGCCACTTTGTAAGTCTATGGGAAGTCTGGTGTATTGTTAGTGAGAGGCAGGTAGTGCTGGGAATCAGCTTCCTGCTTTGACTTCAGGTTGATCCTGTCATCTCCCTCCCCCTGACTGCCCCTCCCCATTTATACCAACCTGATCTGCAACAGCTGCCTGTGTCTGACTCCACACTGCCCACAAGGGGACGTGGGCTATGCTATGGTGCTGCTTTCATTCCTTTAGTCCTGCTCCTAGGAACAGGGATAAATACCGTGTGATAGTGATTTCCATGACTGCCCCTCAGGGAGCTTACAGCTTGGTAGGAGAAGTGAGACCAATCACTCATCTGCTCAGAAGCCTGCCTTGTCTCCTAATTTCCAACTAGAATTTAGTCCAAGGGCTTTCAAGGTGCTCTGTAACTGGATTCCACCCTCTTCGTGTAACTCGCTGTCCTGATTTTCTGAGCCAGTTCTTTGTTCCTAGCCTAGTCATCATATTCACTCCCGAAGGCCTCTTACCTGCAGAGATTGTGTCACACAACCCAGTCCTACTTTCGTGTGCATTTATCTTATTTTCCTACCTTCATTGAAAACTCCGGGAAAATAAAAAAAGCTGTCTTTCTCCCCTCTCTCCTGAGCTCCATAGTAAATGGCCAGGCAGTAATCTGCTGTGTCCATGTGGGAATGTGCTAGGAGTTTTTCTTGTCATCTCTCCCCAGTCTCCCAGTTAGTCTCAGGAAAGTGAGTTTAAGAAAAAATATTAAGGTTTTGAAGTTGCTGGATGCCTAAGAGTTTGTCACTTTAATGCTTAGAATGGAATCTGCACACCTTACCAGCATCTGTGTCTAGCCCAGCAGCCTCTGGCAGGTGGGTATTGCACAGTGTGGTAGGATCAGGCCCTGGAAGTGCCTTGTGAGCCCCACCCCCCACCTTATCAGTCCCCTCTCTTTTCTTCTGCTTCTCCCAGTGACCTGAAATTTTGTGATCCTAAAGAAAGATGGAAAATAGAGGCCTGGGCTCTGCAGCTTCAATCCTCTGACTTTAGGCAATTCTGGTTAATCAGGTGACTTATCTTCTGGGGCTCCTTGATCTGGGTAGATGAAAGAGACTATCTCAGCACTGACTTGAGGAAAGCCTTTGTGAAGTGTGGAAGGCCAGGTGGTGTTGTGATTTGCTTTCTGCTTTTGTTTCTAAACCTTGTGTGTATTTTAGAAGGTGGGGGATGCTTTAAATCAGCGGTTCTCAACCTGTGGGTTGCGACCCCTTTGTAACAATGAAAATACATCCTGTATATCAGATATTTACCTTACTATTCATAACAGTAGCAAAATTACAGTTCTGAGGTAGCAACGAAAATAATTTTATGGTTGGGGGTCACCACAACATGAGGAACTGTATTAAAGGGTTGCAGCATTAGGAAGCATTAGAAAGGTGGGGAACCACTGCCTTAAATAATACAGAGTATTTAGATTTGTTATTGTAAACTATGCAGCATGGTTTTTAAAAAATAACCTATTGCATAATTTCTAACTTTAATAGAATTGGAAGGGGCTGGAGATTTTTCTACAGCTAGAGGAACTGAGACATTCAGAAACGGGTTAGAGGTCACTAATAACATTCATTGATGCTGTAACCATCAGTTTTAGAAAGTGTCCCCCAATATACTGGTGAATATAGTCAGTAAATATTTGTTAAATACCTATTGTGAAGTATACTCTTTTTTTTTGAGACGGAGCCTCAAGCTATCCCCCTGGGTAGAGTGCCATGGCATCACGCTCACAGCAACCTCCAACTCCTGGGCTCAAGCGAGTCTCCTGCCTCAGCCTCCCAAGTAGCTGGGACCACAGGCGCCCACCACAGTGCCTGGCCATTTTTTGGTTGCAGCCATCATTGTTGTTTGGCAGGCCCGGGCTGGGGATTCGAACCCGCCACCTTAGGTGTATGTGACTGGCGCCTTAGCCGCTTGAGCCACAGGCGCTGAGCCAGTGAAGTGTACTCTTATTAGTTATTAGGGTTGGGGTGCAGGAGGAAGGAAGTAGTCTTGGATAAATGGGGTTTGATGGCTTTTTAGGGAGATCAAAAGTCCAGTTATGTGCATATATCCTTTTAGAGTACAAGACTTAGGTAGACTACAATTTACATTTATTTGTTTGTTGTGAATTTTTTAAACAAGAATTGTAAGTACAGAAGCATCGGTGGATCAGCAGAAATTATACTTTGTGTAACTATTTGAACTGGTAGGTTGGAGGGGAAAGGACCTGAAGACTGGTGGGGTAGGTTTGCCTCTGCCTCTTTCCTGTTACTCAGAAATGCGGGAAGCGGAATAGGCCAGAGGCAGTGTTGTAGCAACAGGGGCTAATCTGTTTGTTTCATTTTTGAGATAGAGTCTTGCTCTGTCACCCAGGTAAGAGTGCAGTGGCATCATCATAGCCGACTTCCAACTCCTAGGCTCAAGTGATCCTCCTGCCTCAGCTTCTGAATAGCTGAGACTACAAGTATGGACCACTGTGCCCAGCTAATTTTTCTTAGTTTCTGTAGAGATGGAGTCTTGCTATTGCCCAGGCTGGTTTCAAACTCATGGGCTCAAGAGATCCTCCCTTCTCAGCCTTCCAGAGTTCTAGGCATGAGCCACCGTGCCAAGCCACCTGGCCAGTCTGTTCTTTACACTCAGGGCTTTGCCTTGATTTCTGATTTTGTTCTTGTCTGATGAATACAGGTAGAATTTATAAGCACATCCACACCTGGTACTCACTGCGTCCTAACAGACTGTGAAATAGGCTGCACAGATACCACTATTAGCAATCTGCAATTCTTAATAATATTAAGAAAAGTGACTTGTTCGAGGTCACAAAACTAGAAATCATGGAATCAAGGCTCTAGTCCTAGTCTTTTTGTAAAATACATAATTATTTTGGAATAATTTTCAATTTACAAGTTCCAAAGATGATAATTCTCATGTACCCTTCAACCAGTTTTCCCTGATGTTAATAAATATCTGATACATTTGTCAACACTAAGAAATTAGCCTTGGTGTATTATCATTAACCAGACATGAGGGTCCCGCGTCTCCTCTGCTCCATGATGGTATCAGTCTGTTGTTTTTCATTGTTTTGACAGTTTTGAAGAGCACCAGTTAGTACTTTGTAGAATGCCCCTTAATTTGGCCTTGTCTGTCTGATGTTTTTTTCATGATAAGACGGAGATTTGGGGTTTGGGACATGGGGATCAACTATCACACAGGTGAAACGCCTTTTCCATCCATCATATAAGGGGCATATAACATCCGGATGGCATCCCCAGTGACGTTAGCCCTGTGGTTATGACGGTGTTTGCTGGGGTTCTCCCTATAAAGTAGCGTTTTCCCTTTCCTCACTCAGTTCTTTGGTATGGACTTCCTACATCCAGCCCAGACCTCAGGAGTGGGAACCAATCTTCACCTCCTGGAGCAGTGGAATGTCTATTTATATTATTTGGATTCTTTTGTGAGGAAGATTTGTCCCTTCTTCCCTGTTGTTTATTTAATCTCTTACTTACCTTAGTGTGGATTCATGTGTATTTTATACTTTGAGTTATAATCTAAGTAGCTCCATTGTTTATTTTACACAAATTGTTCCAGCTTTGACCATGGGAGCTCTTTCAGGTTGAAATCTCAGTTCATCTGACCCGCCTCTCCCACCTCCTTCTGAGCACTATCTTTCTAGCACTGTAAGATGCTCTGAACTTATCTCGGATACCTCCTTCCCCAGCCTTAGAATTAGCTATTCCTCCAGGGCACAGTCCCGGTGTGTTGATTGTAGGTGTGTGACTCTGTGAGTACCCTGTTTCACATTAAGAAAAGGAATCCTCTATTTTATACATAAGAAGCTCCAGCGGATTTTCTAATTTGGGTTCCTAATTTTCTTATCCTAATATTTTAGATGCCATTCTTTTTTTTTAGACAGAGTCTCACTTTGTTGCCCTCGGTAGCGTGGTGGTTCTTTGTGGAGGAGATCAAAGCCTTTCCTTCTTCAGAGTCCTTGGATTTGATGTTCTCTATCTCTGGGATTTTTTTTCCTGTTTTTTACATGGTTAGCTCCTTTGACTTCCAGCTTAAAAGTCAAATTAGGGGAAAAGTCTTTTTTTTTTTTGGTAGAGATAGAGTCTCACTTTGTCACCCTCAGTAGAGTGCCATGGCATTACAGCTCACAGCCACCTCTAGCTCTTGGGCTTAGACCATTCTCTTGCCTCAGCCTCTCGAGTAGCTGGGACTACGGCACCCGCCACAATGCCTGGCTATTTTTTTGTTTCAGTTTGGCCCAGACAGGGTTCAAACCTACCACCCTTGGTGTATGGGGCCGGTGCCCTACTCACTGAGCCACAGGCACTGCCCAATGCCATTGGTTTTTTTTTTTTTACAGGTTTGAAATTTCATTTTGTATTTATTCACAAGGACAAAATATTTTTGCCAGGAAATTAGCTGCCTAAAAATATCAGTCTGCTCTATGGAACAGAGTGCGTTCATTCTAAACAGTGTTGAGGGGTGTGACTAGGTATGGACTAGATGAAATACTAGTATACTTTGTGTTTCTTATGAATGTTAACCCTTTAGCTTAGTTCATTGTCAAGATCGATGTTAATGAATGTCAGAACTTGAATAGAATGAATGGTTCCTTTTATAACACTAATTCTTCTTTAGTTTTGTTTTTGTAAATTTAGGTTGTATAAGACATATAGCTTTGGTTTAAAGTAGTTGATCAAGGGGCCATTCAACAGTCTAGGGTAGAGACGATAGCAGCATTAGATTACAAATCAGGAGACCTTTTTTTTTTTTTTAAATCTTTGCTGTTTCTAATTTGCCAAAAGGTCCTAAGGGAAGTTTTAGACTTCATGATTTCAATTTTTTTTTGGAGACAGAGTCTCACTATGTCACCCTCACTAGAGAGCTGTGGTGTCATAGCTCATAGCAACCTCTAACTCTTGGGCTTAAGCAATTCTCTTACCTCAGCTTCCCAAATAGCTGGGACCACAGGGGCCCACCACAACGCCCGGCTATTTTTTTGTTGTAGTTGTCATTGCTGTTTAGCAGGCCTGGGCTGGGTTTGAACCCGCCTGCCTGGGTGTATGTGGCTGGTGCCCTAACCACTGACTTACAGGCAGTAAGGCCCCCCCTTATTAAACAAACGTTATTGAGGTTTTAAGATCTCTTTGGCAATCCTGTGCTTCTTTTTATACTAGAATTTATCAAGCCTGTGCATTTGTGAGAGTGTGACATGAGAGGCAGTGCACAAGAGATACTGGAGCAGGCCCAGTATTACAGGTTAAAAATAGGTGCTTGGTCTGCTTTGTACCTAGAAGGGAATATCATTCAGGAAACAATACTGGGAGGAAAGCCTCACAGAAATAAAATCCTTCTTACTGCCTTGGAGATTCGGGCCTTCCCACACAGGAATGAATAATTTCCATTAACAAGCTCAGATCAGTCATAGAAGTGTGGAAACTGCCATGGTGAAAGTCTGTAACTCATATTTTATTAAGTAGACGTGGCTTTCTCCATTCTTTATTACACAGAGCCCTCACATTTGGAAGATTTTTTTCTTAAGTTGATATGTGAGGATTTTACGCATCTTCTGGAAGAAGATCAGAGAAGGTTATGTCCATGTGTTACTTCTTTAATATCTGGTTTTATGGAAATGAAGGAATCAAAGAAAATCTGCACTCTTTGAAACTTGGCTTTTTGCTCATGATTTCCCAAGTTTGGGGCGGAAAAGGGGTGAAGACGAGAGTGTGTGTGGTTTGAAAGCAGCGTGGTCATTTGTACTGTTCCTTTGGCAGGATTTTAGTCATGAAATTTAATTTATATTGATTTTTCAATGAAGTCAAAGAGACTGTCGGTTTTTTAACTTTAGGAGATGGGTGGAGCCAGGTGTGGTGGCAGCACCTATTGTCCCAGCGACTTGGGAGGCAGGAGGATTGCTTGAACCCACGACCCTGTGTGTGCAATAACAACACCATATATACACACACACTAAATTGTGAGGAGAATTGCCTCCCTTAACCTGAAAGATACCATCATGGATTCAGATGATATCTTTGATCCCTCATAAAAAATATTGCAAATGCAATATATTACATGGTATACTCTGGTGCTACATTACTGTATTGCATATATTATACACATAGGATCTACCATGTATGTAATAAAACAGTAATACACCCTGTGTGCAATAATACAGTAATACATTTTAAAGCAACTTATTGTAACTTTCAGTGGAATTTTAGAACTGAGTAGAAAATGTCTAGTAAAAATCATTGAGCTTTGTTATTGATTAATTTTAATTTAAAAATTATTCAGCCTTCGATTGTGATGGGTAAAATGGTATTCTCCTAATGTATTGTTGATGCTCGGTTATTCATTCCTTCAATGAATATTTATTGAAATATTTGGATTATACTTGGGAATCCAAATACTGGATCCACCTACTTCGGATTATACTTTTTGAATTAGCGAATTTAAAGATTAACTGTCTTCTACAAGCTTCTTTCAGAATTCTCACTACATCACATGCTTTTTGTATTTTACTTGAGTCTTCTTGGGAGTAGTGAAAATTTAGTTTCTCATTTCCTTCCTGAGTCCTGTAGAAGTTTTAATAAACTAGGATATGTTAAGATCTGCTTTCAGGAAAGGACAAATGTTTTGTAACATTCTTTGATGATGACATTTGTGGATGGCAAGTTTTCTTTCTGAGAATGCTGAAAGGGTTCAAATTTTATCCACTTGGTAGTGGTTTAAGCTATAACTGATAACACAAGGTTTTTCTTTTCTTTTTTTTTTTTTTTTGAGACAGAGCCTCAAGCTATCCCCCTGGGTAGAGTGCCATGGCATCACGCTCACAGCAACCTCCAACTCCTGGGCTCAAGCGAGTCTCCTGCCTCAGCCTCCCAAGTAGCTGGGACCACAGGCGCCCGCCACAACGCCTGGCCATTTTTTGGTTGCAGCCATCATTGTTGTTTGGTGGGCCCGGGCTGGGGATGCGAACCCGCCACCTTAGGTGTATGTGGCTGGCACCTTAGCCGCTTGAGCCACAGGTGCCGAGCCTCTTTTCTTTTTTTTAACATGTGCGTCTCATTTTTCCTTGAGCAACATAGGTGTGTGTGTCTTAAAGTATTTTGAAAATGCCTGGGAAAACTTTTTTTGGGGGGGGTGGTGGAAAGCTATTTATAGAGTAAAATAATTTTTTTAATTCTATGAAAAATATATTAAAGACATTGATGAGGAAATTGCTATGGGAAATGATCTGTTCCTATATTAATTATGTAGCCTCCCTATGCTGTAAATTCTATGAGTGCAAGGTAAGTGCCACATTTTTTATTTTCACCAAAATGTTCAGTCAGTGAGTGGATCAATCTGTATTTAAGGATATTGCTAATTTTGCATTTTTTCAACAGTGGGTTATAAACATTTCAAACAGATGACAAAGTTGAAAGCATTTTGCAGCGAATACCTGTATACTCCCCATTTAGTGTCTGCTGTTAACATTTGTTATGCTCACTTCATCATACGCTTACTTATTTATTAAAGTACCTTATTTTTGATGGTTTTCAAGGATTTTTCTAGGCTGTCCTGGAAGGTAATTTGTATTCAGTTTGAATTGGTGTAAGAGGTGCCTTGGAGTCAGTGTTAGGCATCAGGTGCAGCTCTGTTATTGAAGCTTGTGAAATACATTGTCAAATTATCTTTTACTAATATTCCTATGATTTTAGTATTATTTTCAGCATTTAATATAATCATCTGGTAGTCCCTCAGTTGCTGAGTAGCATGATGGGATGACTGTAGATGGTTCATGTTATCTTTTGCCTTTACAAATGGCTTGAACATCATTCCACACAGGGTTTATTGAATCTTTCGTGTATTTTCTTTTAGGAGTAGCCCACCGAAGCCAGAGCAGTGAAGGAGTCAGTTCTCTCAGCAGCTCGCCCTCTAATAGCCTTGAAACACAATCTCAGTCTCTCTCACGTTCTCAGAGCATGGATATCGATAGTGTCTCTTGTGAAAAAAGGTAAAGTGAAGCCAGTTTTCTAATCTGCTATTTTATGTATGGAAAGAGAAAGCTCCATTGGCGTTATTCTCTAGTCCAGTAGCCTCCAGTGCCACCAGAGACCCAAGCCAGGCCTTAGCAAACAAAAGCCAAAGTTACTAAATTTAAAGGTCTTTGTATTATCCTGAAATTTTTTTTCTTTAATATCTTTTATGGACTAATGGCGTGGTTGATTAAAAACAAGTTTTTTAATGCCCTCATTTTATAAGTATTAAGTTGGCAAGCTTACGTCTGTCCCTGAATATTTCTTCAAATTTTTCTAATTAATGAAATTCAAAGTTCAGGAGGTTTCAGACAGGTAAGCCTAAACAGCCTGTTTGCTCCATAAGAATCAGGATGTACAAAAACAGAGCCTTCCTATGCTTCAAGTGTGCCCTGAACAGGTGCTAGAGTGACTGAGGTGTTGGTTTGGGCAACCCAGACCCTGGGCTCTGTCTCCTCTGTGCTCAAGTACTCCCCTCGGTTCATGTCATTAGAGCAGACAAGTATCATTTCCTGTGTGTTTCATGATGTGAGAAGGGTTGGGAAACTCAGGTGTAGATAGAGCCTCAGCACTTGGTGGGACTCAGGTGAGCAGCCAGACCAGAGGTCTCCACATGAGGCAGTAACTCAGGAAGAACTGCACTCTTAGGGCAATAGGCACGTAGAAAATAATCTAACCCACAGAGTAAAGGTAATTGTGTTCTTATTACCTTTGCTGTGAGTAGAGGCATTTTTAACAAATAAAGTCAAGTCAGAGATTTCACAGGCACTAGGTACTTCTGTGTGGGTGTAGGACATAAGATGCCATGATTGGTATAGTCTGAAAAAATGTAAGCTAAGAATTATATATGCAAGGGACACAGGCCCACAGTGCCTTTAGCATCCAGCAGAAGCTAACACAAATTATCTTCAGAGAATTTCCTCAGAAAAAGTACCAAGAAATATGAACTCATAGTCAAAAAATCAAAAATATATTAGAAAACAAGTTACCATGATAAGCGTCCTTAGAATAAGTAACAATAGAATTATTCTCCCAAAGACTTCTGGGTGTTAGAGTTATCAAATACAGAATATAAAATTTGTATGCTTAAATAAAAGGAACTGAAAATATCAATACGGTATCAGCGACTATAAAAACAACCAAATGTATTTGAAAAAGAGTCAGGTGCCGTTTTGTCCCCTGACAGTCCCAGCTACTCAGGAGGCTGAAGTGGAAGAATCGCTTGAGCCCAGGAGTTTGAGGATAGCCCAGACAACATAGTGAGACCCCATCTCTAAAAAAGAAAAAAGAACCACCAAATAAAATGTCTAGAAGTCGAAAGATAGTTCAAGTCAAAAACTCAGTGTGAGGTAAACTGTAGATCACCCATAGCTGAAAAGAAAATTGACAGATTTAAGTTGCTCAGAAATTACCCAGAGTGCACCACAAAGAGAAAAAGAGATAAAAAATATAAAAGATATTAAGATTTATAGAGGATTGAGGTCCAACATCTATCTAAAGTATCAGCCAGGCGCTGTGGCTCATGCCTGTAATCCCAGCAATGTGGGAGGCTGAGGCAGGAGAATTGCTTGAGCTCAGGAGTTTGAGACTTGTCTGAGTGAGAACGAGACCCTGACTCATTTTAAAAAAAAAAAAAAGAAAGAAAGAAAAAGAAAAACCCAGCTGGGCACTGCAGTGAGCGCCTGTAACCCCAGTGACTTCCGACTTCCAGAGGCTCAAGCAGCAGGATGCCCACAGCCTGAGTCTGAGGTTGCAGTGAGCTATGATGTCACTGCACTCTGCTCAGGGGGATAGGGTGGGAGTCTGTCTCAACAACAGCAAAAAAAAAGGAGAAAAGAATAAAGTATGAAAAGGGAGAATAAAGATGTAGACAGATTCCTTCCCCTCCCTCTTATTCCGTCTTTTTTTCTTCTATTACTTTAGAGAAGCCATTATCAAAAAGACAAGTGGCTTTTTTTCCCCTAGAATTGTGTGACGATGCAAATCCTCACATTTTGGAAGCCTAATGAGTCCCAAGCAGGATAAACAAAGAGAAACTCACACCTAGACAGTTTATAGTGACATTGCAGAACACCAGTGACGAAGACCTTTAAAGCAGCCAGAGGTAAAAGAAATGAAAGTTAAGTTTCTTAATGACGGGAGTCAGAGGATGACAGAATAATGGCATTAAATGCAAAAAGAAAGTAACTGTCCACAGGGAGTGGTGTACCTCTGTGAAACTACCTTTGAAGAGCGTAGGGTAAATAAAGACATTTATAGATTTAAACAAACAAAAAAAAAAACAGTCTGTTAATCTGCCTCTAAAAGACCCCAATTTTAATTAATGTTTATAGAGGAAGAGAATGATCTCAGGACTGATGCTTGAGGTACAAGAAGGGAAAGTAAGTGGAGAAGGTAGTACATGTAAGCGGCCGCTGGTGTGTAAAACAGTACTAGTGTATACAGTGATGATGGGCCAGGGGGGTAGAAAAATCAGGTGGATCTGAAATACTGACCAGCAGCAGCAGGTAAGCCAGCAGGGTGTAATTAAAGTAATGTTCTCAGGTTCTTTTACTCCTTGGGGGAAGGGTAAAGATACTGGCTGACTTGTAGGTTTTGAATTAAAAATACTTGCTAAAGTTTCAAGAGTAGCCATTACAAGAATAGAAATGGACTATATCTTCCAAATCAGTAAAGGAAAAACATGGAACAAGGTGGATAGTGAGGGGGAGGGAACTTGAGTCAATTCAAAGAAAGGGAAAAAAGAAATAGAAATTTTAGAAAGGTATAAATAACATCAAGTAAGGTTTAAAACAGTCAAAATAGGTTGGTAATCACGGTAAGTCACAATTATGCATCATGGGTTGGATAAAAAAAAAAAATAACAGAACCCGACTTTACACTTGTTTACAGAAGGCGTACCTAAAACATTAGGTAGAGAAAGATTCAAAGGAAAAGGAAAAGATACACCAGGCAAATACTAAGTAGAAGAAAATTGGAGTCAATATTAATAAAGTTGACTTCTAGGCAGCGTTATTAGAAGTAAGCATTCTAGGGCAGCGCCTGTGGCTCTGTGGGTAGGGCACCGGCCCCATATACCAAGGGTGGTGGGTTCGAACTCAGCCCTCACCCCACTGCAACAAAAAATAGTCTCGTGTTGTGGAGGGTGCCCGTAGTCCCAGCTACTCGGGAGGCTGAGAATCGCCTAAGCCTAGGAGTTGGAGGTTACTGTGAACTGTGATGCCACAGCACTCTCCTGAGGGCAATAATGTGAGACTCTGTCTCCAAAAAAAAAAAAAGAAGTAAGCTTTAGATAATGATATTTAGTTCTCTAGTAGGATTTAATATATAAATCCTATATACAATTTCAAATATAAGGGTACTTAGTAATACAACATCAGCTTGTCATAGAGCACATACTGGTAGAAATACAAGAAGAAACTGACACATCATTGTAATGGGAGATTTTTTCTTTTTTTGGAGTTTTTTGCCAGGGGCTGGGTTTGAACCCACCACCTCCCGCATATGGGGCTGGTGCCCTACTTCTTTGAGCCACAGGCGCCACCCAATGGGAGATTTTTAACACATCCCTTTCAGCCATCAGTAGATCAAGGAGAATAAACATTGTTAAGCATATAGACAAACACAGCTAGCAAACTTGATTGCATTGAAAGATACAGTACTGGCTCGGCGCCTATAGCTCAACTGGCTAAGGCGCCAGCCACGTACACCTAAGGTGGCGGGTTCGAATCCCCAGCCCGGACCCGCCAAACAACAATGACG
>NW_003852462.1:6960059-6968428 GCF_000181295.1 Otolemur garnettii
AAAAAAAAAAAAAAAAAAAAGAAAGATACAGTACTTTGAGCTCTGTAGTTGGAGAGTGTGCATTCTTATACTCACCACTCAAAAAGTTTCAGGATAGCTGGGTGGTATGGTGGGTGCTTGTAGTCCCAGCTACTTGGGAGACTAAGGCAAGAGGATTGCTTGAGCCCAAGAGTTTGAGGTTGCTATGAGCTATGATGCCACAGCACTCAACCCCAGGGTGACTGAGTGAGACTTTGTCTCCAAAAAAAAAAAAGTTTCAGGAATCAAAATCATACAGATGATGTTTTCTGACTAGCATATTGGGTTAAAAAAATAATATAGAACTCAAGAAAAATCCTTGTACATTTTCATATTTTTTAAAAAGAGCATACTTTAAAATAAATATCAAAAAAGAAATCACAGGCTGATGCCTGTAATGCTTTGGGAGGGTGGATGGCTTGAGCTCAGGAGTTTGAGACCAGTCTGAACAAGAGTGAGACTCCCTTCCTACTAAAAATAGAAATACTAGCCGGGCATTGTGGTGGGTACCTATAGTCACAGCTATGTGGGAGGCTGAGGGAAGAGGATCAGTTGAGCTCAGGAGTTTGAGGTTGTTTTGAGCTATAATTCCTCAGCACTCTACCCAGGGCAAAAGAGTAAGACAAGACTCTGTCTCAAAAAAAAAAAAAGAAGAAGAAGAAGAAATCATAATGAAAATTAAAACCCCAAAGTATCTAGAACTGAATAATAAATATTACATATCAAAATTTGTGCACTGTAGCTACAGTGATTCTTAAAGGAAAATGTGAAGCTTTAAATATATTAAAAATGCATAAAGGAAAAAGAAAAGTAATAAATGCATCCAGGCAATGAAAATCCTTTTCTAGAATACTCTTTCCTAGATGTATACATGGCTGACCTCTTCCTGCCTCTGCCCACATGTTGTTTCACCGTGAGGCCCATTCCACTTAAACAAGGAAGCTTCATGCCCTTAATTGCCTTTTTTCTGCCATTTTTTTCTTTCAATAAAAAAAAAAATTTTTTTTTGGGGATGGATCTTGCAGTGTTGCTCAGGCTGGTCTTGAACTCCTGGCCTCAAGCAGTCCTCCCACCTCAGCCTCTTAAAAGTTCTGGGATCACAAGTGTGAGCAAACCCACCCTGCTCACACCTCCACCCCCACCCCCAGCCCTTTCTTTCATTTTTTTCCTGTGGCTATTCTCATTTAAAACACTGTCTGCTTTGCTTTTTGATTGTGCTTATTGTTTATTCTCCTTTGCCCTCTAACAAGGATGTAATCTCAGTGAGGTAGGGACTTTGTTAGCATCCTTTGTTCGTTGACCTCGGGCACCTAGAACAGTGCCTGCACAGAATGGGCACTCAGTAATATTTGTTATTGAAGAAGTGAAATCCATGAAAAGTGTAAATATCCAAAGCGGATGTAAATTTGAAAATTTGGATGAAATTAATGCCTAGAAAAATATCACTCTCCCTAAAGTTGACTCAAGAAGACAGAACACAAGTAATCAAAAGCCATGAGATCAATTGAATTTTATACTAATTTTTTCAGATAATTAAAATAGTGACCACTTTTATTCTCTTTATGAGGCCAATATGACTTTACTATTAAAACCAGGCAAGAATAATATTAGAAAGTAAAATACGTAGTACACATGCTCAAGATTTATTTGCAAAAATCTTAAGTACTGACAAATCAAATCTCACAATGCATCAAAATGACAAAACTAATCTATGGGGTTGGATGCCAAGACAATAGTTACTGGGGGCCAGAATAGTAGTGATCGGTAGGGGTCACAAAGGGAGCTTTTGGAGTACTGATAATATTTTATTTCCTAATCTGGGTACTAATTACATTAGTATGTTTACTTCTTGAAAGTACATTCACCCAAACGTATCTATGCACATTTTTTTTTTTTTTTGAGACAGTCTCTCTTTGTCACCCTCAGTAGAGTGCCATGGTGTTATAGCTCACAGCAACCTCAGACTCTTGGGCTCAAGCTATTCTCTTGCCTCAGCCTCCTGAGTAGCTGAGGCTATAGACACCTGCCACAATGCCTGGCTATTTTTTTTTTTTTTTTAAAGACAGAGTCTTACTATGTCACCCTTGGTAGAGTGCTGTGGCGTCACAGTTCGCAGCAACCTGAAATTCTTGGGCTTAAGTGATTCTCTTACCTCAGCTTTCCAAGTAGCTGGGACTACAGGCACCTGCCACAATGCCCGGCTATTTTTTTGTTGTCTTTGTTGTTTGGTAGGCCCTGGCCAGGTTTGAGCCTGCCAGCCCTGGTGTATGTGGCTGGTGCCCTAGCCACTGAGCTACAGGTTCCAAGCCAGTATGCACGTTTCCATACATATATTTTAATTAAAAGTTTACTTTAAAATAGTACAATATGATATCATAAATATGACAAATGTATCGTGATCAGTTTGGATTTATTCTAGGATGGCAGGGTGTGTTGACATTAGCAAATCTGTAAATATTTTCTACCGTGTTATATATTAAAGAGAAAAATCCTGATAGTGTTGATGGCTGAGAAAGCCTGATAAACTTCCACATCGATTCATGATAAAAACCTCAGCAAATGAGGAACAGAAAGGAGTATCCTTAGAAAGTGTGGCAGAGACAGTTAACCAAATAGTCCACGTGCTCCCCAGCATTTCCCAGTCTCCATTGTAGGTAGATTGGGGCCAGGTGACTAATTCTGTCCGGTAGGCTATGAGTGGGAGTGACATGTGTCACTTCTAGGTGAAGGCGGTTGAGCCGATGTTCCTCCTCCATCCCTCTCTTCTCTTGCTCCAGTGACCTTGGAGGCTGTGTATTGCAGATGGCATAGATTAAAGATGGAGTAAGGATGCTTCACTCTCATCAGACTTTGCGTAAGCAAGAAATAAACCCTTATAGTTTTAAGCCTCTAAGATTTTGGAGTGTTTGTGTTACGACACTGTAGCCTATCTTATTCTGACTATATAAAGGGCATCTAACAAAAACCTCCAGCAGCATTCATATCTGGGGGTGAGAAGTTAGAGCCACTTTCTGTAAGATCAGGAATAAGAAGGACAACTGCTGTAGCTGGTTCTGTTTAACACGAGGGTCCCATCCAGTGCAGTAAAACAAGAATGGGAGTGGAAAAAACAACAATTATTATCTGGAGATAAATTGATTATTTTTGTAGTGAACTTTTATATAAGTAAACAAGTTACTTATAAGAGGTATATACATTTAAACATTACTGTGTGCCAACAACCAAAATTCAGAAAACTTAAATTTTTTAAAAGGCACCATTCATGGTTTAATTAAAAACTATGTGGTAGCTAGGAATACATTTAGTAAAAGTAGTGTAGGATTTTTATGGAGAAAATTATAAAAGTTTATTTAAAGACCTTTAAAGAAGGTCTAAATACGTGGAGAGTGATAAAGACTGACTAATAAAATTATGTCATTTCTCTGTAGTTTGATCTCTAGAGTCAAGGAAATTCTAGTTAAAATCCCAACAGAGTTTTAAAGGAACTGGTCACGCTAATTCTTAACTAAGTATGTGTGGAAGTGGCATGGTCAGGAATAGCCAAGACACTCTTGAAGTAGAAGAACAAGGTGGAGACATTGATCTGGCAGATATTAAGACTTCTGTGAGGTTTTATTAATTACAACACAGTGGTATCATTGGTTCAGGGGCAGATGTCTAAAGTAGCAGAAGTAAATCGCTAGAAATAGACCCAAACATTTATGAAAATTGGACATATGACATAAGAGATTTTATATAATTTTAAAAGGATGCACTTTCCAATAAATGGTGCTGGGACAATTATTTATTTGGTATGGGGGAAAATAATATGTATTTAACCAGTTTTTGGTAATTAAACTTTGGTTGACTTTTTTATTTTTTTAAGTTAAAAAAAAAAGTTTAAGATAAAAATATTTGAGGAGCCGAAACATTTTCTTTATTTTTAGAAATGGAGTCTCACTATTTTGCCCAGGGTGGAGTGCAGTGGCTATTCACAGGTGTGTTCATTACTCACTGCAGCCTGGAACTCCTGGGCTCAAGCTTTCCTCCTGCCTCAGCCTCCCAAGTAGCCTGGGACACCTGGCCCAACTGAATTTTTTCTTTTTATTTCCCAGATTCAGTTTTCTGTCATTTAAAAATAAAATATATACAGAATCTGCTCTAATGTTTTTTTTTTTTAAGTGGGCCCAAGAAAATGTCAACTTAGGAAAATTATTTCTAACATGTGTGATTGAATGCTTAAATCCTAATTTAATTATAAAGAGCTCTTAAGACTCAATAAGAAAAAGTTGAACCTTTGTCATTTTTCTAACATGATGAATTTTGACTGATGTTTTAAAACTTTTCCTCAGCCAGCAGCTGTGACATTATGTGTGTTTATGAAAGGTAAAAGACTTATTTGTCTTCTGTACTTAAAGCATGTCCCAGGTGGATGTGGATTCAGGAATTGAAAATATGGAGGTTGATGAAAATGATCGGAGAGAAAAAAGGAGCCTCAGTGATAAGGTTGGTAAGCAGTGAAGCCCTTGCCCCAGTTTCTAGTGCAGGTTCCATTAGTAAACTCCATTTTGTCTCTCCTATCTGAAGAGAACATGAGGAAATTCTATGTAGGTGATTTTTTTTTTCTTTTCAGGTAAAACAGATAGCCTGTATTACCCTTACTAAAAGAAATATAACTCAGTCTCTTTACCTGATAAAAATCCTCAGTTATTATCATTATTACATGGCCATAGTTTTATCTGTAAATTTAGTTTGTAAAAGGAACTAATTTGGAGCTAGTGAGAATTTCTTCTTTTGGTCTTTGCTTTTAAGCAAGAACATCATCACATCTTTGGCAGTATTCTGAGGAAAATGGCTGGGGATTGAACCAAGAATATGTAGGATCCAGTAGCAAGTAGAAGCTTTTTGAAAACATAAGGCCTTTATATTTGATTATCATGTGGACTCAGTTCTGCATATTCAGGGTGTCATAATAACTTCTTATTCAGTAAGTTATTAGGAATCCTTTAGGAATGCATGTTTACAATTATTGGAAGTTGGGCTGTAGCTTCCTATTGGTGCAGTGTTTTATTTTGAAGAGTTTTTTGTGTACAAAGTTCTTTCATATATGATACTTTAACTCTCATACAATGTAATGGGAAATGTTAAATTTTGGGAAATTTGCTGGAGGAAAATTGATGATGTACCAAGAATGTTAATCTGGTTCTTTGGAGTTCAGAAAAGTGAATAGATGGGATATTTATGTGATTTATCACATTTATTCCTTGGTAACTATTTTTTGGTTTTGATACTTTATTTATTTTGGGGACAGAGTCTCATTCTGTTGCCCAGTGGCCTCAGCCTAGCTCACAGAAACCTCAAACCCCTAGGTTCAAGTGATCCTCTGACCTGCCTGGGAGTTGGGGCAGGAGAACGAGCTCTGAGCTTGGCCCCACGTGCCTCTGATCCAAGTAAGAGACCTGAAGAAACCTATCTAGGATTTTCCAACTTTTTTTTTTTTTAATTATTTCTCATTATTCTTTTAGTTTTTTTTGGCCGGAGCTGGATTTGAACCCACCACCTCCAGCATATGGGACCGGTGCCCTACCCTTTTGAGCCACAGGCACCACCCACGTGGTTGGCTCTTTCGCCTCTTGAGCTACAGATGCAGAGCCATTCCTTGGTAACTTTTGGTAATGCCCTTATTCCTTTATGTTTCCCCTATAGATTGTATGGTAAGCTCTGTGAGACTTTAGAAGTTGTATGTCCCTTTAATGTCACAGTGACAAGTTTAGTTTTTCCTTCATGGTGGTTTTAGGCATTTAAGAAAACATATCAATGTTGGCTCTGTGCATGTAGCACAGTGGTTACAGTGCCAGCCACATGCTCCAGGGTTAGCAGGTTCAAACCCAGCCCCGGCCAGCTAAACAGCAAAGACAACTGCTACAAAAAAAATAGCCGGGCATTGTGGCAGGTGCCTGTGGTCCCAGCTACTTGGGAGGCTGAGGCAAGAGAGTTGTTTGGGCCCAGGAGTTTGAGGTTGCTGTGAGCAGTGACGCCAAGGCACTCTACCGAGGGCGACATAGTAAGACTTTGTGTCAAAGAAGAAAAAAACAAAATATCAATGTTAATGAGTTAAATCAGAATAAAGAATTTCTGTTGAAGTGCCTACGTCATGCTTTCTATTTGAAATTAATACTGAAATCTCCTTCCTCACTAGGAACCTTCCTCTGGCCCTGAAGTGTCTGAGGAGCAGGCCTTACAGCTGGTCTGTAAGATCTTCCGTGTCTCTTGGAAGGACCGAGACAGAGATGTCATCTTTCTTTCTTCTCTTT
This sequence comes from Otolemur garnettii, assembly GCF_000181295.1. Lineage (NCBI taxonomy): Eukaryota > Metazoa > Chordata > Mammalia > Primates > Galagidae > Otolemur > Otolemur garnettii. The sequence goes on from NW_003852462.1 coordinate 6,966,371, forward strand.
CTGCACAGTTTAAGCAGAACCCAAAAGAAGGTAGGAATCTAGTTTTTTGTCTTATTTCAGAGAACTTACAAGAAAACAAGATACAAGATCCTTGCCCTTCTCTGTTAACCCCATGCACTCTATCTTGCTTTTAGGTTGTTTTGTTTGTTTGTTCATTTGTTTTTGAGACAGAGTCTCACTCTGTCGCTTGGGGTAGAGTGCTGTGACATCACAGCTCACAGCAACCTCAAACTCTTGGGCTTGAGCTATTCTCTTGCCTCACCCTCCCATGTAGCTGAGACTACAGGTGCCTGCCATACCACCCGGCTAATTTTTCTATTTTTAGTAGAAAAGGGGTCTTCCTCTTTCGTAGGCTGGTCTCAAGCTCCTGAACTCAGGCTGTCCACCCACCTCGGCCTCCCAGTAGGTTGTATTTTTTATTACAGGGATGCTTCTTGTTGAGGGTACTGCCGTTCAGTCACTTTTTTCCTTTCCTCTGATCTTGTTGATAAGTTATATTTTGCTTTTGATTTCTACAAAATAAAACTACATTAAAGTATTAGTTTCCATGTCTCAGGGTTGAAGTTTTTTCTTTTGCACCAGGAAGGTGCTTAGAGAGAGCATTAGTTCTTCATACAACATAGCCATGCTTATAACAAAAGAATGGAACTCTTAGCAAGGTACCAGCATTACAGGGCACAATTATTTTTCTTTATAGCAGTCATTTGGAATACGGAAGAGGTAGGGGAGATGTGCTGAAGTGTTTTTCTGCTTATCACTGGACTATAACTGATGCTGGCAACTTTTGTCTGGTTTTCTCACTGATGTTTCCCCAGTGACTAGATGGGTGTCTTGCACAAAATAGTTCCTCAGTGTATACATTTTTTTTTTTTTTTTTGGAGACAGAGCCTCAGGCTGTCCCCCTGGGTAGAGTGCTGTGACATCACAGCTCACAGCAACCTCCAACTCCTGGGCTCAAGCGAGTGTCTTGCCTCAGCCTCCCAAGTAGCTGGGACCACAGGTGCCTGCCACAACGCCTGGCTATTTTTTGGTTGCAGCTGTCATTGTTTGGCGGGCCTGGGCTGGATTCAAACCCACCACCTTAGGTATATGTGGCTGGCGCCTTAGCCACTTGAGCCACAGGCGCCGAGCCCAGTGTATACATTTTAAATGAACGAACACAAGGCAATTGCCTTTCCCTTGCCAATACTGCCTGTCTTCCAGGGAGGGATAAAACAGAAAGTCCTCTGTTTCCCTGATGGATAGACAGACCATGTCTGATTTTACAGGCATCTTACTAACTCTGTTATAGAGGTAAGCTTACCAACTATGTATTTGAAACCCTGCCGTGCGCTACTCTATTTTTCTTCTTTTAGAGGATCACGTTCTGTCACCCAGGCTGGAGTGCAATGGTGCCAACTCAGCTCACTGTAACCTTGAATTCCTGGGCTCAAGTAATCCTCCTGCCTTAACCTCTTGGTTAGGACTGCAGGTGCATGCCACTACGCCCAGCTGATTTTTTTTGTACAGACAAGGTCTTGCGATGTTGCCCAGGTTGGTCTTTGAACTCTTGGCCCCAAGTGATCCTTCTTGGCCTTCCAAAGTGCTAGAATTACATGTGTGAGCTACCACACCTGCTCATACATGTTATTCTGAATGTAAATCTTAATATTTTCAAATCTGTCTTACACATAGAATAGGTATTTTTTTTTTTTTTTGAGGCAGTGTTTTGCTCTGTCGCCTAGGCTAGAGTGCTGTGGCATTATCATAGCTTACAGCAGCCTCAAACTTGTAGGCTTAAGTGATCTTCTTCCCTCTACCTTCCAAATAGCTGAAACTATAGGCATGTGGCACCATTGTTAGCTAATTATAAGTTGAAAAAAAATTTTTTTTTTTTTTTTAGACAGAGCCTCACTTTGTTGCCCTGGACACTCTACCAAGGGTAACAAAAAATTACCTATATGTGTAAGAGATTTGAGAATATTAAAATTTATATTAATATCATAGCTCACACTGGGCGGCGCCTATGGCTCAAGGAGTAGGGCACTGGCCCCATGTGCCTGAGGATGGCGGGTTCAA
>NW_003852462.1:6969693-6984328 GCF_000181295.1 Otolemur garnettii
CCGGCTATTTTTTGGTTGCAGCCGTCATTGTTGTTTGGCGGGTCCAGGCTGGGGATTCGAACCCGCCACCTTAGGTGTACGTGGCTGGCGCCTTAGCCTGTTGAGCTATAGGCGCCGAGCCAAAAGTAAATTTTTTATTTTGAAATATTTTTAGATTTGTAGGAAAGGTTTAAAGTTAGTTCAGGGAGTTCCTGTGTGCATTTCACCGAGTTCCCTCTAATGTTAACATCTTACATAACCACAGTACATTTGTCAAACTGAGAAGTTACTGTTAACTAAACACCAGACTCAATTTGGGTTTCTCCAGGTTTTCCACTTATGTCCGTTTATTCACTGGAGTCCAATCCAGGACACCATGCTGACAGCTCCGGACCAGCTTGGCTTATTCAGGGTCTGTGTCCATGAAGAACTGTGTGTAACCCATCCTTTATTCTGCTTTTCCAACAGTGTTCTCTGATTTTAAGGACTTGATTGGCCAGATATTAATGGAAGTGCTAATGATGTCCACCCAGACTAGAGATGAAAACCCATTTGCCAGTCTGACAGCCACGTCACAGCCAATTGCAGCAACAGCTCGGTCACCAGACAGAAATCTCCTGCTCAATACTGGCTCCAACCCAGGAACAAGCCCCATGTACTGCAGTGTGGGGTCCTTTGGTGCCAGCTCTCTGTCTAGGTCAGTGTGGGTCTTTGCCCATCTCACTGGTAGTTCAGTAGCTATGAAGTCCATTCACAGTGACGATCTCTTTGTTCACATTGTGGCATGTGTCATATTGGGGAGATGGATTTAGGTTAAAGGTGGTATTGTCTTTTCAAGATTGGGGGTGGGAGGGGTGTTTTGGCTTTCCATGGTTGGACTATTGGTAGATTAAAGTTTAGAAACAAATTATTGTGTGCGCTTACATTATTCTCTGCAAAGGGGGCTTTAGCTATTAAAAGTGCAGCCTCTGAGCAGTCCAGCAATGAGATGATAGTTATTTAGATACTTACCTGATGGATCTGTATGCTTGAACTCTTAGAAATGTGAAATATGGTGATACCGTCTTTTAAAAGCTTGATATTTTCCATTTTAACTAGTTATCTCAAGTTTGTCTTTCTCTTCTTTCCTCCTTTTCTCAACTAATTCAGCCTCTATGAAACTAGTCCTGCTCCCACTACCAGTTTCTGGAGCTCTGTCCCCCTGATGAGCCCGTCTTTGGCCTCACCTACCCGAGCAGCCAGCCAGATGGCTGTGCCTTCATCTTCCCTCAGTCCCCAGAGTGCGGCTTCTGGAACTGCTGCAGGAAGCCAGCCCTCATCCCCGCGGTATCGGCCCTACACCCTCACACACCCGTGGGGGTCCTCACTTTCTCCCACCCCACGGTCCCCAGGCATCTCCATTCTGTCCAGCTCCCCAAGTCTCCCGGCGCCTGCCAGTAGCCCCCAAGCAGTGCCTGCCAGTTCCAGACAGAGGCCCACCAGCATGGGTCTGCCTCTGCCTCCCGCCTCTCCCAGTGCCGGGAGCGGACGTCCTTCCTCCCTGAGGATCGCGCCTAGGTATTTATTCAGCAGGGGGCTTCGTGTGTGTTTGCAGTGCAGGGAAAGGATATTAACACGGTTCGGAAGAACTGCTGTGTGGCACTCACTTCAGTTAAATTTTTGTTGTTTTGGGTGATTAACCTGTGTGGCTAACTAGTTTGGTAACTGCGCCCCCCAAGTCCACGTTTCTGCCAGGCTGTAATCAGAACGTTCTTCCCTTCCTCCTCACCCTTCCTCCTTCCTTTAGGGAAAAAAAAAAGAAAACAAGAACGAAGGAACTTGGCTTTTTGCAGCCTCACTCTCATATCAGTCCTCATTACCAGTGAATTTCAGAGACTGTGGTCAGTGTTATATTTGAGAGTGGGGGCTCACAGGAACCCTTTTTGACTTTTTGTCCCGGTGTCAGTGGTAGTTGAAGTGCAGTCAGACCAGGGCTTCATGGGAGCGGATCGGGTGCTGGTGTCCGTTCCTTCCAGAGAGTGAGCCTGGTCAGTTCATGCTTTGAAGCTTTGAGTTTTGATTATGCATGATTTTGGCCTCTTAGAAACAATATCAGAGTTCTACTAATCCAGTGGCCCTTTCTCTCAAATGTACCTGTGTATTTTATAGATTCTTGCATGTCAGTGGCCAAGACCATTAGCATAGACGTATTTAAAAGAACAGCAAATGCCAAAGCTTCTCCCCATCTTGTTTTACCTTGTCCCCTGATGACCTTTTTTTGCTTTTGTTGTCGTAGTATGTACGACAATCCTTTCTCCTTCCTCTTCCTCGCACTTTCTGGGGACAGTAGTGATGAAGAAGATGAAGAAGATGATGGTGATGATGGTGATGATGAAGGTGGTGGTGGTGGTGATGATTTTTCTTGTGTCCAGTTTGGGTCCAGGTATCAGAGAAATGGAGTATTATGCTGCATGTGCCTAGGTGCTTAGGAACTAACTCTTGTAAGCTCTAATCAGGGGCTTGCTTTGAATCCAAATGGGATAAGGTCGTTAAGAGCTATGCTAAAGAGTACCCTGAAGTGTTCTGACCTTATCATGGGATAAAGTGGCACATAGCAAAAATTTCATAGTTGCTACCTGGTAAGTTTGGAGAAAAACTTACATATAATCATTTGTTGAAAACAAGGCTGGGTGTGGTGGCTCACGCCTGTAATCCCAGCACTCTGGGAAGCCGAGGTGGGTGGATTGCCTCAGCTCATCGGTTCCAGACCAGCCTGAGCAAGTGCAAGACCCCATCTGTAAAAATAGCCCGGCGTTGTGGTGGGCGCCTGTAGTCCCAGCTACTTGGGAGGCTGAGACAAGAGGATCACTTGAGACCAAGAATTGGAGGTTGCTGTGAGCTGTGACACTACAGCACTCTACAGAGGGTGACAAAGTGAGTCTCTTGTCTCCAGAAAACCATGAAAACATTAAAAATCAGTCATCAATAAGTTCACCCACCTTTAGATATAAAATGAGGATTCCTTCATTTATCTGTTGTGAGAATGTTCTCATGCGCTATAGAGTGTAAGTAGCATTTGCTCTGCTAGACTTGTTTCCTTAAGTACAGCTGCACTGATTGTTGCTATTTAGGGATCAGAGAGGAGCTGGGACTTGGGGTGGGGTTTGTGCGGGGTCAGAAGGCCAGACCCGGATGTTGTTGAATGTTTACCCCTGAAAACCAATGACAAGCACTAATTGTGTTTTTTAGGTGACTTTAAACAGAATAATAATAGCGCCCTCTTTCTAGGGACATGCATACAATTTTTATGTACCCATAATTAAAAATAAACATAAATAGCAGCACCTTCTTTATAATCCTCCAAGTAACAGCATTACAGTTTTTCTGTTAAATTGAAGTTTCCTCTGGACCAAGTTGGTATTTTTTCCCAGCCCTGTTGAAGCATAACTCCAGGCTATAAACAGAGACTACAGTAGGAATTAAGCACACTTCATTAAATTTGACAGTGTTCAGAAGAATCAAAGAGAAGAATGTTGATGCAAGGTTGAGTGCTGGTTCAGGAAGGCTGATATTTGTATTAGGTTGAGCATTCACCATTTCTCAAGTAAATTCCCGAAGGTGGAAGTGTCTCTCATGTAGACCAAATCTGATGCACGCGTGTAGCACCACAGCAGGCCCCCTGCCTAGGAATCCGCTTCCTCGTGGTGAGCGTGCTGTGTTATCTGTTTCACTGTAAATTATCTGCAGGAGAAATGCTCTCTTCCTGGCCTGCTTAATTCCAGCTTTCTTCAGGAATGTGTGCTGCTTTTACTAACACCCCCCTTTTCTAGACTTCTAACATCCCAGCCTTACCTTGCCTCAGATCTTGATTCTCTACCTAAGGGGGCAAATCAGACTTACCTCGTGTTTAATAATCGCTGCACACTCATGGAGCACTGGGTGCCTGGTGCTTTGGGCACCGCGCACACATCATCTCCTTCCTCCACACTGAGGCCTGCTGTGAGGAAAGGGGTACGGTGGGGTGAAAGTCAGGGACTCAGGCAGCCTGCGTCTAGAGTTCACGTTCTTTACCCCCTACCCTGCTGCCACCTGCTTTCCATTTCTGCCCAAATAGGGCTTGTGTTGTTCCATACTAGTTATTTTACTGCCAAGAGGCTAGGCTTGACTTTATTCCAGGACAAGGCAGTGCCAGCATTTTCCTCCTTAATTACAAAATTCCACCCCAGTTAGTTGGTAAGTCTCTTGTTGATTGTTACAATGAAATCTGGTTGTCCAGATTTTGGCAGCTTCTAGATTCTTAATTGATACCAAAAATAATACAAAAAAAATCAGTATGGATGGCGCCTGTGGCTCAAGGAGTAGGGTATTGGCCCAATATACCGGAGTTGGCGGGTTCAAACCTGGCCCTGGCCAAAACTGGAAAAAAAAATGAACAAAAAAAATTAGTAAAAGTGCATAGCATACCTGGTTGAACAAATAGAAGAACATAAGAATGCATGTAGGGGCTCGGCGCCTATAGCTCAACCGGCTAAGGCGCCAGCCACGTACACCTAAGGTGGCGGGTTCAAATCCCCAGCCCGGACCCGCCAAACAACAATGACGGCTGCAACCAAAAAATAGCCGGGTGTTGTGGCGGGCGCCTGTAGTCCCAGCTACTTGGGAGGCGGAGGCAGGAGACTCGCTTGAGCCCAGGAGTTGGAGGTTGCTGTGAGCTGTAATGCCACGGCACTCTACCCAGGGGGATAGCTTGAGGCTCTGTCTCAAAAAAAAAAAGAATGCATGTAGGGTCAGAGCCAGGAGAGGGTAACACAAAACCTTATTAATTTGAGTAGTCAGTAAAGAAATGTAATGGTTTTTTCCTTCCCCCTTTCTAATTGATCTTCTCAAAATTGTATTTACTTTGAAGTAAGCAATTTTAACACCTACTTTTGCCCAGTAAGGTTAATGTCCTAAGCGTTCTATCTGTCTGCCCCCCTCCCCAGTTTGCCCAATGGAGTTGATATATTATAAATCTTCTTGAAAGTAGTTGAGATATACATTCATATGTGAATTGTTACAGTGCTGATGGTAAGGATTAATTTGAGAACCCTTCTGTGAGGAGCACTGGATGAGTTAGAACAGTGATTCTCAACCCTCCTGATGCCGCGACCACGGAGTTACAAGGAACTGCACCCTGCAGGAGGGGCATACCTGAGAGAATTCTGCTAGAATTATCCTGTGCTGAGGATAGCGTAGAAGGATCCAGAGAAACATGTTTCTGATTGTTTCCTAGCAAGTTGATAACTGGAAAGAAATTTGGTGTTTGTCTTTTCTTTTCCTTTTTTTTTTTTCTTTTGAGACAGTCTCACGTTGTAGTGCTGTGGCGTCATAGCTCACAGCAACCTTAAACTCTTAGATTCAAGTTATTCTCTTGTCTCAGCCTCCTCAGTAGCTGGGACTATAGGTGACCTCCATAACACCCAGCTATTTTTAGAGATGGGTCTCCCTGTAGCTCAGGCTGGTCTTGAACCTGTGAGCTCAGGCGATCTGCCTGCCTTGGCCTCCCAGAGTGCTAGGATTACAGGCATGAGCCACTGTACCCAGCCTTCTTTTTTTTTCTTTTTTGAGATAGAGAAGGCGTCCTTAAACTGTAGCCTGCCAGGTATTTTTGCTGCCGCTGTCTGTCCTGCTTAGCAGCCAACTCGTCCCGGGGCCCACAGTCTGGTCCTCCAGAGGTCTGAGGGACAGTGAACTGGCCCCCTGTTTAAAAAGTTTGAGGACCCCTAGTGTAGCTGTTACATTGAAGAAGTTCAAATCTTAGATGTCATGAGCCTTCTGGTAAGTAGAGAAAGGGAAAATTAGTGAATAATGAAAGACGTTGACATTGACCCCACTCACATATTTCTCCAATCATCACTGCTTGAGGATGAAACAGAGATGGTGGAGAAGAAAAATCCTGCTGTGTCTATTCCTAAACCCTCCAGTGATTTCCCCTCTCACATGGAGTAAAACCCAAAGCCTCTCACGGTGGCCCATAGACCCGTATCTCACGTACACACGGCACGCACGTACCCTCCCTCTCCCTCTGCGCCCCAGCTGTGCCTGTGCACACTCCTTTCTAGCCTTCTCTTCCTCCCCTCGCCTGGTTCTCAGCACTAGGCGTCTGTCTTTTGAACTGGTCATTCCCTCTGGCCCTGGGCCTCTGTACTTTTTCTTCTCCTTGGACCCCCATAGATGTGTGGCCTGTTCCCTGACTTCTCTCGGGTCTCTCAGAGCGTGGTCCCTAACCCCACTGTTATTAAACATTATGTGAAATACACACACACACACACATGCTCCACCCCTCTCCATCACCCCTTCTCTGCTTTTCTTTGTATTCTTACCACTTAAATATTTGTTTTTGATTGTCCCCCACCCCATAACAATGTAACCACCATGTCAGCAAGGCCTCATCATTTGATTCTACACTTCCCTGGGACCTCAGATGGTGCCTGGAACATAGGAGTGAATTTTTAGTGCTCAGACCTACACAATTCTGACTTTGCCTTGCACTGAGGCAAAACAAAATTCCAAAGTCTGCATTTAAAATATCAGCAAATGATAGGGTAATTATTCTTGTTACAGAAGAGGCTGCAATAGAGTTCCTTTAAGAGCAAGTTTTCTTGGTGCATTTAAAATGGTATTCATACTGCACAGATCTGATGCGTGCACAAACCCCTCGGCATGTTTTCACTGTGTTTGCAAGAGGATACAGTACTTTTTCTAGTATGTGAAGTAATTCCATTATTGGATTGATGGTATAGTTACCAGAAAATTGTTCACATATTCTTCCAGAGGAAGGTTTAACGTTTCAGATACTCTGAGGGCTGAAAGATGACATATCTCCCAGCGTTGAGGATGTCACAGTTGTAAAATCGTCAGGCATTTTGTAATACATTTTTGAGGGAAAACATGAAATAGTACATTAAAAACTTAAACGTGTTTGTTGATAGCATAAACATAAGCATATAAACTACATAGCGCTTTCTTCTTCAGTATCACTCTCAGAATTTGAAACCGACTCTTTTACTCTGGATCTAAAAAATCCGAGTAAATCACTTTTGACTGTTGGCGCCTACTCTGAGCATTGGAGAGACTGGCCACGTTTTCTGCTTGTGCTCCTGACTGACCTTGGCACCTGTAAGATTGGTCTTACTCTGAAACATACTGCCAAATACAGAGGCTTATGCTGCACTTCCTATTTGGTTAAAGTTTTTTTTTTATTGTTCCACCCTTTCTCTTAAAAGTCAGCTGTCTGGTGCAGGGCAGGTTAATGATCACCAAAATATACAAACCTCTTTTTTTTGAGGCAGTCTTACTTTATCACCCTCAGTAGAGTACTATGGCATCATAGCTCACAACAACCTCAAACTCCTGAGCTCAAGTGATTCTCTTGCCTCAGCCTCCTGAGCAGCTGAGACTACAGGCACCCGCCACAACGCCAGGCTATTTTTAGAGATGGGGTCTCACTCTACCTCAAGCTGGTCTTAAACTCCTGAGCTCAGGTGATCCACCCACCTCGGCCACCCAAATTGCTGGGAACCCAGCCCATAAACCTCTTTTAACTTGAAATTTCTCTAAAATAATATATTATATTCTGAATGCCTTTCATTGCATTGCCTGGTACAAGATAAGCAGTCATTTATATACACTGTCACTTTTTGTCTTACTGAAATATTGGTGAAAATATTTCAAGTGACATCAAAGGAGTCAAAGTTCAGTGAAAATTAAAAGGAGTGTGTTGCCAGTTACCTAATTTCATTGGCAGTTGGGTGAGTTCACACGGATGCTTGCATGCTGGCCTTTGGTACTACAGCAAACTGACCCTTCAGAGCCGGCAAGGATTTTTCATGCAGACAGGGTCTTTTTTTTTTTTTTTTTTTTTTTTTTTTTAAGAGACTGAGTCTCCAGCTGTCCCCCTGGGCAGAGTGCTGTGGCATTACAGCTCACAGCAACCTCCAACTCCTGGGCTCAAGCGAGTCTCCTGCCTCAGCCTCCCAAGTAGCTGGGACCACAGGCGCCTGCCACAACGCCCGGCTATTTTTTGGTTGCAGCCATCATTGTTGTTTGGCAGGTCCGGGCTGGGGATTCGAACCCGCCACCTTAGGTGTACGTGGCTGGCGCCTTAGCCAGTTGAGCTATAGGCGCCGAGCCAGACAGGGTCTTGCTCTGTCCATCACACCCAGCAAATTTTTGGTAAAGACAAGGTCTTGTTCTTGGTCAGGCCGGTCTCAAACTCCTGAGCTCAAGTTGATCTCCCACTCTGTCTTCCCAGAGTGCTAAGATTACAGGTGTCAACCAGCACACCCATCCTCACCCTCCTTCTTATAGGGATACAAACGATTGCATTTAGGGTCTATCTAGATAATCCACAATAATTTCCCCATCTTAAAACCTTAATTCACTCATCTACAAAGACCCTGGCGGCAAGGAGCTATTGACATTAAACATAAGATGCTTTTCATTCCAGAAATGTAAAAGTGTGAGAAATATGGGAATTATGATCAAGAAAATGTCTAGTTTAAAATATTTTCAGTTTAGGCTTGTTGCCTGTAGCTCAGCAGCTAGGGCACCAAACACATACATTGGAGCTGGCAGGTTCGAACCCAGCCCAGGCCTGCCAAATAAAAATGACAACTACAACAACAACACAAAAATAACCAGGCATTGTGGCGGGTGTCTATACTCCCAGCTACTTGGGAGGCTGAGGCAAGCAAATTGTTTAAGACCAAGAGTTTGAGGTTGCTGTGAGCTGTGATGCTACGGCACTCTACCAAGAGTGACATGGTAAGACTCGATTTTTTTTTTTCCAGTTTAAACATGAGGAAGATCTATTTTCTTTCTTTCTTTCCTTTCTTTTTTTTTTTTAAGAGACAGAGTCTGACTTTATTGCCCTCAGTAAAGTGCCATGGCGTCACAGCTCTCAGCAACCTCCAATTCCTGGGCTTAGGCGATTCTTTTGCCTCAACCTTTCGAGTAGCTGGGACTACAGGCGCCTGCTACAACGCCTAGCTATTTTTTGTTGCAGTTTGGCTGGGGCTGAGTTTGAACCTGCCACCCTCAGTATGTGGGGTCAACACCCTACCCACTGAGTCACAGGCGCTGCCCGAGGAAGATCTGTTTTCATTGTCCAGAGGAAAGTTCCACCCAGTTGTGTCTGGGTATAGGCCTGTATCAGCAAAGCTTGTTTTGGGGGAAGTGCAGTGAATATAATGACTGAGTCACTAATCCCAGATGGCAGAGGGAGGATTGCAGACAGCTTGGCACCAAGAGGGTTGCAAGTAAAGACAAATATCTCCTTTTCCCTTTTGTACTTTGGGGATTCACCACACTTCTACTTGTTGATGGGTTTTTCTGTTCATATATATGTGTTTCCTATGCTTTATTACAATTCTCATCTTTCTGTTGTCAGTTCCATTAGCAGATACCAGATCCTGCCATTAATTAATAATAAAGTATACCAAAAATTAGTTTCTATCAAGAAACAAGAACTAATTGTCTTTATTTTTTAGGGTTCCCATGCTGACCTGCCCGCCTTTGCCATGACTCTGGTGAGGTGCCTTAGGGGTGGCTCAGCCGGTAGGGAGTAGTCCCTCCATTCCTGGGACCACCCCTCAGCCTCCTGGCACCCACCCTACCCCAGTCTCTCAGGCCTAGATTGAAGGTCGTAATAGTCAGACTTACACAAGGCTTTGGGCTGAAAGCCTTATATTCAAGCTGGTACTGTTTTTACCTTAAACACCTTTTTTGAAATACGTTAATATCAGCATTCTAAGAACAGTTATGTGTACAGTCATGTGTCACATGACTATGGCCATACGTTCTGAGAAATATTTCATTAGGTGATTTCGTTGTGGTTCTGATACCGTGGAGTGTTTCCACAGACCTAAATGGTGCGGCCTGCTGCACCCCTAGGCCCTGTGGTTTAGCCTAGTGCTCCTAAGCCTAGGAGCAAACCTGTACAGCACATAATTGTACTGAGTAGTGTAGGCGGTTGTGGTACAATGGTGGGCGTTTGTGTATTTAAACATATCTAAACATTGACTAGGTACTATAAAAATGTGGTATTATAATCTTACCATTTTACGGGATGGACCACCATGGTACATGCATTTGGTTGGTTGTTGACCGAAAGGTTATTATTTGGCTCATAACTGTATTCCAAGATTAGTTGTGCCTGTCTGTCTGTAAAGCATGTTGTTGATGTCCGAATTCCTCTTGGTCTTTTTACTCTCTAGGTATTAACTGTCTGCCAGGGGTTGAACAGGGTGTGTCTCTCACATTCCTATATTCCCACCCTGTCTGGTTGTCTTTTTTTTTTTTTTGAGACCGAATCTCACTGACATCACAGCTCTCAGCAACCTCAAACTGTTGGGCTCAAGTGATTCTCTTACCTCAGCTTCCCAAGTAGCTGGGACTATAAGCACCGGCCAAAATGCCCAGCTATTTTTTAAATTGCAGTTGTCGTTGTTTGGCAGGCCCAGGCTGGATTTGAACCCACCAGCTTCAGTGTATGTGGCTGGTGCCCTTAGCCTCTGAGCTACAGGTGCTGAGCTCCTGTCCCGTCTGCTATGTGTAATTCCTTTGCTAAGTTTGTTTTCTCGATTTCTCTTCATTTCACACTTCCTTGCTTGTCCCTATGCCATAGCTAATCTCTTTGTATCTGTTGTGTATAGCGAGTCAGTTTGGGACTTAAATACCAGATTTGGTATGTGATTGTCGATTATTGATTCTAACTTTAACTTCTGCAAACGTACGCCTGTGATTATGTTTATTTGTGTCTCAGAGAATAATCATTACTGATAATAACAGTGCTTCACGGCTCGGCGCCTATAGCTCAACCGGCTAAGGCGCCAGCCACGTACACCTAAGGTGGCGGGTTCGAGTCCCCAGCCCGGACCCGCCAAACAACAATGACGGCTGCAACCAAAAAATAGCCGGGCGTTGTGGCGGGCGCCTGTGGTCCCAGCTACTTGGGAGGCGGAGGCAGGAGACTCGCTTGAGCCCAGGAGATGGAGGTTGCTGTGAGCTGTAATGCCACGGCACTCTGCCCAGGGGGACAGCTTGAGGCTCTGTCTCAAAAAAAAAAAAAAAAAAAAAAAAAAACAGTGCTTCACACTGTGTCTTGCCTGTTTTTTACAAAGCATTTCCATGTTACTGCAAATGAGATCGAGGTTCCAGGTTCAGGTAATAAGCAGTAGGATTGGGACTAGAAACCAAGTCTGATTATTGATAGTGCAAGATTTTTGTTTTGTTTTTGTTTTTACTATACCACTTTGCCTAGTTCACTGATAGTTTTGGAAATGTTTATATTGATAGCAAATATATTCCTATCTCTTTTAAACTGTTTTTCTAAGCTCCCATCCTTAGGACTTCCAGCATAGATCTTAAAAGGCTTCATCCAGCAGATGTATATATTGTATCTATTCATCTAGCCGATGAAGCCTTTCAAGATCTGTGCTAGAAGTCATAAGGATGAGGGATATTTTGTTAGTCCCTTACAAGGTGATGGCATAATCTGGCTGTAGCCTTCAGTTCTGTCCAAGCAATGCCAGTCAGTTGGGTTCAGTACCTGGGCTATCCCTTCACATACCGAGCACTGGGTAGCAGTTCTTAGTCCTCTTGGTCTTATAAGTTCCCCTCTCTGGTAAGAATAGGTCCCCTTCTTAAGTCTATAAAATATTTACCCCAAACTACCATTGTTGGGCATGGAGCAGGTGAAAGGATCAGGCAGCTCCAGTCCCCGCTTCATGGGTGTTTGTGCTTCGTCCTGGGCTCAGGGATCCTAACAGGCTTTCTGCTGCAGAACTGCAAACTCTGTCAAAAAGAAGTAAGAAGAGGGAAGAATCATCTTTTTTTTTTTTTTTCCCTCTTCTCCAAAGTTTGGGAGCCTCTGGCGGAACAAGTAATTGGGATTCCTACAGTGACCATTTTACCATTGAAACCTGCAAGGAGACAGATATGCTGAACTACCTCATCGAGTGTTTTGACCGAGTTGGAATAGAGGAAAAAAAAGCACCAAAGGTAATGGGAAATAGAGTTGATTTTTTTTTTTTTAAATCCCGGTTATTTGTGTGATGAATAATGCCCCAGGAGCATTTATTCATTTATTTAATCAGTAAAGTAGTTACTAAGTATCTGCTGTGTGCCAGGCACTGTGCTAGGAACGTGGACTCTTACCACTGAACAAAACAGAGATCCCTGCCCTCATGGCACTCACTAGTGGAGGGAAGAAGTGACAGGCCCAAAATGTGAACCCAGGTGGCCTTGCTTCAGAGTCCTCTCTCGACTGTGTTGTGGCTGGGTGCACAGGGCCCTGGTAATCTTTGACAGTCTGTCATGATCACCATAATGGAACCCCTGTTGACCACCAAGGTCTGTGCCAAGTCTACACTAACTTGTTCTCTCAGGAGCTCAGTTAGTGCAGTGGAACCCAGGACCGTATAGGTATTCTTCCTCCATTGTATGAATCAGCAAATGAAACTCAGAGAGATTACATGTAACTGTCCAGAATCACAGAGCAATCACATAAGCGTCAAGTCGCAAGGCCACGTTTAAACTCACAGTAAGCTATACCTTTCCACCTATTTTGTGCTGACCGACTTCATTGCTTTCTTATTTTATTCCCATTTTCTGGTTCTATCATAGTTTTAAACTGCAGTTGTTCTCTGGTTAGTTTCATATTTATGAAAGACCTCTTTGTGGCTTGAAAGCACAGAGAGCAAGCATAGCTCCGAGCTTACTCAGGATCCCCTCAGCCCTCCACTTTGTTCTTCTCTGACCATTGCTTTCACCAGAGGCCTTATGCTTGGAAGACACAGTTACTGTAGCTTGTTCATTATGAATAAAAAAAGAGAAAGAGGGCTGGGCACAGCAGCTCATACCTGTGATCCCAGCACTCTGGGAGGCCAAGGTGGGTGGATTGCTTGAGCCCATGAGTTGGAGACCAGTCTAAGCAAGAGCAAGACCTCATTTCTAATAAAAGTAAAAAACCTAGCCAGGCGTTGTTGTGGGCACCTATAGTCCCAGCTACCTGGGAGGCTGAGGCGGGAGGATTGCTCAAGCCCAAAAATTGAAGGTTCCTGTGAGCTATGACACCACTATGGTCTACTCAGGGTGACCAAGTGAAACTCTGTTTGAAAAAAAATAAAAAGAAGAGAAAAGTGCATTTTCTGACCCTCAGTGTCTCTGGCTCTTGTCGGTTTTCAGCAGCACAGGATTATTGTGCGTGTTTCTTGCCCTCGTAACTGCCGCCTTTCTTTTTCAGATGTGCAGCCAGCCAGCAGTCAGCCAGCTTCTGAGCAACATCCGCTCGCAGTGCATATCCCACACCGCATTAGTGCTGCAAGGCTCCCTGACACAGCCGAGGTGGGAAGAACCATTGTATGTTTGATGTTAGAAGACCAAGGGACCTGACTGTCAGTGGGCATCAGGCTGTCCAGCCATTCAACACTACCTTGGATAACTATCTTCTTCATCATAACAGTATTTGATTAAATGATTCCTGAGGTTCCTTTCTGTCTCTAAAATACTATGAAAATAAAGCATCCTTTCTTCCTCATCTTCTAAAGTAGTGCAAAGCATATTTTAAAAAGAAATTAGGGCCAGGTGCAATGGCTCATGCCTGTGATCCCAATACTTTGAGAGGCCACAGCAGGAAGGTTGATTGAAGCAGGAGTTCAAGACCAGCTTGGGCAACATAGCAAGACCCTGTCTGTACAGAATATAAGAAAAATTGGCAGGGTATGGTGGCACACACCTGCAGTCCCAGCTGCTTTGCAGGAGGATTGGCTGAGCCCAGGAATTCTAGGGTGCAGTGAGCTGTGATTGCCCCACTGTACTCCAGCCTGGACAACAGAGTGAGATCCCATTGCTTAAAAAAAAAAAAAGGAATAAAAAATTAGTTATGTTTTAAGAGCTCTGTGTGCTTGTTGAAATAGTTTGACATCAAGGCAGAAAATTAGTAATTTAGTTTAAAAGCAACTGCTTTTAAATGTGTAAATCATTACCTCTTGTGTACCACACAATCAATTTCTGTCATTCGGTAATAAAGAACAGTAATGGAATGGATAATTTGTGAAATCACCCAGAGTATTACATTATTTCTTTGTTTTTGAGAGCTCCATAAAAGTTTTAAGTTTTTAGAAGTAGAATATACTTTATTTCTTTTATGCAGAAAATATCTAAAGGATTTTAGTTATGATTCATTTAGTATATATTCATTTACAATTAGTAAGTTACATTTATTCATACTCGGTGTTCAGAATGAATAAATATTTTTTGAATGTTTTCATTCATTTTTTTTTTTTGAGACAGAATCTCACTATGTTGCACTCAGTAGAGTGCTATGGCGTCACAGCTCACAGCAACCTCAAACTCTTTGCTCAAGCAGTTCTCTTCCTCAGCCTCCCAAGTAGCTGGAACTACAGGCACCCACCACATGCCCAGCTATTTTTTTGTTGCAGTTGTCATTGTTGTTTAGCTGGCCCAGGCCAGGTTTGGATGCACCAGGTTTGGACACGCCAGCCTGGGTGTATAGCTATGGGTGCCACCATGAATCTTTTCAAAAAGTAGGAAAATTGTGTAGATGAAGCAAAACTCAAAAAATGTTTTGTGGTTAAAATTCATAATGAAATTTTTTTTTTTTTTTTTTTTGAGA
>NW_003852462.1:6985566-6986994 GCF_000181295.1 Otolemur garnettii
AGGCTGGATTCGAACCCGCCACCTTAGGTGTATGTGGCTGGCGCCTTAGCCACTTGAGCCACAGGTGCCGAGCCCAACCAAGAGTTTCTTAGATCAAGTCTATGCTAGGTGCTTTGGGAGACAGGGAAAAAATACAAGGCTCGGTCCCTGATTTCAGGGAGCTTTTATAATAACAGAAGAGCACCAAGAGCATGCTGTGCATTTGCCGGAAGAACAGCATTAAAAATCAGTTCTCTGAGTTTATAAGATGAATAAATTAACAACCCAATTCGTTCCGTGGCAGTTTGCATGCCATTTAGAATCTTTGTTTTCTAACCACTAACCTAGGAGAGGTGTCTCGTTTCTCGCCATTATTCCATCAAGTACTGAGACATCGTTCTGCTATTTCATTGCATAACGTTAAGTGAAAATGAAGATGCATGATGTTTAATAGTAAAACTGTTTACTTAGTCTTGAAGGTTTCTTCCAAGGTGAAATTTTGGCATGAACATTTTTATCACTGTTTATGGACCTGTTCTGTAAAGTCAGCACTTTGCCTCAGCAACCTTCACGCCAGTTCCTTCCTTTGATGAAAGGATTTTTATAAATATTTCTTATTGTTTGCTGTGTCATCATTTCTTTTTCTGTGACCAAAGGAAATAACAGAGGCAATAGGTATAATTGGTTTGAATCCTTTTACTCTGTTTTATACGTAATAGTTATTCATAATTATTAATTTTAAGACCTTTTAATTCTCTGAAATTGTATTTTCAGTAACCTTGAAAACATTAATAAGAAGAATCTAGGAGTCTAGAGTTGAAATTCCAGTTAGTGTTGTATAGTCTATCCAGAATTCTTAACTGATTATCCTAAGTATGGTCTCATCGACTTATAGGAATATTAAAGGCAGCATAGTGAGCTTTTTGCCTTTTATTTTTTATTTTTAGTTTTGGTTTTTTTTTTTGACAGTCTCTTTCTTGCCCCTGATAGGGTGCTGTGGTGTAATAGCTCACAGCAACCTCAAACTCTTGTGCTCAAGTGATCCTCTTGCCTTAGCCTCCCAAGTAGCTGTGACTGTAGGCTCCCACCGTAATGCCCGGCTATTTTTTAGAGATAGAGTCTCACTCTTGCTCAGGCTAGTCTCGAACTCCTGATCACAAGCAATCCACCTGCCTTGGCCTCCCAGAGTGCTAAAATTACAAGCATGAGCCACCATGCCTGGCCCTTTTTTCTTTTAGAAAGATAAGTGAACTCCAATGAAAGTAAATAACTGTCTTATCCATGTAATGAGCATTAATTAGAATACTTGTCCTTTTCAAAAAGATGTCAGTTGAGCAACCCACATAGCATTTTAAACTATGTAATAGACCAGTCCAGCAATCAGCCTACTTATATTCATAAACCAACTTACACAGAGATTATGAGATGACCTCTTGGGTTTTTTTTTTT
>NW_003852462.1:6987701-6994862 GCF_000181295.1 Otolemur garnettii
TGGGAGGCTGAGGCAGGAGACTCTCTTGAGCCTAGGAGTTGGAGGTTGCTGTGAGCTGTGATGCCATGGCACTCTACCAAGGGGGATAGCTTGAGGCTCCATCTCAAAAAAAAAAAAAAAAAAAGAGCAGCAAATGTGGGCAGTACCTCTGGCTCAGTGGGTAGGGCAGCCCCATATACCAAGGGTGGCAGGTTCAAACCCAGCCCCTGTCAACAACAACAAAAATAGCCAAGCATTGTAGTGAGTGACTAGTCCCAGCTACTCAGGAGGCTGAGGCAAGAGAATTGCCTAAGCCCTGGAGTTAGAGGTTGCTGTGAGCTGTGACGCCATGACACTCTACCGAGGGCAATAAAGTAAGACTCTGTCTCTACCAAAAAAAGAGCAGCAAATGTGTATTAAATCTTTCACTAAACTTTCTACCTATTTTTTAACCTTTGAGTGCTATTACAGATAAACATAAATGAATAACAGAATTTAGGATTAGAGATGAATATTTGTAGTATTTTTAAAATCAGAGCTGGGAGGTATTTATATTAAAATAAGAGAATTATTTAAAATATATAGGTCACATAAATAATGTAATTTTGACTATTTGAAAAATATTATGCTTAGTAAAATTATGTTTATTTATTACAAATTAAGCCCAACTTGCACAAGAGGATAACTCTACTAGAAAAGGTAAAGATATTTTACTTAGAGGATTTCCTGAAAAAATGTTTAGAAACTTTTCTAGAAGACCAGTTGTACAACTTATTTTTGTGATTCTAGAACTTCTGTTTGTCTCCTCCTCCTCCTCTTTTTTTTTAAGACAAGGTATTGCAGGCCGGGCGTGACAATTCATGCCTGTAATCCTAGACACACACAAGTTGCTGAGATGTGCAGAATTTAATTGGTTAGAGTTCAGACCCTTGGAGAATCCTTTAGCAGGCTCCAAATTTGTGAGTTTCTGTTGAATTAGTGGAAGTCCTGCCCAAGTTTTTGGGTTCACCAAAACCCTCTTATTTCTGGAGAATTCAGCTTCATTATTTTACAGTTAGCCTTGTTAAAGGACAGATTGACAGTCTGAATTCTGAACTCTAAGCTTTCTTTAGGAGAAGACTGGAAATGCCTGGACATTCAGATTCAGTACCTTATTTTGACATGCTTTCTAGTCTCAGATTTTCTTAAACTTCGTATTTCTGACTTTTTCTTCTTACAGATCTTTATCCCCATTTTACAAGGCCTGGCTCTTGCTGCCAAAGAGTGCTCTCTCGACAGTGACTACTTCAAATACCCTCTCATGGTAAAACTTTGTTCTTTTTCATTAACCTATTTGATAGATGTTTTTCTTTTAGATTATTTCAACATACACTTTTCTTTCAGGTCCATGATCAACCTTGTTTTCAAATTTGTGAAATTGTGTTGGCCATGCTGAGTGTTTGGTGTGCAGTGAGATGCCTCAGTGAAGACAGTTAGCACCGGGTACATACTCTACCTGTCTGGGTCCTAGGCAGGAGTCAGCGATGCCCTCAATAAAATGTGCTTCCCCGTATTATAAAAGAAAAAGATCATTATTGGTGGTGTCCTTCCAGTTCTCCTAGCAATGAGCATACCATGTTCGGGACGAAATTTGTTATTTAAAAAACTGTCAGAAAGGCCAAGTTAAACTGTGAACATAATACAGTTTTATATTTATTTATATTATTTATGTATTGACTTTCTCGTGCAGAAAACCCCAGGGTAACTCTGATGTTCATCTTCCCCATTTCCTAAGGCCTTGCGCTTCACCTGCAGGCTGTTCCTGGAAGCGCAGATCTGCTCAGCCCCTTATGATGTTTACAGCAAGCATAGATTGTAGACAGCCACTTGGGCTAGATTGACGTGGCGGGGACTTGACTGTTGTGAAAATACTAGAAGCAGAATGAAAATAAAAGGCTCTTTTCTATACTGAATTTACTTTGAAAATTTTGGAGAAAAATATTTTGAAGTATTAGTGAATACTTTTAATTGTAGAAATATGAAGGAAAGAATTATTCTATGTATAAATACAGTCTTGAGTAAATCGAGGCCATGGTTAAATAGATTTCGTTTTTTACTGTATTTGTTCCTTTTACTCGTACTACTGATGTGATTGCATTGCACCGTTCCTCCATTACTTTCTGAAGAGCTGTTCTGCACTGGGCACCGGGAACACAGGAGCTAGTCAGACCAGGGCCCTCTGCTCAAGGCACTAAAACCCCAACAAAACAAGTGCAGAGTTACACTGTGATAAATGCTAAAACAAAGGTGTGCATTTATCTATTTTTTTTAAAAAAAACTACAATCTTAACACCAAAAGACTAAAAGTTAAAGATAAATAGAAGGTAAGACAGGAATTGCTGCTTTTAAGAATAATTTGAATGTGTTTATGCCCAGGCTCTTCCCATCATGCATATTATTCAGGTACCTAATAAATTTCTATTAATACTTATGCATTATTCTACCTGTGACTAATAAGAGAAAATACCTTTTCTTACCTGATTGTTTTCAGTTCAGTAATGACATTTTTTTTAATTTTTTTTATTAAATCATAGCTGTGTACATTAATGCAATCATGGGGTACAATGTGCTGGTTTTATATACAATTTAAAATGTTTTCATCAAACTGGTTGATATAACCTTCATGGCATTTTCTTAGTTATTGTGTTAAGACATTTAGTAATGAAATATTTTGATGAACACTAATTATCACTGTATTATATACATATTTCATCATGGAATTCTTGGCTGTTTGCTTGTGGATGGAAGGAACTTGATGTTTCAGTGAGGAGCTTTTAGTGTCAGATGGCAATAAAATGTCCTTTTATTCAAAAAACAAAGGCCTTCACTGTGGTAGGCAGTAATTTCATTTTGTGTCATTACTGATGCTTGTGCAATAATGAGGATTTGGTGAGAGAGAGCGCAGTAATGAGAGGCAGAAAGAGGACGCTGTGGGAGCTAAAATCACAGATAATTCTGATCATTCTCTGGGTCAGTGGATCCTCCAGAGCAGGGGTCCTCAAACTTTTTAAACAGGGGACCAGTGGCTCGGCACCTATAGCTCAACCAGCTAAGGTGCCAGCCATGTACACCTAAGGTGGCGGGTTCGAATCCCCAGCCTGGACCCGCCAAACAACAATGACGGCTGCAACCAAAAAATGGCCGGGCGTTGTGGCGGGCGCCTGTAGTCCCAGCTACTTGGGAGGCGGAGGCAAGAGACTCGCTTGAGCCCAGGAGTTGGAGGTTGCTGTGAGCTGTAATGCCACGGTACTCTACCCAGGGGGACAGCTTGAGGCTCTGTCTCAAAAAAAAAAAAAAAAAACAGGGGACCAGTTCACTGTTCCTCGACCATTGGAGGGCTGGACTGCAGGCCCCAGGACAAGTCAGCTGCTAAGCAGGACAGGCAGCGGCAGGAAAACACCTGGTGGGCCGGATAAATGTCCTTGATGGGCCGCATGTGGCTCACGGGCCATAGTTTGAGGACACTTGCTCCAGAGCTATACCTCGGAGTCACCTAGGGATCTTACTGCTGCCTGGTTCCCAGCCCCAGACATTGAGAGTTAGTGTTCTGGGGCTGTGGGCATGGCCTTGCTGTTTCCAAAAGCTTCACATGGAATCCTAATGTACAGCCAAGTTCATGATCTCCTGCTCTGGACAGTGAGAACTTTTCCTCTGAGAAGGCTGAGCCTCAGAGCTTCTCAAAATTGTGTCCGTGCCTACGTGTGTGACCCCAGAGCTCCCTTTGGCAAGCTTAGCAACTTTTAGAGCTGTGTGTAAATCAAGGGAAATTCAGTTCACTGGTAAAAATAGTGTTTGATTGAGTTATCATGGCCATGTTGAATGGTGTTTGTGCTCCTAAAAACTGTCTCTGAGTATGAGAGTGATGGGAGCCCTGAGGAAAGTGTTGTAGTTCTCAAAGTTTCTGATATCTTAAAACCAAGTTATGCTTCTCAACACGTTCTGAATTCGATAGCTTATTAACTTGTAGTTATTTATAGTCGTGTTTAGCGCTGTCAAGGCTAGCCATCCAAAATTTAAGAAACAAATCTTTTAGACATGGGAAGATACAAGGTGAAAAACATGTTTTTGGTAAAAATATATACTTTTCTCTACAGAGGACACAGAATACGTGTGGAAAACTTAATCATAGTATCAGTAGGGTTTATGTGTGAGGGTAATGTTTGAGGTTTTTAGTTTCACTTTACATTTGTTTTATTTCAAGTTCTTAGAAAAATATGTGTATTAGTTTATTAATCAGAAAAACGTAGAAAGCTGTCTGGCACCATTTTGGAAGGACCCATATGTATTTATAGCCGCAGATAAAGCTGCTCCTTGAGGTTACACATGGAGCCAGTTTAGGATGGAGCACACTTAAACGGCTCTTTCTCATCTTGTTTTAGGCACTGGGTGAGCTCTGCGAAACCAAGTTTGGGAAGACACACCCTGTGTGCAATTTGGTAAGCACCTGCCTGATAGGCCTGCACATTTTCCATGAATAGGTCATAACCCAGAAGATTTTCCTGAAGTAACGTTATCTGAAAACCTTCTCTTGAAGAACATTTAGATCAGCGGTTCTCAACCTGGGGGTCGGGACCCACAGGAACTGTATTGAAGGCTCACGGCATCAGGAAGGTTGAGAACCACTGATCTCGATAAAGTGGGAGGTGACGTGCCGGGGAGTCTCTCACCTGTTAAATTGATACCATACACGTCACTTCCTGCAATGAAGTTGTTAACTTCTGTGATTGTATGTGTGTGTAAGTTAGAATTATACAACTGGGATAGCACGTCCTATGGGAAAATTTGACTTGTACTTTGGAAGGGTAACAGTGGTTTATTTGAACTCCATCCAAGAATAATTTGAAACATGAGAATTCAGCGTGTTATGAAAATGAAGAGGGGTCAGAGGGTTTTCCTCCATCTGAGGTGAGAAAGTAACACCAGGGATCCTGACGCATCTGTGCACCTGGGTTTTTGATGTTGAGTGTTGGCCATCGTGCCGGGGGCTGAGAGTCTTCTGAGCAGCTGGCTGCTGAGAACTGTTCGCTATATTTCTAAATTGTTTACCTACTTAGCAGCTGATTGGCCTCTTCCAATTTTTGGCCTAGGTTGCTTCTTTGCCATTGTGGTTGCCGAAATCCTTAAGCCCTGGCTCCGGGCGGGAGCTGCAGAGACTCTCCTACTTGGGGGCTTTCTTCAGCTTCTCTGTCTTTGCGGAAGATGATGTAAGTATAGCAGCCGTTAGCACTTGGCGGCTCCTCTGTTCAGATTCCTTCCCATTGTACATTACATATTGACTGAATTGTTTTCCTTCTCTTTCTAGGCTAAGGTGGTTGAAAAATATTTTTCAGGGCCTGCCATTACCCTGGAAAACACTCGTGTGGTTAGCCAGTCACTACAGCATTACTTAGAGCTTGGAAGGGTAGGTGTTCAGAAAACGAATCCAAATAGTTAATACAAGCTATAGATAGAAAACTTCTCTTTTGTAAATGGGATGCCGTCTGATTTATGAATGCCTGAAAAAAGCCAAGTTAAAAGACGTGCTTCATACACAGAGATAAGGTGACCTGTGTCTTGAATAATAGCAGTAGCAACAACACTACGCTGCCCTTTCTAGGTAGCGTCACTGGGTCCTAAGTTCGGTGGCCGCGTTCTTTCTCCAGCTTGCCCTTCAGTCTTAAAGAGTGAGGGTGAATGAGAACCGTCACTTTGCTCACACCTCTCACTTATCCCAAATGTAGATTAGTATGTCTTCATTTCGAAACTTAAAAGCAGAGAAAGTGTAGGCTTGGGTTGTTAAGATAATTTTGCTCACAGAAAGGAAGTAACCAAGGCTATTTTATTAACACTGACACCCCTTGTATTCCATATCCTGCTTTCATGCTAATTATTCTGACACAGTTGAATATGAACATTTCTTATATTCCTCTTGTGATCAATGGGATATTGGCTAATAAAAGCCAACTAAGATCTTGAAAAAAATGATACTATAGGAGAGAAAGTGGGAAGTAGGCTTGCCGTTCTTAATGTCAAAAAGGAATAATGTTCAAAATAAAGTTTGTGTTTCTTTTTTTTTTTTAAATAAATTTCAGCAAGAGCTCTTCAAGATTCTGCATAGTGTTTTGTTGAACGGTGAAACCCGTGAGGCTGCTCTCAGTTACATGGCGGCTGTCGTCAATGCCAACGTGAAGAAAGCACAGATGCAGGTAGGGCCTGAAGATGGCTTTTAGTCACTCACTGGTTTTGTCCTTCTAATCCAGGGGTGTTCAGTGCCTACCAGGCGTTGTTCTAGGAATCGGAGTACAGGGCTAGACAAGGTAGATATGCTTCCTGCTTTTGCAGAGACTCTGTTCTGTAGGGTAAATGAGTAGACCTACAGATACAACATTTTGGACAGCAATAAAATCTATGAAAAAAATAAAAGCAAAGAACTTGGAAGTGGCTATGTAAGTACCAGAAAGAAGGTATTGGGAAGATTCTGAATTGGGTAGCAGGGTAGGCCCCTCTGTGGAGGTGACACTGGACCAGAGACCTGACTGATAAGAAAGAGCCAACTACTGCAGTCTGAAAACAGAGCTTTCTAGATATGTGTAAGGCATTGCAGTGGAAATGAGCCAGCTTTGTACAAGCCCAGCACGCAGACCTCTGCTGCTGGAGGAGAGTGAACAGGGAAGAGAGGCTGGTCCTGGGGCCAGTGGGTGGGCAGAGCCCACCAGGACAGGCTTACTATAATGGAGCCCCATGGTGGGTGCTAGCCAGGGGAAGTCAGGAAGAGACCCAGGGGGCCAGTTACAAGGTCCTGAGTGCATTAGTCTAGGTGAGAGAGACTAGTGCCTATGGCTACTTAACAGAGTAGAAAAGTTAAAAGGACATCCTTCCTTGACTATTAATAAATAATGGAAGAATGACGTGGCACTTCTACCCAGAAACAAAAAGAAAAAATTGTGTAGAGAAGACCTGCTGCCCAGTCACGGTTCCACCAGATACTAAGAGTGAGACCTTAGATGATCACTTCTCTGTCCTTTAGTTTCCTCATCTGCTAAATAGGGACAGTGATGGTATCTAACTTGTGGATTTACGTTACATGAAGCCATTAGAATAGAATAGTGCCTAGAACCTAGTGATCACACACCAGTGTTAATTGTTGTTCTTTTTTTTTTTTTT
>NW_003852462.1:6995254-7015460 GCF_000181295.1 Otolemur garnettii
TTTTTTTTTTTTCTTTGAGACAGAGTCTCAAGCTGTTGCCCTGGGTAGAATGCCCAACCTCAAACTCTTGGGCTTAAGCGATTCTCTTGCCTCAGCCTCCCAAGTAGCTAGGACTACAGGCACCGGTCACAGTGTCCAGCTATTTTTTGTTGTTGTTGTTGCAGTCTTCATTGTTGTTTAGAAGGCTCACCAGCCTGGGTATATGTGGCTGTTGCCCTACCCACTGAGCTCTGGGCTCCGCCTGATGTTCTTGAGGGGAAAGAAGAAATGGGGCCAGGTGCAGTGGCTCACACCTATAATTCCAGCACTCTGGGAGTCTGGGAGGGAGGATCACTTGAGCTCAGGAGTTCAAGACCAGCTTGCACAGGAGTGAGGCCACATCTCTACTAAAAATAGAAAAATTAGCAGGGCTTTATGCCAGGTACCTGTATTCCCAGCTATTCAGGAGGCTGAGGCAGGAGGATTGCTTGACTTATGAATTTGAGGTTGCAGTGAGCTATGATGATGCTACAGCACTCTAGCTGAGGCAATAGAGCTAAAGTCTGTCTCAAAAAAAAAAAAAAGGTAAAAGTTACTGTGTTTCTGCTTAATAATTTGGGCAAATTAGTTAAATTCACTGAACCTTAGATTCCTCCTCTGTAAAATGTTAATGGCATTATCCCTGATCAAAATTCAGTGAGAAAATGTATGAAATGCTTTATATATAATTACTACTGAACAAACCGTGTCCACTAATGCAATGACACTGGTGACTCTATACATCCTCCCATTGACTTCAGGGTATGGTCACATTTAATGGTTCAGTCTGCTGTCGTAAAAAGTGGTTCCAAAACTTCTGTTCAAATTGTTATTTTAAATCTTTTTCTTTTCATATTTCACAGACAGATGATAGATTAGTATCTACGGATGGATTTATGCTGAATTTCCTTTGGGTACTACAGCAGCTAAGTACAAAAATCAAGCTAGAAACCGTTGATCCCACATATATATTTCACCCAAGATGTCGGATCACGCTTCCTAACGATGAGACGCGCGTGAATGCAACCATGGAGGATGTGAACGACTGGCTGACTGAACTCTGTGAGTCCCGTGGTCCCCATTAGGTCCTTAACACCCTGCCCTTCTGTCGGGATGCTCGTGATTTCCTCACAGATTGTTACTTCTCCATAAAATAAATCTATGAAATAGAAAAACACGATAAAATTTATATAGTAAAAAATTCTCATTTGGATTAGCCATAATACAGCATAGAACAAATGGAAGGAGATATAGTATTCTCAGTAAGAAAGAAAAAGGAAATATAATAAAAATGGTAACGACTTGGCCGGGCACAGTGGCTCACGCCTGTAATCCTAGCTCTCTGGGAGGCTGAGCCGAGTGGATTGCCTGAGCTCACAGGTTTGACACTAGCCTGGGCCAGCGTGAGGCCCCGTTTCTAAAAATAGCTGGGCGTTGTGGCGAGCGCCTGTAGTCCCAGCTACTCAGGAGACTGAGGCAAGAGTTTGAAGTTGCTGTGAGCTGTGATGCCACGGTACTCTACTGAGGGCGACATAGTGAGACTCTGTCTCAAAAAAAAAAAAAAGGAAATGAAGCGTATTGTGAGAGACCTTATGCATGTGTTATAATATGTAAATGTATGTTTCATGGAATGAGACAGAATGAATACGTAAAATAAAAGAATGGGAAAAATATGTGTTGCATGACTGGTAAGAACGTACTATTCAAAATATAGGACTGTTATAAGTGTATAAGGGCAGAGCTGAATTCTATCAAGAAACAGTTTTATCTATCTAAAGCAGTGGTTCTCAACCTTCCTAATGCCGCAGCCCTTTAATAGAGTTCCTGTGGGTCGTGACCCACAGGTTGAGAACCACTGATCTAAACACATTCTGGTGTTCTTTTATAATGAAAATTATAATACTCTTATTCTCAGTACTTCCACTTTTCAGAACATATTCTCAAATGTGGGGTGTGAGGGAATAAGTTTCGTGCATTGATCCTCCCAAGCACTACTGTTATTTATAGTAGAAAAAAACAGAAACAACAAGCATTTGGGGAAATGGCCATGGGATCAGTAACTTATTATCCTAATAGCATTTTAAGATTTAAGTAAAATTTGTGTATTGTGTTGGAAAATGGAGATTTTGTACAATACATCAGGAAGTCACAAAAGATTACTGTTAGACATCTACATAAACGTTTAATCAGGACAGAATGAGCTCGGATGGAGCTTATGGGGATTCTGTTCCTCTCATAACATTGCTTAAGTTCGTGATTTTGAAAGTATCCTTAATCTTCTTGAAAATTCAAGGATAATAATAGTCCCTTCTGAATTGAGCTTTTTCCCTGACGGAAGCTTGTAATAGATTTTTATTTAGGAAATTACGGTATTTTTTC
This sequence comes from Otolemur garnettii, assembly GCF_000181295.1. Classification (NCBI taxonomy): domain Eukaryota; kingdom Metazoa; phylum Chordata; class Mammalia; order Primates; family Galagidae; genus Otolemur; species Otolemur garnettii. Next base: position 6,997,652 of record NW_003852462.1, read on the forward strand.
CTAGATGGAGATCAGCCTCCATTTTCTGAGCCGAAGTTCCCCACGGAATGCTTCTTCCTCACCCTGCATGCTCACCACCTCTCTATTCTGCCCAGTTGCCGTCGTTACATCCGCAGACTCCGGGCCATCAGGGAGCTTAATAGGTATGTGCCATGATCCCCCGTTCTGGGATTGCCCCAGTTACCGCTTGTTCTCATGGATGACAGTTCCCCCGTGATCACTGGATTTGAATGCGAAGGCTCAGATATTACAGCATCTGGCTGCCTCCACTATCACATCCATGTTGCTTAGTTGTTCAAGTTCTTTACCAGGCAAGGTGACCAAACCTTGATTGCTGGGAATTCTGAACTCTTGGCTGGAGTGTGTTGGTGCAGTCACAGCTTGCTCCATCCTCCAACTCTTGGGCATAAGCAATTCTCCTTCCTCAGCCTCCTGAGTAGCTGAGACTATAGGCTCCCGCCACCACACCCAGATAATTTTTTTTTTTTTAAGTTTTTGTACAGACAGGTCTCATTATGTTGCCCAGGCTAATCTCAAAGTCCTGGGCTCCAGCAATCTTCCCTCCTCAAACTCCCAAAGTGGTAAGAGTGTAGGTGTGAATCACCACACCCAGCCTTTCTTCCATGTGCGTTTAAGACTATTCCCTTTTCCTCCAGGCATGGCTTGAGATGCATCCCTCACATTTGGTATGTCCTATCTTATTGTTCAAATCAAGATATTTTCTAATTTTTATTTTTCCTTGTTTGACCTATGAGTTATTTAAAATCATATTTTTTAAATTCCAGATTCTTAGGGTATTTGTCTATTTTTCTTTTCCTTTCTTTTCTTTTTTGAGACAGAGTTTTACTTTGTCATGCTCAGTAGAGTGCCATGGTGTCATAGCTCACAGCAACCTCATACTCTCGGGCTCAAGCGATTCTCTTGCCTCAGCCTCCCAAGTAGCTGGGACTACAGGTGCCCGCCACAACACCTGACTATGTTTAGAGATGAGATATTGCTCTGGCTCAGGCTGGTCGCAAAGTAAGTTCAGGCAATCTACAACCTTAGCCTCCCACAATGCTAGGATTACAGGTGTGAGCCACTGTGCCTAGCCTATTTATTTTTTCTTATTGATTTCTAGCTAAATTCCGTTGCAATCAGAAAATATATTTTGTGTCCTTTTTTTTTTTTTTTTTTTTGAGAGAGAGCCTCAAGCTGTTGCTCTGGGTAGAGTGCTGTAGCAACCCAGCTCATAGTAACCTCTAATTCCTGGACTTAAGCGATCTCTTGCCTCAGCCTTCCAAGTAGCTGGGACTACAGGCACTTGCCACAATGCCTGGCTGTTTTTTGGTTGCATCCATCATTGTTGTTTGGAGGGCCTGGGCTGGATTCGAACTTGCCAGCTCAGGTGTATGTGGCTGGCACCTTAGCCACTTGAGCAACAGGCGCAAAGCTATTCTGGGCCTTTTGAAGTCTGCTGAGACTTGCTTTATAACCTAACATTTACATTAGTAAACATTCCTTATAGATCCAAAAGGAATATACTTTCCAAATTTTTTTTTTTTTTTTTGAGACAGAGCCTCAAGCTATCCCCCTGGGTAGAGTTCTGTGACATCACAGCTCACAGCAACCTCCAACTCCTGGGCTCAGGCAAGTCTCCTGCCTCAGCCTTCCAAGTAGCTGGGACCACAGGCGCCTGCCACAACGCCTGGCTATTTTTTTGGTTGCAGCCGTCATTGTTGTTTTTGGCAGGCCAGGGCTGGATTCGAACCCACCACCTTAGGTGTATGTGTCTGGTGCCTTAGCCACTTGAGCCACAGGCGCTGAGCCCAAATTGTTTAATACAACATTCCATGTGTGTCTTTCACGTTGAATCTGTTAAGTCTTCTATTCAAGTTTTTCTTAAATCTGCTGATTTTATATTTATATTTATTATTTTATATTATAATGTCAGTTATTGAGAGAGGCTTATAGAAATTTCAAACTGTGGTTGTAGATTTTTCTGTTTCTTCATCACTCCTACTGACTTTAGGGGGTCCATTTCGGTGGCACTATCTGCACCCTTCCCTCCCAACTTGCAGTGCACAGCCATTATTGGTTGTGCTTTTCAGAGGTACTGGTGTTCTCACCTGTACATCTTTTAGTGCTATGGTATTAGAATTGCCACTTGGGACATAGTTGGGGAGGAGGGTTGGGAGGGGAATTATCTCAACAAATCACATATGGTAAAGCTATATTAATATTCTGAGCTCCTTACACTTTTAATTCCTTTCTCTGCATTATACCAAGGAATACCTGGTAGTTCAACTGCATTCAGCGTAAGTCACTATCAATTCCAAGTTTTGGTCAACTAGTTGGGCACCCAGTAAGAACCCTTCCCACCTATTTGAGATAACATGGGATCCACTGTTTCTGGTAGGCATAATTATGTCAATGAATTTAGGCCTATAAGACATATGTTAGCATTTTCCTCTCTTGCTGATCCAGAGAGGAATCTGTTCCCACGCATAACCCCAGATATACTTCCACATTTATGGCAGCGTATATGTGGGAGGTTCAGCAGTGACATCCCAAAGGTGTCTGCATCCGGTCCCCGGAACCTGTAAATGTTACCTTCCTTACATGGTCAAAGGGACTTGGCAGATACGATTAGGTGAAGGACTTTGCGAGGAGATTATCTAGATTGTGTTGGTGCGTCCAGTGTCATCACAGAGATCCTTGCAAGAGAGAGTCAGGAGTGTGTCATCCTGAGAGAAGGGATGTGATGATGGAAGCGAAGGTCAGAGTGATTTGGGGTCACATGCTAGAGAACTCAGGTGATTCCAGGAAGCTGGACCCTCCAGAAGGAAACATCCCTGCTGACAACCTTTTACACTTCTCACCTCCAGAACTCTAAGACGATAATTGAGTTAATTCAAGCCACTATGTCTGTGGTGACTTGTTACAGCAGCAATAGAAAATTAATACAGCATATTAGTAAATCTTACCCTTTCTTTTTCTTCAAATACGTATGTACTTTTGCATGTGACTTGGTAATCAGGCCTTAACGGTAGTCCTTGATGTGACCCTAGCTGTGGTTTTAGAAGCAGAGAAGGATGATGGGAGGCCGAGTACAGTGGCTCATGCTTGTAATCCTAGCACTCTGGGAACCTAAGGCAGGTGGATCACTCCAGTTTGAGACCACCCTGAGCAAGAGTGAGACTTCCATCTCTAGTAAAGATGAGAAAAAACTGAGGCAAGAGGATTGCTTGAATCCAAGAGTTTGAAGTTGCTGTGAGCTATGACGACATGGCACTCTACCAAGGGTGACTATTTGAGACTCTGTCTCAAGAAAGGGGGGTGGGGGTGGGGATGATGGAGTTAGAACCTAAGGGAAAAGGGCACTTCCCTGCAAGTGACCTCCTCAAGTGAGATCATTATAGAAGCTGCTCCCCTAGCAAGCAAGGTTCCACGGGGTTAGAGATTTGGGTACTTAGAGTCATTAAGTTCTCCCAAATTCCTCCATTTGGACTCTTTGGGTCCCAGTCTTTACCCTCACTTTCCAATAAGAGGCCCAGTTATGAATTTAGCCTGTGATTTGGTAATTTGTAGGATCGGATTCTGCTTATTTACAGTAGTCTTTGAAACTCCCTGGTCCATTGATTGTTTTCCTTCAGGTCAGAATTTAAAATCTTGAGACTATCTTTTTTTTTTTCCCTATAAGCTCTCCAACATAATTAGAAGGATCTACTCCATCTCTGCAGTCTAGGGAGATTACAGCTGATCGTTTACGTGGCTGTTTTTCCACTCAGAGCCTTGGGCTACTAGTGTCCCATCCTCAAATACTAACAAAGCTTCACCACTTTGAGACCAGCCCAGCTGAGGAACTCATCCCAGAGGCCTGTTTGCTCATGAGGCCTGTTAATCATAACCTCTATAGGTGCCAATAACTGTATAGGTCATTATATTAACTTCCAATTGCCACTGACTTAAAACAGCACAAATTATTATCATGCAGTTCTAAAGGTCAGAAGTGCTAAAATCAAGGTCTCATTCATTCTGGAAGCACTAGAGGAGAATCTCTCTCCTTGACTTTTTTCAGACTCTGAACGCTGCCTACATTCCTTGACTCATGGCCCCCTCACACCATTTTCAAATCCAACAGCATAGTATCTTCAGATCTCTCCCTGACCCTGCCCTCATTGTCATATCTCCTCCTCTGACTCCCTGTTTCTCTGAGAAGGACCATTGTGATTCATTTGGGCCCACCCAGAAATCTAGGACAGTCTTGCCATCTGAAGGTCCATATCCTTAATCACATCCGCAAAGTCTGTTTTGCCACATAAAGTCCCATATTCATAGGTTCCATCTAAAGATTAGCATGTGACATCTTGGGAGAGGCCATTGTACTATCTGCCCTACTCATGTTTCAGTTGTAGACAAAAAATCCAATTTATCTGGGGTAATTAGAGAGGGGATTATTGTAGGGCACTGGTTGGGTAGAAAAGAAGACTCCTGGAGCTATACTGTGAGCCTGGTCTGACAGAAGTTGCTCCTGGGTTCAGCCTGACAGTAGAGTGTTTGCCCAGGCTTCAGCCGAAACCCTGCACCATTGTGCTTCTGGAAGAGTCTTGGGTCTACCACGTGACAACGTTCCCTCTGCCTTAAGTGAGGGTTCATCTCTAGGTGGGAGCTAGGGCTTACAGAAACACTGGCAGCAGGGGAATCTGAAGGATGTAGTTTTTGGACATTTAGCAATTTCTAGTCTTCTAGAGACTGTCAGGATAGAAAGAATTGGGATAGCATGGTGGCCTGACGGCGGCCAGAGAGCAGCCAGAGATCATCCCAGAGAAGAGCACTTCAGGCAGAGGGGACACACTTGGAAAAGAAGAAAAAGGAAATGCTATTAGTGTAATAAAATAAATAGCCTTTGTTTTGAATAACTAAATAGACATAGTAACCTTGAATTTTCATAAGAGACTGACTTCTTTTTCCTCCTCCCAGAAAAATAAGGGAACATATACTTCTTTCCAATAAGGGTTACTGTCTTTTGTCACATCTGAAGTGCCATTAACTTTACAACATCATTATTTTAGGTAAGAAGAAAATGCTGCCAGTTGAATCATAACTTGCTGTTGATGCTAAGGTACACTGCAGTGTGGAGGATTCATAGTATCCGAGGATCAATGAAATGAAAAAGGAATGGATGGTCCCGCTGTTTGCCTTCCTTTGACTGTTGGTGTTTGATTTCAGAACTGTAGAAGATTTGAAAAACAACGAAAGCCAATGGAAAGATTCCCCACTGGCGACTAGACACCGCGAAATGCTGAAGCGCTGTAAAACTCAGCTTAAGGTCTGTAGAGTTCATTGAATAATGATAGACCCTCCTCAGAATGCTGAGTTTCCTACCAGAATACATACATGCCTTGAGGGAGCCGTTCAAGTCTTTATCTTGATTTTTTCTTTATTATTCTTTTCCTTTAAGATAAAACAATACGGCTCGGCGCCTATAGCTCAACCGGCTAGGGCGCCAGCCACGTACACCTAAGGTGGCGGGTTCGAATCCCCAGCCCTGACCCGCCAAAACAACAATGAGGGCTGCAACCAAAAAATAGCCGGGCATGGTGGCGGGCGCCTGTGGTCCCAGCTACTTGGGAGGCGGGGGCAGGAGACTCGCTTGAGCCCAGGAGTTGGAGGTTGCTGTGAGCTGTAATGCCACAGCACTCTACCCAGGGGGACAGCTTGAGGCTCTGTCTCAAGGAAAAAAGAAAAAAAAAAAAAAAAGATAAAACAGTACATTTTAAAATTTGTTGATACCTTACGTGTATCTGCATTTCAATTTAAATCTTGAGACAAAATATGCAAGTGCTTATGCTATGACTTCATGAATTCCTAATGGATCTTATCACTCTCAGGGTAACACCCTCTCTCCTTCCCTGCCTTGCGCAAGGTCCTCCTTACCTGCCGCCCTCTGGCTCCTCCCGCCCACACTCCCAGCATACATACATGCATATGTGTCTATGTCCATTTTCGTGACACTTGGCAAAGTGGATCTCTGGTACTAGAAAGAGCTTTCCTTTGCTCCTCATTCATTTTTTTGTTTCTCTCTTTTTGAGACAGAGTCTTGCTCTGTCACCTAGGCTAGAGTGCAGAGATGTCACTATATAGCTCACTGCAGCTTTAAACTCCTCAGCTCAAACAGTCTCTTGCCTTGCCCTCTCAGGTAGCTGGAACTACAAGCACATGCCATCATGTCTGACTTTTTTTTTAAGTTTTTATAGACACTGGGTCTCATTATGTTGCTCAGACTGGCCTCAAATTCCTGAGCTCAAACAGTCCTCCCACTTCGGCCTACTAAAGTGCTAAGCATACAGGTGTGAACCAGTGCCTGGCCCCCTCAATTTGCATTTTTAATTGGAAATGATTGGTTGCACAGAACCTAACGTCGGGATGTTCTTGCTGATGAGACATAGCCAAAAATAAATGCTGGCTAATGTTGTATAAGAAAAGTGTAAATGGCAAGTGCATTCCATTTATGTTTATGTTTGAATTACAATGCTGAATGTTAGCTGGTCCTGCTTTCTGCTGATTGGTAAGATAATATGTGGAAATTTCACCGGACTTAGATTTCTGGTTCAAGATTTCAGTTTTATTTACTAATAGACTAGACCTCTTCAAGATATAAAATAAGGGCCCTTATCTTGGGTTGGTGGACCCTCTACGCCAGGCGTCCTCAAACTATGGCCTGCAGGCCACATGGGGCCCGCCTAGGACATTTATCCGGCCTACTGGGTGTTTTTGCCTCTGCTGCCTGTCCTGCTTAGCAGCCGACTTGTCCCGGGGCCGCAGTCTGGCCTTCCAACGGTCTGAGGGACACTGAACTGGCCCCCTGTTTAAAAAGTTTGAGGACCCCTGCTCTAAGCATTCCACAGATGTGTTTCAAAGGGTTCTATAAATTTCCATTTCAGTATACATGTGAATATGTGTGTAATCTCAGCAATCCTCTGAGGAAGGAATACATCCCTAGTGGACACAGGTTTTGTCTGAGGGCTGTTTTAAGCAGAGATTCTGGAATTCAGAAGCAGATTATATGACTGGTTCCCACTAATGGTTCTCACCCCCAAGAGGCCTCCCCAGTCAAGTTCTTGGCATATGACAGTAGTAATTAACCTTTGAGCACTATGTGCTAGACTTTCTGTGTTCAGCAGTTTGGATGGCATACCTTTTGTGTTTCTCAGGTAAAAGGTTTTAAGACTCAGCCTATATCCTTTGGCAAGTTAGTTAGAGGTGAAGCTCTGTCTACCACCTGAATTTCCCATCTCCCTGCTCCATTCCCTGCCCGGTCACACCACAGGGACTTAGCTATTGACTGATCTAAGGGTAGGGCATACCTGCTTCCACAGAAACTGGTACGGTGCAAGGCCTGTGCTGATGCTGGCTTACTTGACGAGAGCTTCCTGAGAAGGTGTCTGAATTTTTATGGCCTTCTTATTCAGCTGCTGCTCCGCATCCTGGACCCCGCATATCCCGAGTGAGTGTGCTCCTTCCTCTTTACCTCGTTCTCCAAAGTTGGTAACTAAAACTAAAACCCTCACTTTTATCAGGATTCACCTCTCAGTTTCCAGATGGCATTTATACAGACTATGAAATTGGCTGTATGTATTAGTTGGTGTTTTTCCCTGCAATTAGTTGGGGGAATTTTCTCTGCAGTTAGTGAAGGGGAATGTCACAGTGTTTCTTAAAAATTTGCTATAAAATTTTCGATAGAAAAGGAAATTTATGAATCGGCAGCTAATAACTGGAGATAACAGAATATTAGGCCCTGTTAAGCACTGGGTCCAGGAAAATACCCATCTAACTCATAGCGTGAGCTAAGAATATTGTTGATCACTTTGTCATCAACATGGACATCTCCTCCACGCAGCCATTTTGATTTTATTTAATATTACTGTTAGTATTCTTTTACCATTATTAAAAAGTCTTTAGGTCACTGATTTTGGTAAGATTGGCTCAAGCCCTCTGCAGGAGCAGAAAACATGTGTAGCTCTGTCATCCCGAACAGATTGAGTTGTACAAAATGACCAACTATGACCTTTTCATTTCCTTCTTATTTTCCATATTGCATTAATCTTAATAAGAAATCAAGAAAAGGAAAAACATCTCACACAGAGCCCAGCATATCAGCTATCCTCGTTATTCCCTGTTCGTTTCTGATTGTGGTTTCTTTACCTGGATACATTTTACATGTTGTTTTATAGCAGTTTTTCTCCCAGATCAAATACTTATTTAATGACAGCGTTAAGATTCCTTATAGTTTGCACCATGATTTCATTTTGTAAATTGCCCTTTTTTTCTCTTTGACAGCATAACACTGCCTTTAAATTCCGATGTCCCCAAGGTATTTGCAGCATTGCCTGAGTTTTATGTAGAAGATGTTGCTGAATTTTTATTTTTTATTGTACAGTAAGTGCCTTTAACGTATTACATAGTTCTAATATTTTTCTGCATCATAAGTACGTGATATTGTGAGCTACATAAACCTCCATTTTATGCCTGATATTTTATGTAACTTTTAACTGAATGCTGCCTAGAGACTGGAAAAAAATAAATCATACCATGGCACTGGTCCAGTTCCAATAATATCGCAAAGACAGAAGCAGGATTAACATGGAGATAATAATGTATTCTGTGGAAATTAAGTTGAATTTCTAATAGTTGAGTATATGGTTCTGAGAAACAGAAGGAACAGTTTATAAATAACCGAGTGAACATCCAAGAGCCAGAAATAGCCACATCTATATTTTGTACCGTCATTTGTTCAATTGTAAAATTGGAGGAAGCTTACAAAGACATGGCTGGAATTTATAACTGAAATTATAGATCTTAAAAAATTATATTCAGATCTTTATTTGGTTGATAAAATTCACACTTTATTTCTATTCATATAACATTAATCTTTATAATGTTATAATTCCTGTAACATCACAGGTTATAAGAATGACAGCCACAATTCTTTGGCACCATGACGTTATTGTGGTAGTGGTGTTGGCTGGAAAATGAAAGAATGGGATGCGAAGTCCGTTTTGCATTGTAAAAGTAGTGGGGTTCACAAGCACTAATTCACAAAATACACCTTGTGAAAGTTTTGGAACAGACAGAAAAATCCGAAATTCTATAAATGGGGCATAATAATAAGCTCTGACATTAGGTGGAGCAAGTCGTGTTGCTGCCATAAAAGCTGCCCTTCAGGGAAGCCGAAATCAGCGGTAACACATGAATTTTGAATGGTGAAAAATGTAACCAAAAAGGATGCTCTATGTGCTGAAAAACCAACTTTGGTTCAGAAAAACAAATATCACATGTTCTTACTCATGTGGGAGCTAAAAACGCTGACCTTATAAAGGTGGAGAGTAGATGGACAGATACTAGAGGCTGGGAAGGGTGCGTGGGAGGGAGGGGGATATAGAGAGGTAGTGATGGGGACAGACGTAACCTTAGAGGAGAGGTGTTGCTTAACAGTGAGTAATGTACACTTCAGAGCAGCCACCAGAGAGAATTTGAATTGTTCTCAACAGATAGCGATGATAAATACTCCAAGTGATGGCTATCTCTTTGACATCATCCTTACACATCCGTGCATGTAACAAAACCTTGCATGTACCCCATAAATATGTAAAATGTTATGTATTAAAAAGCCTTGGGAGTTTAAGCAGCTCAAGTCACATTTTTAAATTTGTTCTAAGCATAGTATTCATAAAAAGAAACACTTCTTGAAAATTTTCATTTATGCTTATTGTCAGCAGAATTTTTAAAAATCAAAACAACTCCATCAAAGAAATTTTAAATCTTTTGGTAGAGAGGACCTTTTGTGAAATGTACCTGTCTTAAATCATAGCTTTGGTTTAGTTTCTGAAACGTCATAAGTTAATAGTATAACATTCTACAGCCAGCAAACATGTTTGGTTTTAAATCTGCCTAGTTATGACGTAAACAATCACTTTAAAGTCAACAAGTTGAAAGGGCATTTGGCATCTGCGCCCCTCGACCTGTATGCCCTTCCTCACCTGATGACGCCAGCCTTCACCCAGGTTGAGTTTCTCAGAGCTATGTTTCTTGTTCTTCTTGCCTGCATTCAGATACTCTCCCCAGGTGCTCTATGAGCCCTGTACTCAGGATATTGTGATGTTCCTTGTTGTGATGTTGTGCAACCAGAACTACATCCGAAATCCGTATCTAGTGGCCAAACTGGTAGAAGTCATGTTTATGACCAACCCTGCTGTTCAGCCACGAACCCAGAAGTTTTTTGAAATGATTGAGAATCATCCTCTTGCCACCAAACTGTTGGTACCTTCACTGATGAAGTTTTATACAGGTAGGTTCCTGGGTGTACACGGTTGCACCTGGTGGTCAGACATAGGCAAGGTCGTCTAAAGCCAGCAGGCGGTCGCCGGAAACCTGGTACCTAATGACCTGACGTCCACTTACAAGTGTAACCTCCCAGTCTGCTGCTGGCAGAGAGTGTATTATACTATCGGCTGCTTTTCCCCCAAGTAGTGAAGACACTGCATTGACCATTCTACATCCAGGACTCTGCTACAGCACATCCATGACAAGATGATTAGCCTTGAGACCCAGTTGGTATCAACAGTGCAAGGTGGTGGTGTTATCTGAGTGAAATTACCTGGTTCATTTTAGCTTTGAACTTAACTGGCCTTAGTTTTGTATCAACATTCTATAACCGAGACTTTCCAAAGTGTGGATTAAACAAGAAACTTGTTAAAGAACTTATTCTTGGGTCAGGCATGGTGGCTCATGCCTATAATCCTAGCACTTTGGGAGGCTGAAGTGGGTTGATTGCTTGAGCTCACGAGTTCAAGACCAGCCTGAGCAAGAGTGAAAAAGTAGTTAGGTGTTGTGGTGGGTACCTATAGTCCCACCTACCTGTGAGGCTGAGGCAAGAGGATCACTTGAGCCCAAGAGTTTGAGGTTGCTATGAACTACGATGACACCACGGCACATTACCCAGGGCAACAGAGTGAAACTCTATCTCAAAAAAAAAAAAAAAAAACTTGCGCCCTGTTCAAATTAGCAGAATCAAATTCTAGGGGCCTCTGGGAATCCCTGTTCATGAATTTTGCCTGTATTTATTGAGCTCCTAGCATTTGCCAGGTATGGTTGCTGGGTGCCGGATTACACTGGTGAAGACAGCGTGCTAGACAGGGCGGTCCTCCCCTTCTGAGTGAATTGTATTCCAAATTTTTAATTTGGCTTTTTTGAGCTGTTACTCATGGGACCTGTTCACCTGTCCTCCAGCACAGGCACAAGATTGTTGTACTAATGGAACATTTTCCTACCAGGTTGTACGTTCCTCAGGAAAGGAGGTGTGTCTTGTCTCTCTTTTCACCTTGTGTTGGACCCAGCACGTTCTGGGCACCGAGTGCACATCTTTGGCACTTAATGCCATCAACTCACCATGTTCTTATAAGAAACACCGGCCAGAGCGCCGTCAGTCCCCCGCTGCTCACAGCCGAGGACCTCCCTGTGTTCACCATCATTCCTTCTCTGTTAACCTGGGCCTGGGCCTGTGCTGTCATCTCTCTCTTTACTCCAGAGGGTCCCCCAAATCTGTCAACCTACTTTTCCTTTGTCATTATTATTTTGTAACATCTAACCAGAGTCTGTCTCCTTCCTCAGCCTACCCCTGTCTTCTTAAATGTAACACAGGTACACAAGCCTTTTCAAGTTTTGCTAACATTCTTACCTAGCCAAGAGGAGAGAACATTCCTGAATAAAAGGCCCTTTCTTGGGTAAGAGTAGTTCTCTCTCGTCTCTTAGCCCTAGTCGGGGTGGAGCCCAGGTCGTCCAGGTACAAGCCGTGCTTTCTGTGTGCTCTGGATGAACCTCATGTGGTGCCTCGGAAATAGCTGGCTTGGTGTAATTACAGACGATTCAGAATTTCTTCAAATGACAATGAGGTTCCACTTTTCAAATATTAAATTTATTTTTAAGCTGAAAAGACCTAGTGCTAGCTTGTAGAAGAGTAAACTAACCTGCAAAAATGCGTTTGACCTACCCTGTGGCCAGCAAGCAGCATTCGTGTGTGAAACTCTCATGAGTGAAAATTGGCAAAACCTTTCTGGAAGGTGGTTTGGCAGTCCTCATCCAGTGTTTATAAATGTTATATCAGTCAGGGTCTAGTCCAGAAAACAGAAACATACTAGTTATTTTAACAATTTGGCAGGGTGCAGTACCTCACGCCTGTAATCCTAGCACTTGGGGACACTGAGGTAGGTGGATCATTGACGCCAGGATTTCAAAACAAGGCTGGGCAATGTAGCAAGATATTATCTCCACAAAATAAAAAAATAGAGAATTTGTAAGAGCAACGGGGAAGGCTAAAGAAGCATCATCTTTCCTTGGAGCTAGGAGAATCAAAGAAAAGGTCTGGGCTTGTTAGAACCCAGCTGCTCTAATGGGGACTTACTTGGATGGGACTAGGACCCAGAGCTCTGTGGAGGGCCCCTAGCCAGCTGGGGCTCGTATCTCTGGGGGTGTGCAAAGTTGCTAGTGTACCTTGTTGGCAGCCCCAGCAGAGGGCCGGCTCAGGAAGGGAAATTTCTGCAGATTGCCAGCCCCAGAATCACAAAACCAGCTGAGGGAAACAGCTAAATAACCAGCATACCCTCTGACACATAAACTTAATTTCTAGAAGTGTATTCTAGGGAAATAATTGTAAGTGTGCACAACTGTTTATGGCATTATTCACTGCAGCATTATTTAAATGTGGCATAGTGAAAATAATGGAAACAACCTAAATTTTTGCCACTTAGGGATCAATTAAGTTACGGTTTATCCGTAATAAGATGGTTATTTTTGAATGGTAGAATTATGAATAGTTTCTTTTTTATTATTATTATCTGAACATCTTAATTTAAACTTACTGTTAGTAATAGAAACAAAAAAAATTTAATTTTTTTTTGGCTGGGGCCGGGTTTGAACCCACCACCTCTGGTATATGGGGCGTCCTGCTCCTTTGAGCCACAGGCGCCACTCCCCCCAAATTTAGTTGAATGGGGGTTTTTGGGTTTTTTTTTTTTTTTGAGACAGAGTCTTACTATGTCGCCCTCGGTAGAGTATGGTGGCGTCACAGCTCATAGCAACTCTTGGGCTTAAGCTGTTCTCTTGCCTTGGCCTCCCAAACAGCTGGTACTATAAGCGCCCTCCACAATGCCTGGCGATTTTTTGGTTGTAGTTGTCATTGTTGTTTGGCAGGCCTGGGCTGGATTTGAACCCACCAGCTCCAGTTTATGTGGCTGGCACCCTTGCCACTGAGCTATAGGCACCGAGCCAGTTAAATGTACTTTGTAGTCAGTGTCCTGGGCCTGTCACTATGGCTTCCAGACATACTCACGTATGTCTACACTTTTAACCCAGTGGGGCCTCTTGCCTATGAGACCAGTGGTGGGGCTGGTGGAGCCCCACTAGGAATGTTCCAGGAACTGGTGGGTGGGTGTTTTTCTCTCCCTCCCCCTAGCCATGGAGCAGTGTGCCCTCTGGCCTGGGCCAGCTCTGCAGTTAGGGACAGATGATACCTGTGCTAATAATAGCCACCACTCATCGAATGCTTACTGATCCTCTCATTTAATCCCCCACAGCCGCTCTAAATCTGAGTGTTATAAATATCTCCATTTTACAAATGAGGAAACTGAAGCTTAGAAGGGTCAAGAAGCTTGCTGAAAGTCAATAGCTAGCAAGTGGCAGTGACCTCAGCAGTGGGGCTTTAGCACATGTGCTTCTGACTCTGCTGTTCTTCATACAGTTACCAAGGGCCTGGCAAGGAGAGTGCCCTGCAGGGGCATCACAGATAGAACTTGAGGTACCCTCACCTTCATGTGAAGACCTGCTAATTAGTCCTGACCCCTAAACACGTCTGATTCTCAGACATGGATTAGAGTTGACATAAACAAGATCAATGTATGTAGTATGAAATGAGCTCTTCTTTTTTTCTAGGAGATAGGGCCTTGGTCTCAAACTCCTGGCCTCAAGTGATCCTCTTGCACCAGTCTTCCAAAACACTGGGATTACAGCTTGAGCCAGCATAAAGATATTATGCTAGCTTAGAGATGTTCACACTCAAATTTTTGTTTCAAAAATACAATTAAGTTTCAAAATAAGGAATATTTTATTTTGTATCACACAGTTCCTCTCTGACTTAATTTAAAATTATTCTCTTTCCTAAAACTGATCTGCATACAGTAGATTCAATCACTGATTCAGCAACATTGTGTGAAGATGTCCCGGTCCCTGCCATTGTGGCTCAGAAATTCTAGTTGGGAGACAGACACTTAAAAAAAGGTTCAGAGACAGCGAATGTGGGAGGGAAGTGTGGGGTTACTTTCAAAAGGTAGCCAGGGGAGGTCTTGGAGGAGATGGCTTTGGAGTGACGTTGAAAATGGGACAAACGTGAGCCATGAGAGGATCTCAACAACAGTGTGACAGGCAAAGGGGACAGCAAGTGTAGAGGCCCTGGCAGCTGAAGGAATCCAGAGAGAAGGCAGCAAGAAGCCCTCGGAATTAGTAACTGGGGCCGGTGTGAGTGTGAGGGAGTGTTAAGAGGGAATAAGAAAAAAGGACGTCGGGAGAGATGCATGTTGCCAAGTAATGAATTCACAGCGGTTACGAAGGCTCTGCTGTGCTCAGAACGCAGCACAGATCTTAAGGGCAGGTGGAGAGGATGCGAGGCATTGTGCTGGGCCCCGTGTCTCCTCCTCTGTAGGCTGTGCTTAAATCAGCTCTCCACACTCGAGTTCACACCTTCATACAATTAGTAAAGTGACACTTAGTTCATCTTAAAGGTTGACTTAATGAATATACATAAGTACTTTCAGATCTTGGTATGGTAAGTGTTAATTATCTTATTCCTTTTATTTTTAAATAACTTTTTTTTAATCACAAAAAAAGGTCTTTTTTGGATATATAGAAAATTAAAAATCTCCTATGATCTCTATACTCAGGGTCTCTGTTAACATTTTACTCTGTTTCTTACAGTTAGTTAATTTTCTAAAAGACTGATTGGACCCAAGCTACATTTCATGCAGTAATCTGCAGTTGTCACTTAATATATCTCACATAGGTTTTTGTGTTCTCTCCTGGGCATTCGGATCATTCATATTGTTTTCTCTAGTATAAATAGTAATATAAAACTTACTGGGTACCCTTGGAGATCAGTCTCTGAACATGCCTGTCTGCATTCTCTTGAGTAGAATTGTTGGATCAGAGGGCTTGGCGTACCCATGGCTTGTGCTCCATTTCACCAAATTGCCCTTAGGGAGACTGCATCACGTCCATTCCTACCAGCATTGATAGTGCACCTGTTTCCCTAAATCTTTACCTCTACTCCGTATTGTCATTTTTGCACTGTCTTCCAATTTGATAAGTTAAAAATAGTAACTTATCTTAAGTTACTTTTTTATCTTTCTTAAGCCTTATGGTCTTTGCTTGGCAGGTTTTCCTTTTTTTTTCTTTTCTTTTTTTTTAATTTTGTCATGAGTCCTGGAATTTCTCATGCTTAAATTGTTTGCCATTTGGATAACCACTTTCCTTCCATTTTAATAGGTCTGGGGATGTGGCCATTGGCAAACGAGTAATGAGTACACCATGAGGGATTCATTGTGCTTTTCTCTACGTGGTTGAAAATGTCCATAAGATAAAAGTATTTAAAATAATAGACATTTAATATATATGTGGCCCTCGGTAAAATTTAACACAATTTTTTTTGTACTCAGAAACGCTAATTTAAAATGCTGTGTGTTCCCTGAGAATATTTGGGGCGAGGGTCCTTAAAAAATGTGAAATTCGGTATGATTGCTGTAAATTAATAACTTAAAATTGGGGGAAGGATGATAATTCTACTTTGGGTCATTGTTAAGTTGATGCTGTCCTCATGATACCAGTTTTCCCGGCCTAGTTCCTTGTGGCACTCTATCACTGCCACATCTTCATTGTGAAATTTTTGTCTTTAGAAGCGTCATTTCTCTCCTGCCTTACCCAGGAGGGAGAGGCGAACCTTGACCAGGTCTCTGATGCTGCAGGTTTCTATTCACTCTCTGTCACTGTTGCTGCAATTTAACTGCATTTGGAATGTGAGAAAGTGCACGTCCCTCAGTCCCTTTGTCTTTCTTCTTTAGATGTTGAGCATACTGGAGCCACCAGCGAGTTCTATGACAAGTTCACAATTCGCTATCACATTAGCACCATTTTTAAAAGCCTTTGGCAAAACATAGCTCACCACGGCACTTTTATGGAGGAGTTCAAGTGAGTATTGGGCCCCTGATGTCACAGCTTGCTCTCTTGCAAATCAAAGGAAAAATGGCCGCTGGGTTCTGTGTTGACTAGTTGGTTGGGCTCAGTAAACTTACCAGGAGGCACTGCTAAACAGGACAGGGTTATCGGAATGGCAGTGCCTGAGGATACTGCTGAATTGAGGACGGTGTACATAAGGAAAGAGCCCATATATAAAAATACAGACAGAAAAAAAAGATCCTATAAATATGCTGAGATGATATGTTAAATGTTTTCTGGTGTTTCTATGATTTCAGTGTTAAATGAAGTTGTCAGAATAGCTAAAATGAAATCATACACTGCTCTTGAATTTGATACCAAGCTTTAGATTTAGGAATGTTAGGAGGACTTTGGATTTAGAGCAGTGAGGTGAAGGTTATCATTTGAAGTGTTATTCTTTGTGGTAAACGCCTGAACTTTAATTAAGGACTTTTCATATACCTACCTGAAATTTGAGTGACTGCTTAAACCTGGACATAAGTAATTCTGTTTATCTGTCAGTGTTTAAAAAAGAAAGCTAGATAGAAAATGTCGAACTCTTGAATTATTCTTCAAAAAAAATTTATGCTGGCACTGCCCATAGCTCAGTGGGTAAGGCACCAGCCACATACACCAAAGCTCGTGGGTTCGAACCCAGCCCAGGCCAGCTAAACAATGACAACTGCAACAAAAAAATAGCCAGGCGTTGTGGCAGGCGGCTGTAGTCTCAGCTACTTGGGAGGCTGAGGCAAGAGAATCGCTTAAGCCCATGAGTTTGAGGTTTCTGTGAGCTGTGATGCCACAGCACTCTACCCAGGGCGACATAATGAGACTCTGTCTCTACAAAAAAAAAAAAAAAATTTATGCCATCTGCTTGGATCTTTTGTAATCCATGCCAGATCTTTGATCGAGTCTAGCTACCACTTGTTAACTGAATCATTAGTCAGTAATACACATATTACCAATGGAGCAGTCATTTGCTAGATAGCTTTCTGTGGAATAAACTCTTTGTTTCTGTAAACTGCTCTTATAGTCAGAATTACATTCTATCAGAAGCCTAGCACAAACTTAGGACACCAGGCAGGCCCATGGCTTGATCTGTGGGTGCTGATTGGAGGAGCTTGTCCTGAATTTGCCATGTTCCTGCCATCAAAGCCTTCCATTCTTGTTAGCAAGAACTCCTCTTCCCCAGTCATGGGCTTACTGCCCCGATCACATAGTCGTAAATTCCGAAGTGTAGCTTCCCTTTTCTGTACTAATCTGGCAGTTCCAGAGTTGAACGGAGGTAGATCAAGCTGTTTCCCTTCCCTGACAAGTCTTCATGATGACATGGTCTGTAGCACCGTTCCTTGGATCGGAAGCTTCAGGTTCTGTAAAGCAGGTTAATATCCTGCTTTGTCAATACCTCAGGTTTCAGTTTTTCTTTAATGTGCATTTCTCTGTGATGAGGAATGACTTTATAACCTCCATAGTTAACCATCTCCTTATGAATACCACCTCCTTAAATTGACCTAATTTTTTTTTTTTTTTT
>NW_003852462.1:7015719-7024832 GCF_000181295.1 Otolemur garnettii
TATTTTTTGGTTGCAGCCGTCATTGTTGTTTGGCGGGTCCGGGCTGGGGATTCGAACCCGCCACCTTAGGTGTACGTGGCTGGCACCTTAGCTGGGTAAGCTATAGGCGCCGAGCCAAATTGACCTAATTTTCATAGCTTAGACATGCACCACATATACTCAACTAAAGTTCCTTGTGTTGACCGCCTCTGTGTATTTACCAGTTTGTTACAGTCCTTTGGGTGGTCAACTTACATTCTGCTGTATTGTGTTTTCTTTGTGTCTTGGTGAGTGTAGGCATATTTCCTTTTATAGTGTGGAGTGTGCTGGTAAAACCTGCCCTTTGGGTGGGTGAGGGTAGGGGAATCAGCATTTTCTGGGTTTCCATGGTTTGACTATTTCCACTGTTGCCAAATTGAAGCTGCCAGGGGGAAACAGCTCACAGAATTCTAGCCATTGGGTTTAATGGGTGATGCAAGGCAGTTCCAAAGCACTATGGGAATGACCTTATCACAATTTTATATAAAAGAATAGCACAGTCTAGCTCGGCACCTGTAGCTCAGTGGCTAGGACACCAGCCACATACACTGGAGCTGGCGGGTTCAAATCCAGCCTGGGCCTATTAAACAACAAGGACAACTACAACCAAAATATAGCCAGGCATTGTAGCAGGCGCCTGTAGTACTACCTGCTTTGGAGGTTGAGGCAAGAGAATTGCTAGAGCCCCAGGGTTTGAGGTTGCTGTAAGCTGTGACGCCACAGGGCACTCTACGCAGGGTGACATAGTGAGACTCTGTCTCAAAAAAAAAGAAAAGCACAGTCTATCCAGCCTACAAGGACCTAATAGTCCTTGAACTCCACAGTCCCTGACTTGTGCTGAGACGGGCAGCCTTTTAGGATGAGGTGGATGGCACTCTGGGTGGAGGCTCATTTTCTCTGGGACGTGCAGTAGGCGGCATTTTGCCCCAGGGCAGCATCTGACCACATATGATACAATTGTTTTTTCAGTTCTGGGAAGCAGTTTGTTCGCTATATAAACATGCTAATAAATGACACGACATTTTTGCTCGATGAAAGTCTGGAGTCCCTGAAGCGGATCCATGAAGTGCAAGAGGAGATGAAGAATAAGGAGCAGTGGGAGCAGCTGCCCCGGGTAAGGCCCCGCCCGCCGCGGGGAGCCCTCCTGCGCAGACGCAGCTTGCTTTGCGGGCTGCATTTGTGAATCTAATGTCATTACATCTGACTTTGGTTGGGATTTTCCTCCTATGACATTGTGTCCCAGGTTTGTGGTAGAAAAAAATGTAAAACCCTTTTTCTGAAGTTAAATATGTTGAGAAGTCTTTCAAAATGGGTCCCCAAAACTTTCTCTGCCTTTTTAATTTTAAAGGGCTTTTTTGGAGAAGAGCTTTTATTATCTGAATATATTAAGATCCGTGAATATGGGTGAGGAAGTAACTCTCTAGAATTCTGTCTGGCGGACAGGAGTTTGATTTGGTCCTCTTGGTCTTCTCTACACAGCTGTGAGGCTCACCTGGAATTCTAGGGAGGGGGTTCCTTGAAATTGATCTTGGTCTTTATGTTCAGTTCTTAATAGAAAAGAGACTTGGTTCGTTCGCCAGGTTCCATGAGAAATGTGTGCGGCCCGTGGCTGTACGCTGCCCCTTCTGACATGGATTGCAGCCATTTAGATGGTTCTCTGGTCAGTAATTAAGCCCTTGACAGCTGCTGGTGACTTCACATATTGGTTAGTTCTGTTCCTGGTGTTGTCGGGCTCAGAATCAGAACTACTTTCCAAAAGGGGTTCTCATGTCAAAGTGAGGAGGCCTGCTTCACTCAGAGTAGCATTCTCCCAAATACAGCAGAGACTCCTTAGTCGGCCACCTCCTTAAATTCACCTAATTTTCACAGACCAACATACACCACTTGTATTTATCAGTACAGTAGGCCTACTTCCTTATGTTGACCAATGTATGACAGTCCTTTGGGTGGTCAACTTAAAGAGGTTCTACTGCACATGTTACTGTAGCCAAAATGCTTAAAGTTCAAATGCAAACCACACGCAAGGCTTTGCCCAGGGCCTGTGATGCTTCTCCTATGCCTATGCCACCCCACTCCTGGATCATCAAGAGCTAAAAAGAATAAAGTTCAGTAATCTGGAAAATGTGTTGACTTGGGTTATTGTATTACTCCCTAAGTATGTTGGCTTTATTACACACTTTTCCAATTATGATTGTATTCTTGAGATAATGTGGTTGTCATCTTTTTTCTTGGTATTAGACCAGTACCCACTGGCATCCCTCCTGCTTACTTCCGTCATGTATTTTTTCCTTTTTTTTTTTTTTTTTTTTTGAGATGGGTTGGGTCTCACTACATTGCTCAGTCTGGTCTTGAACTCCTGGCCTCAAGTGCTCTTCCCACCTCAGCCTCCCAAAATGCTGGGATAGTAGGCTCATTCTTGAACAGGGAATGGCCAGCAGGCCACCCAGCATCCCTGCAGGGTTGCCCCTAAGTACAGATTGCAGCACTTAGCCAGAGGGCCTCACTGGGCAGCTTCCATTGTCCCGGCTGCCTTCCCAGTCCCCAATGAGGAGAAGCCCTGGGGCAGATGTAGGAATTTGTGTCCTTGCTGATGGATCCGCATTTTACCTGTTTCCAAGCCCTCAGTGTTCCACTTGATTTTACCCATGAATGAACATAGCCTTTCCTGTCTCCTCTCCTAGCCCACAGCACAGTTGAGGCGGGAGGAAGGTGCCAGAGGCAAGCATGCTGACTGTCATAAGGGGTGACAGCCTGAATGGAGAAAGACAATTCAAAGAGCTTGGCAGCCTACAGGCACTTGGTGTTGGGGCAAACCTAATAGGCCTCAGTCCCCGGGCACGATGCTCCTCGTGGTTTTAAGAGTTGTTACCGGCTCAGCGCCTGTGGCTCAAGCGGCTAAGGCGCCAGCCACATACACCTAAGGTGGCGAGTTCAAATCCCCAGCCCAGGCCCGCCAAACAACAATGACGGCTGCAACCAAGAAATGGCCGGGCGCTGTGGCGGGCGCCTGTGGTCCCAGCTACTTGGGAGGCTGAGGCAGGGGACTCGCTTGAGCCCAGGAGTTGGAGGTTGCTGTGAGCGTGATGCCATGGCACTCTACCCAGGGGGACAGCTTGAGGCTCCGTCTCAAAAAAAAAAAAAAAGTCGTTACCATTAGTCCCAGTGGGTGTCGGGTACTGTGATAGACATACTTACTTCATCCTGCATGGAAGTTGATGGTGAGTTCTTTTATCACTGAGGAAACTGAGGCTCTTTGCAGCTGAACAATACACCAGAGTCACCTGACTCCCAGGACCTAAGACGTTCTGATGCCAGAAGGAATAAACTTCAGTTTATCTGGGAAATTTGCTAACGTGGGCCCTGGGTACGTTGGCCTTCTTTCCCACTTTTCCAGTTATGAGCTGACCGTGGTTTTCCGTCACACTGGGCATTGGGGAGCTGATGACAAATGCAGAGATTGATCTGGCCTCTGTTGGATGTTTCCTAGGATCAGCAGCAGGCCCGCCAGTCTCAGCTCGCTCAGGACGAGCGCGTTTCCCGCTCCTACCTCGCCCTGGCGACGGAGACCGTGGACATGTTCCACATCCTCACGAAGCAGGTCCAGAAGCCGTTCCTCAGACCGGTCAGTAGAAACCACAGGCGTTGGTTTGTCCGTTGAATTCCACTTTCAGACTCTATCACTTACGACTTCACATAGTTGTTGAAGTCCTGGGAATTTCAGTGTCACAGTCACCCATAGTGAAATTATTACCAATTTCATTCCCAGCTGTGCTAACTGATACGCACAGTACTGTTGTTAGACTAAAGGGAAGAAGGCCAATGTCACTGCATAGTCTGGTCTCTGCCGGGATGACTTGACTCACTTTCTGCTTAGACAGTATATTGGGTTATTTGTTGAAATTGAAGCATGGCAATATTATGATGTGGAAGTTATGCCAGACTTTTATCATTATTGATTCCTGTACTTTAATTATAGGAAAAGTATACAGTCACGTCAATTGGTTACAAAACCAAAGTATATTAAGTAGGACAATTGATAACATGTAAGGTCTCGGTTCTCTTACATGTGACTTTGTCAGACTGAAGAAGCCAAAGCTAATGAGAACCAGAGTTAGGGCTTACAGCAGATCAAAGGGAGTCAGAATGTTTGGCCTTGACCTGACTGATGAGACCTGGGTCCCGTTTGTGAAATCAAACTGAAGATTCTGCTTTGCTTGGACCACCCACACCATGAATCTGGTGTGGCCAGAACAAAGATAGTGAGGAAGGTAAGAAAGGGACCCAAGAGTCAATAGTTAATTAGTTATTTGCTCTGCGGAAGCAAGTTTATTTAGAATGGGACATAATTTTACTCCATGCTTCCTGGATTTTCTATGTTCCCATAACCTCCGTCACATGATGCATTGTGTCTTTGCCAGCAGAGGCATCATCACCACCCCCTGGCCCGTGTACAGCTCAAGAGATGAGGCTGTTCCTTTATTTCCCTTTCCATCTCTCTTCATAAACAGATTTCAGCGCAAGAGCAGTAGAGTGTGAAACAAAACAGTGCCCCCTGTTCAGACATTCGCTTCCCTTAAAGGTTTGCAAAATGGAATTACTTTAGACTTTTTCTCTATCGGCCAGATAGTGAATAGTTTAAAGGCATCATGGACCAATGGTCTCATTTGCAACTACTCAGCTTTGCTGTTGAAGTTTGAAAGAATCACAGGCAATACAGAAACAAATAAGCATGGCTATATTTCAGCAAAACTCCACTTACAAAAGGAGGCGTTGGGCTGGAATTGGCCCACAGACAATGTTCTGCTGATCCCTGCTGTAACTCATCTTTTATTTTACACTCAGTGACACTAAGGGTAATACTGTTTGATTGTTAGAAGGTAAACTATTTTAAAGCCTATTTTGGTTCTAAATTTTTCATTTTGTAAAGAAAACTATCGAAAGCTAAGCCTCGTATTTTCATGTCAATTAAAATTTTTAAGGCTTATTCATAGACGCTGTTCGTTTGTTCCCAGGCTTGTGCCAATTCCTACTCCGATGTTTTTATGTCCTTTGCTGTTTTCACCTTCTTTACTGGCTGACTCAAAACTCTCCTACTTAAAAAAATATTACCAATTCTATTGTACACTTATCTCTCCTTTATTGCACAATTTCTCAATAAATGCAGGGGTACTTTGCTTTGTACTAAAGCAGATAGTTGAATACTCTCTAGTCTAAGCCAGATTTTCCTAACAAGTTTTGCTGAAAGCCACTGATGCCCAGCTGTAGTGGGTACTGTGTCATCAACATGCCAGATGTTACTTTATCATTATTTTCTGTGGGTTTCGTTTAAGTCTACATTGTCTCACCAGCTAGATTTTAGACTATTCAAGACATAAAGTCTATCTCCTTTTGCATTTCTTTACTCCGTGTCTGATATATAAATAAGAGTGGCACACACTGCGTGAAGTGTCAGGACTCTCGACGCTGACGGAAGAACAGTGCGTGAAACGATGGCTGGCGAGGCAGACTCGAGAAGTTTGGTGACTCAGATGATGGTGGAATCTGAGTGCTTCTCTCTAATCCATGTTTTCTCCATGAATTAAAAGCATAAATTTAAAGAAAAGGTTGGCCTTATGTTGGTATTTATAAACACATATTCTATCAACCTCCAATACTCCATTAAGTATTAGAATTAATGAGAAGAATATTTTTTAAAATGTATTAGAGTTCTCAGATCAGAAATGGGAAGTAAAACGAGTTCAAATGCAGTGTTGTCTTTTGTCAACATAGGATAAGCCGAGCATATAAGGGTTTCTTTAATGATCAATCCAGCCAGTTCTCATTCCCCCGCTGAAATGGGAGTTTTTGCTTCTTTTTGTTTGCCTCAAAAGCATGAATTGTCCTATTATCCTGTGATTTTCTAGGAACTTGGACCCCGATTGGCTGCAATGCTGAACTTTAATCTTCAGCAACTCTGTGGCCCCAAGTGCCGTGACCTGAAAGTTGAAAACCCTGAGAAATACGGCTTTGAACCAAAGAAGCTGTTGGACCAACTGACGGATATTTACTTGCAGCTGGACTGTGCTCGGTTCGCTAAAGCCATTGCTGATGACCAGGTCAGTGCCAGGGGAACAGAGCCCTTTCAGAGGGAGTCTGGGGTTCAGGGTGCTGAACTGGGCCATTTGAGTCGCCTCTCTGTGGATTTACAGGCAAAGTACAAACTCCATCCATCCTGGAGTTTCCTCACGTGAAATGAAGGAAGACAATGACACTTGTCTAATCATAATTCGAGAATTTTTTAATATGAAATTGGAAATAATGACCACAATAATGGCAGGAGAAGTGGTCTGGGATAAAGAAAGATGAATTGGTTGTTTTCCTTTGAGTGATAAGAGCAGATTAGTCTCCATATCATTGTCAGTTAGGTTTTTACCCCATTTTGCTAAAGGGCCTTCTTTGACAAATCCACTACATTCCCCAAAGAGCCCAGTTTTCTCGGGGAATCCAAATCTTCTTCCCGAGTGTCTGCTTTGGTGCTGTTATTTCTGTGGTCTTCCAGGCTTAAAACCTTGTCATCTTCACATTCTTCCCTCTCCTTTATTCCCCAGGTCCCCTGTGAGCAGATTCCTTTCATGGGCTCATTTCCACAGCAGCCAGTTCAGTCCCGCTGCCTCTCCCCGGTCTTCCTGGCTGACTTTCTGGGAATCTCAGAAAGGGCTTCCCCTTCTTCTTGGGCTTCATGATAGCTAATGTTTATTAACTGGATACCATATTTCAACCCCTTCATATTTTCATTCATTTATTTCTCCCCAAATTTTATGATACATGCAGATTGTAATAAATTCCTTATTTTGAAATGAGGAACCTGAAACTAAAGATAAATAGCTAAACAAGGTCTGAGATTTGGGTTGAGATAGAGGCAGGTTTTATGCCCTGGCAGGCTGGCCCTGAGCCCGTATTTTCAACCCCTCTGAGTCCACTTAAAATGCCCAGAAAGTGTCATACTTGTTTCTGCATCCCCGTCTTTGTTCACACTGCTTACCCAAACATTATTCATAGCTGAGGTTAATTACTAACAAGTATTCTAGAAGGTAATTTACCCAAATCTCATTCAAAGGAACAATGTTAAAATAGAATGGCTCGGCACCTATAGCTCAACCGGCTAAGGCGCCAGCCACGTACACCTAAGGTGGCGGGTTCAAATCCCCAGCCCGGACCCGCCAAACAACGATGACGGCTGCAACCAAAAAATAGCCGGGCGTTGTGGCAGGCGCCTGTGGTCCCAGCTACTTGGGAGGCGGAGGCAAGAGACTCGCTTGAGCCCAGGAGTTGGAGGTTGCTGTGAGCTATGCCATGGCACTCTACCCAGGGGGACAGCTAGAGGCTCTGTCTCAAAAAAAAAAAAAAAATAGAATTATAGGTACTTTTTTAATAACAACTTCAAGCTAAAATTTATGCATATAGGTCCTTTTTCTTTTTTTGGCCGGGGCTGGGTTTGAACCCGCCACCTCTGGCATATGGGGCCTGTGCCCTACCCCTTTGAGCCACAGGCGCCGCCCTATAGGTCCTTTTTGATACAAGCGAGGGAAGCAGTTGTAACAAAGTACCTGTAAGAAGGGGAAAAACAGTCGTGTGACAGAGCACATACACAATGGTAGTCTTATAAATTTATGACACTGTACTTTTACCGTGGCCTTTTTATGTTCAGGTGTGTTTTAGTGTGCAGATACCATTTGTGTTACAGTTGCCTACGGGTGTTCAGTACAGTAGCCTGGAAGCAGTGGGCTAGCCCACGCAGACTGGGTGTGTGGTCGGCCGCACCGTCCAGGCTGAGTGAGTGCACTCCCTGGTGTCCACATAGTGATGAAATCCCATAAGGATGCATTTCTCAGAGCCACGCGTGACTAAAGCAGTTTTCCATAAAAAGTCGTGGTAAATGAGGGGGTTAGGAAATTGTAGTTACTTGGGGAGACGTTAAAATATAGGCTGTTTTTCTAGCCTACAACTATATGGTGCGGCACATACTTAGAAATGGAAGACAAATGTGGTCTGTAGAGAGATAAGACGAGCGGTGCGCCCTCTGCCCGCATCAAGGTGGAGTCTACAGCCAGTGACAGGATGTGCAAGTCCCCAGGGTGCGTCCATCTTTGCTGTGAGAGATGTGGGCATTGTTCAACCTCCTCCTCCCCACCCCCAGCGGGTCTCACTGTGGCTGCCACAAGGGGTTGACGTAACACAAATAGTCTGCAGCGTGGATGAGCACAGCACACCCAGTGAGATCCTGAACACTGGGCCGATGACAAAGGAGTGTTCAAACTGCCTTTGCTTGGTGACTAACACAAGGTTTCCGCTGCCTGGTCATGCCTGTGGATTTTGGTGGCGGCCCATGGTGGCACCTGGCTTGAGTCATTTACAGCAGCTTCTGCTCAGTGGCACACAGCTCTCCTTGAACATCTGTATAGCCCTGTTCCCCCAGACTCATGAGGCAGACCAGCACGTGCCTGTGACACAGGCAGAGGAAAGCAGTTCTGAGCGGGGTTTGCTTCCCTTCACAGTGTGGGGTTTGTGCTGATCATTGGGCGTTTCCTGTTTCTGCTGCCTGGAAGCTGATGGGGCCGCCTGCTTGATTGTGTTACGGAGGGTTTGCCAGAGGGTGACAGGACAGATAGCTAGAAAGCACCACGGAGAGGTAGCAGGGCTTCATTCTCTCCTTGGGAAGCAGGATCTTAGTTTGTTTTAGATTGATTTGGTGTGTCTGGTTTTCCTGGCGAGACAAAGGAAGAAAAAGGTGACAAGTTTTCAAGGAAAAAAACTGAGAGGCTTCTCTCCCTGTATACCAAGAGTGGCCTGAGACAGGTGTCCAGGAACTTGACCAAAAAATGCCAGGACGAAGAGCCACTGACTTGACATTCAGAAACTGAGTGAAGGGCCCCCAGGTCCGGACTGGAAAGCAGAGTTGGTCCCTGGAGCTGAGAACCCAGGATGAGGGATTAGAGTGACTCAGGTGGTGCTGGTGGCCTGTGCTTTTCTGGGAAGGTGCCAGGTCCACGGACAGAGCCCCATTCCAGTGTGGTCCGTTAACTCCATTCTCCATTTAGAAAATTAGAGAGAGGCTC
>NW_003852462.1:7025104-7026778 GCF_000181295.1 Otolemur garnettii
AAAAAAAAAAAAAAAAAAAAGAAAATTAGAGAGAGCCCATCTTAAGGGACACTTCTCTCCTGCAGTCTTTTTCCTAAGTTAAACTTCTCCTTCTCTACACATAACTTACCATAATATTGAATCTGTGTCTCAACAAATTTAGTGTGCAATTTTCTTGTTTAATTTTTTCTTTCTTTTTCATTGAGGTAAAATTCAAATTCACAAAACATGCAATTAATTATTTTATAGTGTAGAATTCACAGTTATGTCTATCTAGTTCCAAAACATTTTTATCACCCCCAAGGGAAAACCCGTGTTCATAAAGCAGTTACTGTCTCCACCCTCCTTGTCCTACCCCTCGGAAACCACTGATCCGTCTTCATACCTGGCTTCGTTTACTCATCGTGAAGTTTTCAGGGTTCATTCCTTTTATAATGTAACCGCACCCTATTCCTTTTTATAGGTAATATTTCATTATATAGATATACTGCAATTTATCCATTCATCCATCCATGGGCAGTTATGTTATTTTTGTCTTTTGGCTGTTGTGACTGGTGCTGCTATGAACCTCCTTGTAAAAGTATTTGTTTCAACACCTGTTTTCTGTTCTTTTGGGTGTATGCTTAGGAGCAGAATGGCTGGCTCAGATGGTAATTCCAGGTTTAACTTCTTGAGGGACAGCCAGACTGTTCCCTCCAGCTGCTGCACCCTTTGACCTTCCCACCCACAGTACACAGGATTCTGATTTCTTCACATCCTCACCAACACTTATTTATTCACTTTTTGTTTGTTTGTTTGTTTGTTTCTTAAGTAGTCATCCTAGGGGCATGTGAAGTGGTATTTCAGGGTGGTTTTTTGTTTTGGTTTTTGGGGGGGGGGTTTTGAGGCAGAGTCTCACTCTTTTGCCCTAGAGTCCCCTGGTGTCAACAGCTCACAGCAATCTCAGACTCACAGACTCAAGCGATCCTCCTGCCCCAGCCTCCAGAGTAGCTAGCTGGGACTACAGGCGCTCAGGACAGCACCCAGCTAGTTTTTTACTATTTTTTAGTAGAGATGGGGTCTCACTCTTGCTTAGACTGGTCTCAAACTCCTGAGTTCAAGCAGTCCACCAGTCTTGGAGTCCCAAAGTACTAGGACTGTGGACCAGAGCCACCGCGCCTGGCCTTTCATAGTGGTTTTGTTTCATTTCCCTAATGACAAATTTTGCTGAGCATTTTTTCATGCATTTACTGGTCATTTGGATATTTTCTTTTTCTTTTTTTTGAGACAGAGCCTCAAGCTGTCCTCCTGGGTAGAGTGCCATGGCATCACAGCTCACAGCAACCTCCAACTCCTGGGCTCAAGCGAATCTCCTGCCTCTGCCTCCCAAGTAGCTAGGACCACAGGCGCCCGCCACAATGCCTGGCTATTTTTTTGGGTTGCAGCCTTCATTGTTGTTTGGCAGGCCGGGCTGGATTTGAACCAGCCACCTTAGGTGTATGTGGCTGGCGCCTTAGCCACTTGAGCCACAGGTGCCAAGCCCATTTGGATATTTTCTAGGGAAATGTCCATCAAGTCCTTTGCACATTTTTTCATAGTGTTATTTATAGTTTTGCTGCTGAATTGAAAGAGTTCTTTATATATTCTGGATGCTAGATTATATCAAATAATATAGATATCATCTGATACATTATTCGAAGGTATTTTTTTTTTTTT
>NW_003852462.1:7028234-7034459 GCF_000181295.1 Otolemur garnettii
AAAAAAAAAAAAAAAGAAAGAAATACCTACTTGTTACAAAGAGGAGTTTATGGCAAAGATTCTCCCGAGTGTCTGTAGCAGCGTGCACCCCAACCTTTAACAATTCCCTGTGCCCTCCCTACATATTACTGTAATCTTTGGGCCAATTGTCCTCTGCCTTACCTGGTTCATAACAATTAGAATTAATATAGTGATTTTGCTAAACTGTCCCTGAAGTGCCCTGACGATGCCTTGGTTCTTGCTGCGCCCAGCCCTTCCCCCTTGCCCTTTCCTCCTCCTTCTCCCTGCGTGGTTGGTGAGGGGTGTGGGGGTGTGGGGAGAGAAATCAAACGTGTACACGTATTTACTATAGAAACTAAAGTTGGAAAGAAGAAAGAGAGATTGGGGAGTTTCAGTCCAGTGCTCTAGAAGAGTACAAACATTGAGATGAATTCACACCAGAGATACTGGTGTCAATAGAAATGGCGGTTCACAAGGTTCAGAGCAAAAGCTCAGAAGGAGAACAGTAATGTACACCCAGCTCCCCTGGTGAAGTTGCTCCCGAAACCAGGCCAGGTGCTGCTGGAGAAGCAGGGGCTCTGGCCCCACAGAAGTGGCCAGTGTGAGCCCTGCTGCTGCTTGCACGGGGGTGGGGGATAGGGGGGTAGGGGGGTGGCCCTGGGGGAAGGGCGTGCTGTGGAGTCCTGGTCAACACAGGCCAGCTGCAGCAGACCAGCTGGCATCCAGCCCTGGCCTGTGCCGCCCTTGCTGATTCCTACAGACTTGAGTCCTCTGAGAGAAGGAGAGAAAACCGACCCCCTCCTCTCTACATTTACTGGGTGGGGTCATAACAAAGCCTGAAACACTTGCCTGTTGAACAGTGGATCTTAACAGGGTCTGAGTATTCTGATGTTACCCAATTTGATTAGAGATGGGAGTCCTGTCACAGAGTCTCAGTCATTCCGCTTCTCTACACTGTGTCACTGTCTCTACATCAACAAGTACTTTTGCCATGAATGTCAAATACAACCCCGATGCTTGGTAGTAGCAGTGAGGGTGTGAGTTATGTATCCGTGAGGCAGGCACTACTGTGCCCATTTCCTATCCATGGACACAGGGGCTCAGGAAAATTAGGGGTTTTCTAAGACCACACGCTGGTAGTTGATAGAGCCAGAAGTCAAGTCCAGATTTGTCTGGGTCCTTTAACCCACCCCTCCCCAGGTCCAGCACATATAAATCATGTCTGCCGTAGGCTCATTCACGGGCTTATGGCGTGTTCTAATGTCAGTGGAGCCTCTGACATTTGATCTCACTGAGCTAAGCAATCTGAAGGAAGGACTGACAGTGAATAGGAGAAAGCCCTTTTGAGTATGAACAATATTGGCTTGTTTTTACCCTGTTTACCTCTGTGGAAGAGAGCTGAATTTTCCACCTCCTCCCGTAGGCTGCTAGGGCACAGTGCCCTGCAAGGGCTGGAATAGACTAGATTTCCTTTTCTTTTTTATGTTTAAATTTTAAAAGAAATGTGAACTAGGTGTAAAAATTCAAAAAAAACCATTTGCCTGACTCAGCGCCCATAGCTCAGTGGTTAGGGTGCTGGCCACGTACACTGGGGCTGGCGGGTTCAAGCCTAGCCTAGGCCTGCTAAACAATGACACCTACAACAAAAAAATAGCCAGGCATTGTGGCGGGTGCCTGGAGTCCCAGCTACTTGGGAGTCTGAGGCAAGAGAATCGCTTAAGGCCAAGAGTTTGAGGTTGCTGTGAGCTGTGACGTCACCACACTTCACAGAGGGCGACATAGACTCTGTCTCAAAAAAAAAAAACCCCACCATTTGCCTCAATCCTGCAGCCCCTCAATCCTGCAGCCCCTCCCTCCTCCCGAAGTAACGCCCTCTTATACTTTGGTACATCTTATTCCCATCTTTATGCATTTATGAGAACAAAAAGTACATACTTTCATATGGCTATAAATGCATAAAGACTGGAATATATATAATATCTAATTACATATAATTTTAGGGCTTTTTTAGAGGAAAAAAATGCTCAAATGGATTACACACGTGATATTTTCTGCAGCTTGCTTTTTCTACCTAAAATATATTTGTGCCTCATGTTGCCTTTCCGTATTTGCAGAGATCCTACAGCAAGGAATTGTTTGAAGAAGTTATTTCAAAGATGCGTAAGGCAGGGATCAAATCCACAATAGCGATAGAGAAGTTTAAACTCCTCGCCGAGAAGGTGGAGGAGATAGTGGCCAAGAACGCACGCGCAGAAATCGACTACAGTGACGCTCCAGACGAGTTCAGAGGCAAGCCACCCTGCTTTCTTTTGTGCTGAATTCTTGCATTTAATTTGAACATATAACTTTAAAGGAGGATTTCCTGTTCTTTTAACTTTTTAATAGTGTGCCTTAGTTGCTTTTTGAGGCACTTCATCTTAAATTACATTTGCCTATTTTTAGCTCATATTGTAAATTAAAAGGAAAAAAAAATACCTCCCTAACCTGATTTCAAATGATTTAATAAACCTGAAGATTTTTAGGGCAGGGTTGCCTTTGCTGGTGAGGATGCCGGTTTTCAAAGAATTCCAAGAAGTCCTGAGACAAAGGGCCCACTGTCCTCACTGCACAGGCCGTGGGGCCCACTGCAGTGTCTGTCTCAGCGTCTTTTTTCTCTCTTCCCTCCTCCCTGGGTAGCTGACAAAAGAGTGCTTTCCCCTCTACAAAGGCAGTGGGTCTGCCTTTATCTGAGGCCGGTTTCCTTCTAAACTTGGGGGTCTGGCAGGGGCTTTTTCATTGCCATTCCTCTGGATTTGTTTTTCCCTGGTAGGAGGGGCTGTGTTTTGTGTCCTTTTTCAGTTCTAGGCTCTGCTTTGCCTCCGCAGACCCTCTGATGGACACCCTGATGACCGACCCGGTGCGGCTGCCCTCCGGCACCATCATGGACCGCTCCATCATCCTGCGCCACTTGCTGAACTCCCCCACGGACCCCTTCAACCGACAGACGCTGACAGAGAGCATGCTGGAGCCAGGTAGGGGAGGGCACAGCACCCAGAGGCAGAGCTAAAATCACGCATCAGAAATTAATCAAGGGTGGCGCCTGTGGCACAGAAGGGTAGGATGCTGGCCCCATATGCCAAAGGTGGCGGGTTCAAACTCAGCCCAAGCCAAAAAAAAAAAAAAAAAAGAAATTTAATCAAAAGAGGGAAGCTTACTAACTGCAGAAAACTATCACGTTTACGACATTCTTTATGGAAAAGATGCAAAATACTCCTTGCCCTTCCCTCCTTTCCACGTCCCCTATCCTCTGCAGTCTTCAGCTTGATGAGGGACTGAATGGCCTTTTCTTCCCATTTGTGCAGAACTACAAGCATCATGTCTCAGGAACAGCCCTCCCATCTGAGGCATTAATCCCCCTTTCTATTTCTTTCTTCAGTGCCAGAACTGAAAGAACAAATTCAAGCATGGATGAGAGAGAAACAGAACAGCGATCACTAAGCCGTCCCCTTCGCCCACCCTCTGCCAGACTCAGCCAAGGCCCGCGAGGCAGACAGAGGCGGCAGCAGTGGTGAGCCTGCCGTGCAGATGTTGGAAGCCAGACGTGGCCAACTACCCCCGAGCCCACCCAGAGCGACCAAACGCTGGAGAGCCGAAAGGACACACTGAGAAGAGGAGCCCGATGCCTGTACATATATTTAAGTGACAGACATGGTCAAAAGCTTGAGGGACAAGTTTTATGGTTGCTTGTGTAATAAAGCACGTCCTTCTCATGTCACAATTTGGGGCTTTTGCAGCAGAAAATCTTTAGTGGCGGCCAGTGGGTCTGGGTGGCATCCCTTCATCTTTTTTTTTTTTTTTTTAAATCCAATATCCGTTGATTTGATTGTGATTAGACAACTTTGGACATTTTGCTGCTAAAGAATCTTTACCCCCTTCTCCCTTCCTGACCCTACTTGCACTGCTGTGGATTTTTTTAAAGAGAAGCAAAAACAAAAATAAACTCCTTTCCCCAGCCCTCCAAAAACATATATTCTGTGAGATAACTGTGCCTGCTACAAAGTGTTAATCCTGGGATCGTATTTTTATATCATATTCACATATTTGTTTTTTTAATTGGTGTTAGATGACATGATTAATAAAAAAGGCAAGATATTTTCAGAATTTGAATTTCAGTTTTTTTTTTTCTTTTGAAATGTCCCCTTTAAATTTTTTTATTCTAAACAAAATGAAGTGAATCCTGTTGCTCGGTTCCTTATATTTAGCCCTCTGTTAGGCACCTAAGGAGGGTTTAAGTATATCAGGACTTACATGATGTAGGGTTTGGGGGGGGGGAAGATGAGGGTTGGTTTTTTTAATGCTCCGTGACAGTTTGAAACCTTTACAGTTATCACATAAGGGTAGATAAAGTTCTCCAGCCTTGAGTGTGAGTTTGAAAGAGGGTCATTTGTATGATGTGTCCTTTGGGTTTGGCCTTACCAAAGCAAAAGGGTACAAGAGATGTGGAAGTCTGTCTGTTTAAACACACACAGACACACACAGACACACACACCCATACAAGCATAAGACGTTCGGTATTACTGCTCCCTACTCAACATACTTGAATTCTTGAAATTCCCTTTGGGGTAAAAAAGGATTTGGAACCATAAAGTGTTTTAAAGAAATTAAGTCTAAGTCTCCAAAAACATTCTTTTTTCTTTTCCTTTTTTTCCCCCCTCTACGGACAATGTCCTCTGTTCAATTCCTAACGCAAACTACAATAAATGGTGATACGCATTCAGAAGAAATCTTCTTGGAGTCTCTTATTTTTTATTTATTTATTTTTGTTGTTGTTGTTGTTGTTGTTGGAGAAAGAAAGGGGGTGGGTGGGTAGCTAAAAAGAGCCAAAGGAGTTTGCACATGGTGAATTATCTTTTCTGGAGCCAATTAGGAGTTGCTCTTTTTAAAATAAAACTTTTCCATTCGTGTCAGCTGTGATGGGCCATTTGGTTCTCATTTCACTTGGTGCTAGTCTGAGGGGGCTGAGCCTTGTAAACATCTTCAGTCTTCTGCCTTTCTCAGGTCGTTACCCTGCCTCAAATATCTCTTCCTGCACTTCGGGATTCTTGCTCAAGGCCAAGCTCATTTTCTCAGGCACTGGGGATTAGAAAGCCATTTCTACCCGCTCCTGTAATAATAGTGAACGCCGATGAGAAGAGTGAGCACCCACCTGGCGTTTCCTGTCTGCTAGGCACTGCAAATGGCTTGACATTTATGATTTCATCCTCTAAGAAGACAGTACTGTTATCACTGTTTTCTGTTTATTTGATTTTTTTTTTTTCTTTTTTGAGATAGTCTCACTCTGTTGCCCTGGTTAGAGTGACCTGGCACCATCGTAGCTCACAACAACCTCAAACTCTCAGGTGATCCTCCTGCCTCAGCCTCCTGAGTAGCTTGGACTATAGGTACCTGCCACAATAGCCTGCTCAGCCAGCTAGGTGCTTTTGTTTTTCTTTTGCAGTTTTTGGCCAGGGCTGGGTTTGAACCCACCACCTCCAGTATATGGGACCAGCACCCTATTCCTTGAGCCACAGGTGCCGCCTCTGCTAGTTTTTCTACTTTTCATAGAGACAAGGTCTCAATTTTGCTCAGGCTGGTCTCGATCTGCCTCAGCCCCCCAGAGTGCTAGGATTACAGGTATGAGCCACTGTTCCCCGCACCTCTTATTTTTAGTAAGCATTGGGGGTCTCTTGCTTAGGCTGGTCTCTAACTTCTGAGTTCAAGCAATCCTCCCATCTTGGCCTCCCAAAGTGCTGGGATTATAGGTGTGAGTACCAGGCCTATTTGTTTTTTAAATGGGTCAGAGTGTGGCATGTGGAGAGGTTAAATGACTTACCCAGTGTCACCTGATCTCTTGGTTGAGGAGCAGGTGTCCAGGCCTCCTATGTCTACTTCTCTTGTGCATATTTAAGTTTTTTTTTTTTTTTAAGAGTCTCATTGTATCGCCCTCGGTAGAGTGCTATGGTGTCACAACTCACAGCAACCTCCGA
This sequence comes from Otolemur garnettii, assembly GCF_000181295.1. Lineage (NCBI taxonomy): Eukaryota > Metazoa > Chordata > Mammalia > Primates > Galagidae > Otolemur > Otolemur garnettii. Next base: position 7,034,240 of record NW_003852462.1, read on the forward strand.
CTTTTGGGTTCAAGTGATCCTCTTGCCTCAGCTTCTCAAGTAGCTGGGACAACAGGCAACCGCCACAGTTCCTGGCTATTTTTAGAGACGAGGGTCTCGCTCTTGCTGAGGCTGGTCTTGGTCTCAAACTTGTGAGCTCAGGCAATCCACCCGCCTTTCCTCCCAGAGTGCTAGGATTACAGCCATGAGGCTTGGTGCCACCTGAGCTGACGGGTTCAAA
>NW_003852462.1:7034747-7037735 GCF_000181295.1 Otolemur garnettii
GATTCTCTTGCCTCAGCCTCCCAAGTAGCTGGGACTACAGGCGCCTGCCACAATGCCCAGCTATTTTTTTGTTGCAGTTTGGCCAGGGCAGGGTTTGAACCCGCCACCGTCAGTATATGGGACTGGCGCCCTACCCACTGAACCACAGGCACCACCCGTGCATATTTCAACTAAAGAAAAAACATAGCAAAAAATTTTAGACCATAAAATGAGCAAAATCCCAGCTAGTGGGGAGGTTAAGGCAGGAATATCCCTTGAGCTGAGAACTTCACGGTTGCCACGAGCTATGATCATACCACTGTACTCCAGCCTGGGTGCCTGATTAAGAGAGACCTTATTCTCTAAATAAGCAAAAGGAACAACATGAAAATCATCCATGATCCCACTGTGCAGATAATTCTGTTAATTTACTTTAGTTTTTACTAAACTTACATATACACCTGTAAAATGAGGATGTTGCCTGGCATCTTGTCTGATTTTGTTCTTTCACGACTGTGTATCACTGGTCTCCTCTCAGAGTATTAACTCGTAGGAGGCATGGATCGTGTCGTGTTTTTCGACTCCCCAGGCACACCCTGTGAGTGTGACAAAATACTGCTTTATTCCTTCCTGTGCACTTGTCATTTTCAATGTTCAGAATTGGGAGGTTTCAAGGACTTTCTGCTGGGGCGATCGCAGTCAGCCTCCTGCCTATACCATCTCTAGAAGGAAGATGCTTTGGATCTCTGCTCTTACAGTCTTAAGGTTGCTGTGTTTGCCTTCAGCCCGTTAATTATAGACATTAAAATAAATCCCAAAATATTATAAAAGTAGGTCTTGGCTGAAAGGAAGATTGTCAAATAAGAAGGAAAATCTGAGAATCAGATCAGCAGAAGAGAAACCATCCTTGAGGGAAAGATGATTAAAATAACTTATTGGTTTTGTGACTCACTATTGTGTGGGTTTAAAAAAGTTAATAGGGTATCTTTTGAAAAAAATACCTAAGCACATTCCTTTGTTCATTTTTTATAGCATTTGGGTTTGGTACATAAGACAGAATTTGGCCAGGCCAGTGGCTCTTCTCTAATCCTAGCACTTTGGGAGGCTGAGGCAGGAGGATTGCTTGAGGCCAAGAATTCCAAACCACCCTAAGCAAGCCTGTCTCTACAAAAAATAGAAAAATCAGCCAGATGTGATTTACAAGTGGCACATGACTGTACTCCCAGCTGAAGCAGAAGAACCACTTGAGCCCAGGAGTTTGAAGTTTGAGGTTGCTGCTGTGTCAATACACTACATCTAGCCTGGGTGTCAGAGCAACACCCTGTCTAGATTAAAAAATAGGGCAGAGCCTGTGGCTCAAGGAATAGGGTTCAAGCCCAGCCCCAGCCAAACTGCAGAAAAAAAAAAAGAATTTCACAATTCTAGGCAGGTGCTAAGGTCACAAAAATAGGCCCTATTAGACTAGGTAAGTTTATTTGTTTTTGGTTTTTGTTTGTTTGTTTTGAAACAGAGTCTGTCTCTGTCAGCCTGGGGAGAGTGGTATAGCATCATTGCTCACAGCAACCCCAAACTCTTGGGTTCAAGCGATTCTCTTGCCTCAGATTCCTGAATAGCTGGGACTACAGACCCCACCACAACATCTGGCTATGTGTTTTTTTTTAGAGACAGGGTCTTATTCTTGCTCAGGCTGGCTCAAACTCCTGAGCGCAGGCAATCCACCTGCCTCAGCCTCTCAGAGTGCTAGGATTACAGGCATGAGCCACTGCGCCTGGCCTAGGTAAGTTTTTGATGGAAGGAAACATTCATACTAGTCTATGAGTTTGACGTTGGTGTCGACTCGCTCTGGGCTGAATGGAAGTGGTCCTGGGCTGGTAGATAATAATTTGCATTTTGTCAGTTTTTTTCTATTTGCAGGCCACTCTTACATGTGTGAATTCGTGTAACCCTCAAAAAGCATGTGAATGTGACAGAGCATTGAAACCGGCCTATGAATCTAGGCCATCTGGGCTTTACAGCCGGACCTCTCCACCACTCTTGCTGTAGGGCAGTATTCCAGAATGGTCCGAGTCCAGAATTGTTCAGAATGCCCAGGGAGATGGCTCTGGCTCAGCTCCTGACTTAAACCTCATTTTAAATGATTAGATAACTCCAATCTCACAGCTTTCATTCATTACCAGCCATTCACTGTTGACCCCAAATTTTTATCTCAAGAAGTAACGGGCTTCCCCTCCTGTACTACAGGACTGGGGATGACCTCAGATTTAATGCATTCGAGTCTGAATTCCTTATGCACCCCCACAAACCTGCTCCTCTTATTAAATGACAAGTCATCTTTTTAAGCTACTAAGGCCAAAAACCTTGGCGTCATCCTTGACACTTCTGTTACCCTCTCTCCACTCCACGACCTTGGCCTGTGCCACTTGACTCTTTCTATTCCAGCAGCTTCATCACTGGTCCTCCTGCCTCCCACCTTGTCCTCCTTTATCAAGACAGCAGCTGGGCTGGGCCAGGTGGCTCACACCTGTAATCCTAACACACTGGGAAGCTGAGGCGGAAGGATCACTTGAGCTCAGGAGCACAAGACCAGCCCGAGCAAGAATGAGACCCTGTCTCTACTAAAATAGAAAAATTAGCCAGGCGCTATGACAAGCGCCTGTAGTCACAGCTACTCAGGAGGCTGAATCAAGATCACTTGAGCGCAAGAGATGGAGGTTGCCGTGAGCTATGATGACGCCACGGGACTCAACCTCAGAGTGACAAAGTGAGACGCTTTCTCAAAAAGAAAAATAAAATAAAAAAGCAGCTGGCATGATCTTGTTAAAACATAAGAGGATGTCTCTTCTGTCCCAAATCCTCTGATGGCTTCCCAATGCCCTCAAAAGTAAAGAGATCGTTGGCTCGGAGCCTGTGGCTCAAGTGACTAAGGCGCCAGCCACATACACCTAAGGTGGTGGGTTTGAATTCAGCCCAGGCCCGCCAAACAACAATGATGGCTGCAACCAAAAAAAA
>NW_003852462.1:7038400-7041205 GCF_000181295.1 Otolemur garnettii
AAATAAATAAAAAAGTGTGATTCAATCACCCAAACTTGCTGCCCCTTGCCATTCCCTCTCTCTGCGTTTTCTCCTTCGCACTCATCACTGTCTAATATCCTCTATCATTTCCTTGTTTCACCCACTAGAATGTGAGCCAGGTGAGGGCAGAGAGTCCAATGTTTTGTATCCTCAGCACCAGGACAAATGCCTGGCACAGAATGAATGCTTCATGTATTTGTTGAGGAACCAGGTGCAGTGGTTCATGTCTGCAGTCCTTGGAGGCCAAGGAGGGAGGATTGCTTGAATTCAGGAGCTTGAGACCAGCCTGGGCAACACAGCAAGACCCCATCTCTAAAAATCAAATAAAATTAAAACAATTTAAAAATATCTGTATTTGTTGAATGAATTAATCTCTTTATATATTCACCATTCCAGCTGTATCAGTTATCTATTGCTCCATAACAAAATCACCACGAAACTGAGTTGTGTGATAAAATAACAGTGATTTTCTCTCTCATGGTTCTAGAGGTTCCAAGAACAAGCTCCAAGAGGACCAGACAGTAACCAAACAGTTGCTGCCTTTTACAACTTAGGCTTAGAAGTCACATGGTGTCATTTCAGCCTTAGTCACAAGCCTGCCTGCATTGAAGGGGAGGGAATGTAGAATCCACCTCATGGTGGCAGAAATGTCTCTCTTGCAAAGTAAGACCCGCTACATTCTTCCACATTCTGGCAACAATTGATATTCTTCCTACCTGCAAAGCAGGTTCATTCCTTCCAGCCAAAACTCCCAAATTTCATCAGCATGAAGTCCAGCATCTCGTCATCTCAATCAAGTCTAGGTGCCAATGAAACTCTGTGGATGGGAATTTTAGGATACAGTTCCTTGAGTGGCAATCCTTTGGATCAAAAGATCTGTGAACTAAAGCTACAACTGTCAGCCCGGTGCAGTAGCTCACGCCTGTAATCCTAGTACTGTGGGAGGCCAAGGCAGGAGAATTGCTTGGGGCAGGTGCCTATAGTCCTAGCTATAATGCTGAGGCAGGAGGATGGCTTGATTTTTTTATATTGTTTTGTTTTGTTTTTGAGACAGAGTCTCACTCTGTTACCCTGTGTAAAGTGCCATGGTGTCATCATAGCTCACAGCAACCTCAAATTCTTGGGCTCAAGAGTTCCTCTTGCCTCAGCCTCCCAAGTAGCTGGGACTACAGGCACCTGCCACAATGCCCAGCTAATTTTTCTATTTTTAGTAAAGATGGGGTCTTGATCTTGCTCAGAATTATCTCAAACTCCTGAGCTCAAGCAATCCAATCCCCTCAGCCTCCCAGAGAGCTAGGATTTCAGGTGTGAGCCTGGCAAGAAGATCACTTGAGCCCAAGAGTTTGAGGTTGCTGGCTCAGTGCCTATAGCTTAACCGGCTAAGGCGCCAGCCACATACACCTAAGGTGGCAGGTTCGAATCCCCAGCCCGGACCCGCCAAACAACGACGGCTGCAACCAAAAAATAGCCGGGCGTTTTGGCGGGTGCCTGTGGTCCCAGCTACTTGGGAGGCGGAGGCAGGAGACTCGCTTGAGCCCAGGAGTTGGAGGTTGCTGTGAGCGTGATGCCACGGCACTCTACCCAGGGGGGTAGCTTGAGGCTCTGTCTCAAAAAAAAAAAAAAAAAGAGTTTGAGGTTGCTGTGAGCTATGATGCCACAGCACTCTACCCAGAGTAGAGTGAGACTGTGTTTCACAAAATAATAAAAGTAAAAACACAAATATCTATATATAAACACACAGAGAGAGTGGTGGAACAGACAACAGAAAACTATTTTAGGAGCTCCAGTTCAAACATTCGGACAATTAAGAGCCCTCGGAGGCACTGGTCTTAGCCATCCTGGACTGCAGCCAAATACAGCTCATCACCTCCTGGCTTAGGTTCAGTCCTACAGCCTCGGGATTGTGCACCAAGGCTGTCAGCAATGCCCTAGGCTCTCAGGTTTTGCTTCTGAATCTCTTTTTTTATTTTGCATAGAAAAACTGAGCTTGCAACCCAGGTCGCCCTCTCAGTGTATTTCCTGCTTATTAAGAAAAAAAAAGTTGGGGTTTAAAAGGCTCTTACCATGTTGTACTTTTTCTGTTCATTTTCATTTAATCTTTGACCCAACTGATTCTCTTAAAATTTTGTGAGTTTTCTATGAATGTTCTTGGAGTTTATTAGAGAAAACCACAAGTCTCTTCAAAATAAACTCTTCTTTATTTTGGGTTACCTATGAGATCCCTAAATCTTTCTGAGGTTTTTTGGTGTGTGTGTTGTTTTGTTTTGAGACAGTCTCACTGTGTCGTCCTGGGTAGAGTGCATGGCATCATAGCTCACAGCAACCTCAGACTACCGAGTTCAAACAATTCTCCTGCCTCAGGCTCCAGAATAGCTGGGACTACAGGCATGAGCCACCATGTCCGATTCTTTCTGAGGTTTTAGTAAAGAATTTTACACTCATATTCTTGGCCTCCTTTTTAGAAGGTTTCCTGACAGTGCTCTGTATTTGACTTCTGCCCAGAAGCCATTTCTTAACTTTTTGCCAGTTTTTCTCACATTTTCTCATAGGCAATGGAAGAAGCCAAGAGGTACTTTCTTTTTCTTTGTGAGAGGGACTCTCACTCTGTCGCCCTGGGGAGGATGCTGTGATGTCATCACAGCTCACAGCAACCTCAAACTCCTGGGCTTGAGCAATCTTCTTTTTTTTTTTTTCAGCAGGACAGACATGGGGTCCAGCTGACCCAGCCATCAATCAAGTATTTTTAGGGGAAATTCTTTAGTTTGGGGAAACTTTTTTTTTTTT
>NW_003852462.1:7041950-7052292 GCF_000181295.1 Otolemur garnettii
TGAGTATTGAATTTGTTTTCAAACAAAAGCAGTATTCTTCGTCAGCACAAAAGTTATCATTGTCAAAGACACAGTCTGGCAAGGAATAGGTAAAACCAAGCTAGTTTTCTCTCATAAAATGGTATTCATATGCCTTTTAATTTTTTTTTTTTTTTTTGAGACAGAGCCTTACTATGTCACCCTTGGTAGAGTGCTATGTCATCATAGCTCACAGCAACCTCCAACTCTTGGGCTTAAGCAATTCTCTTGCCTCAGTTGGGAGTACAGGCACCTGCCACAATGCCTGGCTATTTTTTGTTGCAGTTGTTTTTGTTGTTTAGCTAGCCTGGGCAGGGTTTGAACCCACCAGCGTCGGTGTATATGGCTGACGCTGTAACCAAAATGCTACGGGTGCTGAGCCTATTTTTTAATAATTTTTTTTTAAATTTCAGATCACAAGGGTACACATGTTTGGGTTACACAATTTGCTTTTGTACATTTTAAGTCAAAGTTACGAGTGTCTCACTGCTCATTAATCCCATGCCTGCCCCGTGGCCCCCAAGGCAATGCCACATGCATTGTGTTACGTCAGCACCACTTCCAAGGACCTACATCTTGCTGCTAAACGCATCACCCAAATCTACTGTCTTAAAACAGAAACAAAAACGTTAATATCTACCACGGATCAGGAGTTGATGGAGCTCAGTGGGCAGTTCTCAGGCTGGGACATTATGTGATTGCAGTTAGATGGTGGCTGGGGCTAGAGTCGTCAGGACTCTGTCTCTCTCTCCCTCTTTCTCTCTCGTCCAGCTCTTGGCTGGCTTACCCACTCCTTAGTCGCCCAGTTATTTTCTTATGACCTCATATTCCACTGGGCATTATGAGCGACCCGCCTTGTACTCTCCTGGGGAGTGTGTGTGAGTTGAGTGTGTATGTGCCTGTATCGGAGGGGGCAGAGTTGGTAGTGTAAATTATAGGCCTCCTAAGTCCCCACTTAGGCCTCCTAACTCCCTACAGGTCACCCTGCCCTTCAGGAAGACTTCCTGTATCTCTTCCTAGCATTGCTGTTTTCCAATAGCTTTTTATGTAATCAGGTGGTGCTTTGGGAATGGAGGAGGAAAGGGAACACTTGGGGTCAGTCAGCCTGTCTACCAGCGTCTGCCATCTGCTCCTTCCTCACCATGGCCAGATGCCTGCATCTCCCTAAAATGCTCCTGCACTGTAGCTTGCCTGGGAGAGGTGCAAGACCAGCAAGTGACCAGCCAGAGGGAGAGGGTAGGACTCAGCAGCTGCACCTCACATCCCCTCCAGCCAAAGCTTCACCCCATTCGGCTCCCTGCTGCTGTCACCTCCTATCACAGAAACCCACCTTCCTGTCCCCCCATGGGTTTCTCAGTTTTTCTACCATTTCTCAATTCCATCTGTCCCACCTCTCTCTTCTGACCTCTGCAGGACTGGGTTCAGTGATGTAGATTTCAACTTCCTCTAATGTTCCTAAGAACCTTGTGATACGTATTATTATCCATGTCCCTCTACAGAGGAAGAAGCTGAAATTCAGAGAGGTTGCTTCAGTTGCCTGCAGCTAAACAGCAGCTCATTGAAATTGCTGAGGTTTGTACTAAGCTACTCTTTGTTTTTGCTTTTGCTTTTTTTTTTGAGACAGAACCTCAAGCTGTCCCCCTGGGTAGAGTGCCATGGCATCACAGCTCACAGCAACCTCCAACTCATGGGCTCAAGTGAGTCTCCTGCTTCCACCTCTCAAGTAGCTGGGACTACAGGTGCCCACCACAACACCTGGCTATTTTTTTTTTGGTTGTAGCCATCATTGTTGTTTGGTGGCCGGGCTGGATTTGAACCCGCCACCTTAGGTGTATGTGGCTGGTACCTTAGCCACTTTAACCACAAGCACCAAGCCTATTTTTGCTTTTTTGTTTTTTTTGATTCAGTTACTTTGTCACTCAAGTGCCTGTGTCATCATAGCTCACAGCAACCTCAAACTCTTGGGCTCAAGAGATACTCTCGCCTCAGACTCCCAAGTAGCTGGAACCACAGGTGCCCACCACAATGCCCAGCTATTTTAGGAAATGAGGGGAGGGGTCACTCTTGCTCAGGCTGTTCTTGAACTCCTGAGCTCAGGTGATCCACCCACCTCAGCCTCCGAGAGTGTTAGAATTACAAGCGTGAGCCACCTGATGTATGCTACTCTTTGGAGTGTTTTGTCTCCAAGAGAATAAAGACACCTAGACAAGAGGTTTGCTTCAGTCATTTCCAAACCTGTGGGATCCTGGGATGGATAAAGGATCCGTGGTTGTTGCTGGTTTCCAGCAGACAGTCTCTAAATCTTCTGTCCTTTTTCATCATGTATTGCTTTTTACAGTGGTTTAAATTATTTATGCTGCTTTGTTAAAAGCTAAGCACCTTGGAGAAATGGCCACTAACAGGAAGGTAGAAAGTGGACAGGCAGACGGCATCGTGTTAGATGGTGGCACCTCCAGCCCTGAGACCTAGAAACTCTATTTGTGGGCTGGGCACCCATAGCTCAGTGGTTAGGGTGCTGGCCACATGCTCCAGGGCTAGTGAGTTCGAACCTGACCCAGACCTGCTAAAAAAACAAACAATAAAATAGCAAGGTGTTGTGTTGGGTGCCTGTAGTCCCAGCTACTAGGGAGGCTGAGAAAAGAGATTCACTTGAGCCCAAGACTTTGAGGTTGCTGTGAGCTGTGACTTCACAGCACTCTACTGGGGGCAACAAAGTGAGATGCTGTCTCAATTAAAAAAAAAAAAAAAGAAAGAAAGAGAGCAGCACCTGTGGATCAAAGGTAGGGCGCCGGCCCCATATACTGGAGGTGGCGGGTTCAAACCCAGCCCGCAGCCAAAAAAAAAAAAAGGAAAAGAAAAGAAAGAAACTCTATTTGTGTAGGGGGTGTGTGTGTGTGATAGGGAGAGAGTTGGTTGGTTGGTTGCCAGGGTTTATCTGGTCATTAGGTCTTTGCTCTCTGTTCACTGGGTTGGGGGGGGTAGTGGTGATTGTAGCCTCTTTAGAAATTATTTTTGTACCTTTTAGTCTCTTTGTAAAATGAGCACATTAACTGCCAACATCACAGGGGTGAAAGGGAATTGCTGATGTAGGGCCTTTTCTTTGTAACTCTGTACTTTTGTAAAGAAAAGCAGGTTATAAAATAAATAGGGTTAATTTTTAGATGTAAACACAATCAACTGTTTATGCAGAAACCATAGAGCTTAGCTTCCTGGAGGCGCCTGGTCTTAGAAGGCTGTGCTTTGCTGTCCCCACAGACCAGGCCTCCAGGGACACGAACACAGTTTTCTTTTCTGGCTGATTTCTGTAGGATGATCCAGAAACACCCGGCAGCCAAGAGGCCTCAGCTTTGCGCCTCACAATCTGGGATGCGAACAGTATTTAACATACAGCACTGCAACCCATTCTGCTCTTGTGGCTCAAATCTTTGTGCCTATCCATTCAAATGGTAACAAAAAAGGGTGGGGGACAACAAGATGAATAAAGTTGGTGGATTGGGGGACAGGCCCTGATGAATATAAGAGACTGGGGAGTATAAACGATTAGGTTTCAAGAGTGTTAGGGGTTGGAACTGAAGGTGTATTCCCACAGAGAAAAACTTGGGCTCATTTGTAGATGAGGAATAAATTCACACCCCAAGTCTCAATTGACTACCCTATTAGTTGACTTGCTTGGGAATTCAGAGTGTCAGGAAGGTAGCAAGTGAGGGGAATAAAAATCAAGTTTCTTAGTTCTTACCAATTTTCCTTTTGAGGAGACTGAGGACCGAGTCCCAATTGAAGGAGGTAAAAAGGAAACAAAATTTTTTTTTTTTAAAGATAAGCAACTTCTGTCTCTCTGATTGCCAGGAGTGGGCTAAGAGCCTAAAATTGCTGCCAAGTAACCTCTTTGGCCATTAACTAAATATATCATCTCTTTTCTTGTTACAAATTGTATCCTCTTGTTCAAGAGCACACACATTCTTGGCGGTGATGCAGGTATGACCTAATTTTGATGTAAAGTGTGTGGGAGAATTAACTTTGAAAGTGACGCTTCTGAAGCTGGGATGTTTACAGCAGAGAGAGTGACTCTGTGGTTGAATTAGCCTCTTAGAATGTTACCTTCCTATTGATTGAATTTCAGGGATTTATTTTCCTGCTTTCCTTTTTTTTTTTGTTAGTTAATACTTAGTCAATTTCTGTTTCATGTATTCAAGGGGAAAGGCAGTGCTGGCTTTGGAGCATGGGGTTTGGAGCCAGGGGTTCCTGGATTTGAATCCTGGCTCCATCACCACAATTGACTGTGACCATGAATAAATTACATACCTCTGTGTTAATTTCCTGTGGCTGCTGTAACAAATTACCACAAATTGGGTGATTTAAAACAACAGAATTTTGCTCTCTCATAGTTCTTGAGGCCAGAAGTTCAAGATCATAATCGTGGGGCCCGAATCAAGGTGTTGACCAGGCCATGCTCCCTCTAGATGTTTTAGGGAAAATGTGTTCTCTGCCTCTGCCAGTTTCTGGTGGCCGCCCGCATTCCCTGATGTGTGGTCTCACCTCTCCAACCTCTGCCTCCATGGTCATACTGCCTTCTCCACTTCTACATGAGTAGGACAATCTCCCTCTGCCTCTTACTTTTTTTTTCTTTTTTAGACACTTCCTTACTCTGTCACTCAGGATAGAGCACAGTGGCACAGCCATAGCTTACTCATAGCCTTGAACCCCTGGGCTCAAGGGATTCTCCTGCCTCAGCCTCTTGAGTAGCTGGGAGTATAGTCTTGCATCACCCCACGCAGCTAATTTTTTAATCTTTTGTAGAGACAGGATCTGGCTAGGTTGCCCAGCTGGTCTTGAACTCCTGGTCTCCAGTGATTCCCTCTCCTAGGCCTCCCAAAGCACTGGGATACAGACGTGAGCCACTATGTCCAGCCTCCGCCCCCTTCTCATAAGGATGCATGTGATTGCATTTAGAGGCTGCTTGATAATCCAAGACAATCTCCCCCAAACTTTAATTTACTCACACCTACAACACTGTTTTCATATCAAGTAATATTTACAGAGCTGGGCACAGTGGCTCACACCTGTAATCCTAGTATTCTGGGAGGCCAAGATGGGTGGCTTGCTTGAGCTCAGGAGTTTAAGACCAGCCTGAGCAAGAGGAGACCCATCTCTAAAAAAAAAAGCTAACTGGGCATCATGGCAGGCACCTGCAGTCCCAGCTACTTGGAGGCTGAGGCAAGAGAATTGCTTGAGCCCAAGAGTTTGAGGTTGCTGTGAGCTGTGACGCCATGGTACTCTACCGAGGGCGACAAAATGAGACTCTGTCTCAAAAAAAAGTAATATTTACAAATTCCAGGGATTAAGACCTGGCATCTAGGTGGGAGGCAGGGAAGGGGACATTTTTGTGCCTCTGTGATGTCTCTTGAGTTTTCTTTTATGTGAATTCGCAACAATAGGAAGACCCATGTCATAGGGCTCTTGTGAGCATGACATGGAATAATGTGAAGTGCAGATGCTCAGTTGTCTCCCCCATCACCGTCAGTCTATTTTCTTTTTTTTTTTTTTTGAGACAGAGTCTCACCCTGTTGTCCTAGCTAGAGTGCTGTGGCATCATCATAGCTCACAGCAACCTCAAACTCCTGGATCAACCAATCCTCCTACCTAAGCCTCCCAAGTAGCTGGGGCTACAGGCATCCAGCATAACGCCCAGCTAATTTTCCCCCCTATTTTTAGTAGAATTGGGTTCTCATTCTGTTGCTCTGGCTGGTCTCAAACTCCTAAGCACTTTGGGAAGCTCAGGCAGAAGGATCGCTTGAACCTAGGAGTTCAAGTTTATAGTGAGCTATGATCAGGCCACTGCACTGCAGCCTGGATGACAGAGTGAGATCCTGTCCCTAAAAAAATAAAAAATAAAAAATAAAACAAATAAATCTTTCTCTCTCCAGGGAGGGAGAAAAAAATCCAGAGACTTCAGAATGCTAAACTATTATAATCTGAAGATACTTTAGAATTCAATTCATCAACTCTAATTGCCTTATTTTATACATCAAAAATGGAAGTCTAGACATATTGACTTGCCCGTGACCTCACAACTAGGATGTAGCAGATGCATTTCATCATAATGTCTTAGACACTGTGACTCTGTAATCTGTAGATGGGAAAACCCATTGCGGGAGTGATAAGGGATGAGAGAGAGAAAGGAATAGAGTATAAAAGAGAAGGTTTCCAGGCAGCGCCTGTGGCTCAGTGGGTAGGGCGCCGGCCCCATATACTGAGGGTGATGGGTTCAAACCTGGCCCTGGCCAAACTGCAACAAAAAAATAGCCAGGTATTGTGGCAGGTGCCTGTAGTCCCACAGGACTCTTTGAACTATGAGGTTTAAAGAGTGTTAGAGGTTTGAACTGCAGGTGTATTCCTTTGGCACTCTACCAAGGGTGATAAAGTGAGACTCTGTCTCTATAAAAAAAAGAGAGAGAGAGAGAGGGTTTTCTTTTTGCTTGTTTGTTTTTGAGATAGAGTCTTACTCTGTCTCCCTGGGTAGAGTGCTGTTGCATCATAGCTCACAGCAAACCTCAAAGTCTTGGGCTCAAGAGATCCTCTGGCCTCAGCCTCCTGAGTAGCTGGGACTACAGGCACCTGCCACAACAGCCGGCTGTTTTTAGAGATGAGGTCTTGCTCTTGCTCAGGCTGGTCTCGAACTTCTGAGCTCAAATCAATCCACCCAGCTCAGCCTCCCAGAGTGTTAGGATTACAGGCGTGAGGCACTGGCTTGGCCTAAAAGAGAATATTTATTTATTTATTTATTTTGAGACAGAGCCTCAAGCTGTCCCCTTGGGCAGAGTGCCGTGGCATCACAGCTCACAGCAACCTCCAACTCCTGGGCTCAAGTGAGTCTCCTGCCTCAGCCTCCCAAGCAGGTGAGACCACAGGCGCCCACCACAACGCCTGGCCATTTCTTGGTTGCAGGTGTCATTGTTGTTTTTGGCGGGCCTGGGCTGGATTCGAACCCGCCACCCCAGGTGTATGTGGCTGGCACCCCAGCCACCCAAGCCACAAGCACCGAGCCTTATTTATTTATTTATTATTTGGTTTTTTTGCAGTTTTTGGCCAGGGCTGGGTTTGAACCCACCACCTCAGGCATATAGGGCCGGTGCCCTACTCCTTTGAGCTACAGGCGCTGCCCAAGAGAGTATTTATTGAATACCAGTCTTTTGACTTGAAGGAGATCATGGCTCTGTTGTCACTAATATGATGGTGCACCAGCGATCATGCTGTGTACTCACAAGGTGAGGGATGGGGTAGGGATTGTTTTCATTCCTGTTCTGGGGATGAGGAAACCAAGGCTTACAGAAGTCACACAAGTGCTCAGCAGCCCAGGGCACCTTACAGAATTAGAATCCATGTAGTCCACCAAAAAGGCCAGGTGCTCTCCTGCCCTCTCTGATCCCTCCTCTCCAGTGGACCCTTTCTCTCCACATGAACTAGACAGGTGGCTGTGCTCTAAGCCAGAGTAATATAAAGTTCAATTCCCAAGAGGCACTGTCTGAGAGCGGGAGCCCAAGGTGGGGTGAAAGATGTCTTCAGGATCATCTCCTTGGACTGGAGATTAGGGGAATGGTGGAGATGATGGGGTCCCCTGAGGTTTCATGACTCTGCCAGGCACTGTTTAGCTGTGGGTATCATGCTCTGAGCTCTCCATTTCCCTCTGTCTGTGTCTGTCCCACGATCCCTCCTGGCAACTGAACTCTCTCTGGTGCAGGAGCCCATTTCAGGCATCATCTCCTGCCCATGTGTTCCAGGGCCATCTGTCACTGGCACAGCAGTTTCAGTAAACAATAATTCGGTTTCTTTAACCATGGCTTTAAGACCAAAGTTAATTGATACAAGGTTGTTCTTAATTAGGAAAAATGCCTGTTATAGAAAAATGATGCACAGGCTACAATTCACGAAAAGATAGATCCTCGAGCACCAGGGAAAATGCAGAAAGATACCAGCAAGACACACTGATTACAGAGCCGTGTGCAGAGCTGACAACTGATTAAAACAAAACCTTGAGTTAGCCGAGGAAGCTCATGCCTGTGATCCTAGTGCTCTGGGAGGCCAAGGCAGGTGGATTTCCTGATTTCAGGAGTTCAAGACCAGCCTGAGCAAGAGCAAGACCCCATCTCTACTAAAAATAGAAAAACCAGCCAGCTGTTGTGGCAGGTGCCTGTGGTCCCAGCTACTTGGGAGTCTGAGGCAAGAAAATCGCTTGAGCCCAAGAGTTTGAGGTTGCTGTGAGCTACAATGATGCAGCATCCTACCCAGAGTGACTCCATGAGGAAAGAAACAAAATCTTGAGTTAATTAATGGGAATTAAGAGAACACACCAAATTATTATAAAATTTCCCACTCTTTTAGTCTTTACAAAAATATGAGTGTTTGGTTCCTGATTCATTCCTTCTGCAGAGATTATTTGGTATTTACTACGTGGTCCTTAAGGCCACCGTGACCTCTGTGATGGTGCTAGCCTTCAATGTGATGTATATACTACTTGGCAAACTGATATTAATTTTTTTTTTTTTTTTGAGACAGAGTCTCACTTTGTTGCCCTTGGTAGATGCTGTGGCATCACAGCTCACAGCAACCTCCAATTCTTGGGTTTAAGAGATTCTCTTGCCTCAGCCTCCCAAGTAGGTGGAACTACAGGTGCCGTCCACAGAGCCCGGCTATTTCTTAGTTGCAGTTGTCATCATTGTTCGGCAGGCCTGGGCCAGATCCCAACCCGCCAGCTCTGGTGTATGTGGCTGGTGCCCCAGCTACTTGATCTATAGGCACTGACCCCTTACCTAGGTTTTTTAAATTTTAATCTTTGTTGGCATAAGACTTCTTCCAGCCGTGCACTGCCACATTTCAAATTTGCTTCTACCAATGCAGTTAACTAAGATTTTAGGGATTGGGGCTTTTTAGAATTAGTGGGGTAACTATCAACAAAGAAACATTCAACGGAGGCTTGAGGAACTTTCCAGAGTTTGATAACACCTATTTTGAGTGATTTTCTTTTCCTTCTTTCTGGATTCTGGCTACTTGAAGCCACCAAACAAAAATTAGTCCTCAGGAGGCTAGAGATTGTTATGCTTATCATTTTCTGAAGATACTTTCTAAAGCGTTTTCCAGTTTTGATTCTCTGATTCCAAATAACCTTGACATAAGTGGTGACCCTGAATATTCTATTTATGAGTTAAACCAAATTGCATCCTGTTTATTAAAGTATTCACTAGAAAAAACAGAGCATTTATAGATTTGTCTCAAGCTCTTTGTTTTCATTATTTATTATTTTATTTTTTATTGTGTTTTCATTAATCCAGTGTTTAATAAATCTGTAGATATATGAAATAGACACTAATTAATATTTATGAGGACTATGTATAGGAAACAATGTATATTTTAGACTTAACAGGGTACAGAGACTCCTCGGCTCCTAGGGCCAAAAATATAAGCAGTTCCTATTTTTAATCAGGCAACATGATCCAAGACTTAAGTACATGTGTTATCTGACCTTGGTTAAAATAACTGGAAAGTAATTCTCTGTATGGGTGCAGATAAACCTACAGAAGGCTGCAGCATTAATTCTCCAGAAATAAAAACAGGCTCTTCCTACACTTTTGTCCGTGCCAAGTATTAGCATGTGGCAGTTTTGAGCGAACAGAGTCAGGAAGGGAGGATTCCTGCTACACTTTTACCAAATGTTTGGCCAAGAGGCAGGGCCCTTTTTCAGTGCAGGCTGTGGGACTAGAGCATCTTAAAACCAGGTCAGAGAGAGGATTATGGCTGGCTGCCTCCCGCCCACTCGGCCCCGTGCATGCCCAGCTGCCAAGGTCTGAGGCAGCTGCTGACCTGGTCTGCAGTGGATTACTGCTGGGAGCACAGCTGGATGCCTCTGGACAAATAGCATTTGTAAATTATGAAACATTTTTATTCTTTACATTGTATATTTTTAGAGACAGGGTCTCAAAACAGCCAGGTTGGAGCATAGTGGCATGACCACAGCTCACTCCATCCTCCAAATTCCTGGACTGAAGACTGATTCTCCTGCTTCAGCCTCTTGAGTAACTGGGATGACAGGCACTGGAGAGGTGAGGTGTCCCTGTGTTGCCCGGGCTGCTCTCTACTCTTGGGCTCAAGCTGTTTTCCCCCATCAGCCTCCCAAAGTGCTCAGATTATGGGCATGAGCCATTGTGCCCAGCCTGAAATCTTTTATTTTTATTTATTTTCTTTTTTTTGGAGACAGAACTGGCTATGTTGCCCAGGCTGAAGTGCAGTAGCTAGTCACAGGTGTGATCACGGCACACTGCAGTCTTGAATT
>NW_003852462.1:7052814-7054025 GCF_000181295.1 Otolemur garnettii
AAGCAATTCTCCTGCCTCAGCCTCCCAAGCAGCTGGGACTACAGGTGCCCGCCACAACGCCCAGCTGTTTTTTGGTTGCAGTTATCATTGTTGTTTGGCGGGCCCGGGCCGGATTTGAACCCGCCAGCTCAGGTGTATGTGGCTGGTGCCTTAGCCACTTAAGCCACAAAGTCGCTGAGCCATGTTTTGTGATATTAATTAGATGTGGCTGCTTTCTCTCCTGCTTCAGCGGTGGCTGGACTCTCTTCCATTTTGGGTTCTCAATTTTCTGCAGGTAAATCTTCCTTAGTTTCTTGGTGAGCCACTTGGGCCTGTTTTCCTTTTGCTCCCCTTTTCCTTCCTGGTTGCTCTATTTTGTCTGAAGACTTGCTGCTGTCTTTTTTGGGCTTGGTTTCTATTTTGGCAGGTGTAGCTGACAACTGTGCCAATCTCCTCTTGGGCTCTTCCTGCACTGTGCCTTCAGCAGAACCTACCTTCCTCTTTGGCAGCTTGGAGGTGAGGTTGGTGCGTGCAGGGTGCCTGTGGGTTGAGGTCCACTATTTTTAGTTTTTTGAGGAACCTCCATGCTGTTCTCTATAGTGGTCTCACTAATTTGCATTCCCACAAGCCAAGTACAACAGTTCCCCTTTCTCCATGTCCTTGGCAGTGGTCATTATTGCCTTTTGATAAAAACCTTTTTTTTTTTTGAGACAGAGCCTCAAGCTGTCCCCCTGGGTAGAGTGCTGTGGCATCAAAGCTCACAGCAATCTCCAACTCCTGGGCTCAAGTGAGTCTCCTGCCTCAGCCTCCCAAGTAGCTGGGACCACAGGCACCCACCACAACGCCTGGCTATTTTTTTTTTTTGGTTGCAGCCGTCATTGTTGTTTGGCGGGCCTGGGCTGGATTCGAACCCACCACCTTAAGTGTATGTAGCTGGTGCCCCAGCCATCTGAGCCACAGGCGCCGAGCTGATAAAAACCATTTTAACTGCCAAGAGATATCTCACTGTAGTTTTGATTTGCACATCTCTGCTGACTAATGACATTGAATATTTTTTTAATGTGCCTGTTGGCCATGTGTTCATCTTCTTTTGAGAAATGGTTATTCAGGCTCAGCGCCTCTGGCTCAAGTGGCTAAGGTGCCAGCCACATACACCTAAGGTAGCAGGTTTGAATCCAGCCTGGCCCCGCCAAAAACAACAATGACGGCTGCAACCAAAAAATAGCCAGGCG
>NW_003852462.1:7054214-7056136 GCF_000181295.1 Otolemur garnettii
TTTTTTTTTTTTTTTTTTTTTTTTTTGCAGTTTTGGCCGAGACCAGGCTTGAACCTGCCACCCCCAGTATATGGGGCCGGTGCCCTACTCCTTCAGCCATAGGTGCTGCCCACTGGATTAGTTTTTATTTATTTATTTTTTTGATTATTAGTTTTTTTGCCTATTGAGTTGTTGGATCTCCTTATAAATTCTAATATTAATCCTTTGCCAGATGGGTAGTCTGTAAATATTTTCTCCTATTCTGTGGGTTGTTCCTTCACTTTGTTAATCATTTCTTTTGTGATCATTTTCTTTTTAGTTCGATTCAACTATTCTCTTTATTTCAAAGTCATAAAAGTATTTGCTTTTTGATTGAGGGGGCTTCCTTCCTTTTCTTTCCTTTTTTGAGATAAGGTCTAGCTCTGCTGCCCAGGCTGGAGCTACAGGTTTTATCTGAGCTTTTTTTTTTTTTTAATAAGATGAGGTAAAATAAATTCACCTGAATTTATTGTTTGTATGGTGTGAAGTAAAGGTCAACTTTTTTTCTGTGCAGTTTTTGGCTGGGGCTGGGTTTGAACCCGCCGCCTCCGGCATTCTGGCATATGGGGCCAGCACCCTACTCCTTTGAGCTACAAGCACCACTCCAGGGTCAACTTTTTAATCATATAGTTGAGCAATTATTCCAGCACCAATTATTACCTTTCATAATTTATCATTTCCTCATTGATTTGTTTGTTTGTTTGTTTGTTTGAGATAGTTTGGCTCTGTCACCCCAGCTAGAGTGCAATGGCATCATCATAGCTCCCCATGGAGTTTTTTTCTTTTCTTTTTTCCTTTTTTCTGAGACAAAGCTTCATTCTGTTGCCCCAGGATATAGTGCTGTGGTATCATAGCTCACAGCAACCTCAAACTCCTGGGCTCAAGGGATTCTTTTGCTTTAGCCTCCTGAGTGGCTGGGACTACAGGCACTTGCCACCATGCCTGTCTAGTTTTCTTCATTTTTTTAGAGGAGATGGGATTTCACTCTTGATCAGGCTTGTCTTGAACGCTGTTTTTTTTTTTTTTTTTGTTTGTTTGTTTGTTTTGTTGTTGTTGTTTTTGTTTGTTTTTAACTGGGGCTGGATTTGAACCTGCTACCTCCGGTATATGGGGCTGGTGCCCCCTACTCCTTTGAGCCACAGGCACAGCCCTGCTCTTGAACTTCGAAGCTCAAGCAATCTACCCACCTTGGCCTCCCAGAGTACTAGAATTCTAATCATAAGCCACGGTGCCTGGCCACTCCTCGTTGATATTTATTTAATTTTTTTTTTTGGAGATAGATTCTATGTCACCCTGGGTAGAGTGCAGTGGCATCACAGCTCACAGCAACCCCAAACTCTTGGGCTTAAGAGATTTTCTTCCCTTAGCCTCCTGAGTAGCTGGGACCACAGGTGCCCACAACAGTGCTCGGCTATTTTTAGAGAGGAGGTCTCATTCTTGCCCAGGTTGGTCATGAATCCTCGTTTATGATTAATGCCAGTGTAGTCATATGTTATATTCCCATGCCTATGTGATCTGTTTCTTGACTCTATTCTCCATTTATATTTGTATATTCTTGTGTCAATATAACAGGGTTCTGATCAGTACAACATCACAGAGGATGTTAACGTCATAGGCAAGTGCCCCCTTACCTCATTTTTCAAATTTGCAGTGGGTAGTTTGCTCTATCATATAATTTTTTACAAAAGGTCGTGGAATAGATTTATCACGCAAACTTTTGTCATTGCCTTGTCAAATTTCACAAAAAAATCCAGTTGAAATTTTGTTTAGAATTCCATTAAGTTTATAGATTAATTTAGGATTGACATCTTTATTATATTTTCCTCCTTCCTAAAATAGACTATGTCTCCATTTACTTAAGTCTTATCCTTAAATATTTAATAGTTTTATTGCTTTTTTTTTTT
>NW_003852462.1:7056903-7061643 GCF_000181295.1 Otolemur garnettii
CCCGCCACAACGCCCGGCTATTTTTTGGTTGCAGCCATCATCGTTGTTTGGCGGGTCCGGGCTGGGGATTCGAACCCGACAGCTTAGGTGTACGTGGCTGGCGCCTTAGCCGGTTGAGCTATAGGCGCCGAGCCATAAGACTCTATTTCAAAAACAAAATGAAAAACAAAAATCAGAACCCTTAGGCTGAGCATGGTGGCTCATGCCTGTAATCTTAGCACTCTGGGAGACAAAGGCGGGTAGATTGCCTGACCTCACAGGTTTGAGATCAGCCTGAGCCAGAGCCAGACCTTGTCTCTAAAAATAGCCAGGCGTTATGAGGGGTGTGTGTGTGTGTGTTATCCTAGCTACTCTGGAGGCTGAGGCTAGAGAATCACTTGGAGCCTAAGTTTGAGGTTGCTGGGAGCTATGATGCCGCCACACTTGACTGAGGGCGCCAAAGTGAGATTTGGTCTCAAAAAAAAGTCAGAAACCTTATTTGTTGTAGTAGTATGGCTGTTTGCACCACACTCATTGATCTTTGAATGTTGTCTTCTCCTTGCATTCCAGGGATAACAGTACCATGCCATGGCTAACTTCAATTTTCTAGTCATTTATTTACAATTTTAAAGAGGTGCTTTTGGTCAAAGTTTGTAATCTGAGAAACTGAATGGATGTGCAGGAATGACTTCATTTGTCAGAGTGGCAGAAGGCGTATGTAGAGCAGGCTATTTTGAACTTGGAACCTAGAGCAGCCTCATCTGCCGTTTTTGATCCTTCTCTGTGCGCTTTTGCTTAATTCTTCCAGTGCTGATTATCAGCACACTCTCTTCGCTACGTTTTAGATTCTTTTCAGATTGTGCTCCCTTGAGAGCTCCAGCAACACTAACTACCATCCAGGTTTCTGTAACTCTCCAAGGTGCTTATCATAGTACTTACACAAAGAGCTCCAAGCTATGGCCAAGTGGTGCCTACTGTGGAATCGATAAGCTTCTGTTTATTAACCCATGGTGGTTTCAATTTTATCTTGCCCTCCAGGAAGCTAAGAGCTAAGTTTTAGCTCAGTAATAGCATATTTCCTTGACTCTGTTTTTTCCTCTCTCTCTCGTTTTTTTTTTTTAGACGGTGTCTTGCTTTGTCACCAGGCTAGAGAGCAGTGGAGCAAACATAGCTCATTGCAGCCTAGAACTCCTGGGCTCAAGAGGTCTTCCTCTCCAATAGCTGGGGCTATAGGTACAAGCCAACATACCCAGCTACCTTTAAATTTTATTTTTTGTAGAGACGGTGGTCTTGCTATGCTGCCCAAGCTGGTTTTGAACTCTTGGCCTCAAGTAATCCTCCTTTGGCCTCTTAAAGTGCTGGGATTACAGGTGTGAGCCACTGTGCTCAGCCTCTGGTTTTAAATGTTACTTTTCTTTGTATTCACTTCCCTTAATCAGGTAGCTTTTTTTCATAGCCTTTTATTACTTCATTGTTACTGTTGTTATGAATTTTACTCCTATTTTAATGTTATGCAGTTTTATTGCTTGTATGCTTCAGTATAAGCTATGCCAAACCCTTTTGCCAGTAGGTGGAGTTTAAATTCTAAATCAGAAGTGTTCAATAAATGTTGAGTGGATGGCGAGTCAGGAGACTTTGGGGGTGGTGGTGGAGATTTTCCAGCATCACTAGTGCAGAAGATTAATTTCGATGTTTGGTGTGTATGCTTATAAGTAAGTCCTTTTTATGTCCAATGATACTGCATTGAATTCAAGACAAAAACTGATTTTACATTCAATTTCTGCTTGTCAATCAAAAAGCATTTCACACGCTCACAACCTTATAAATTAAGTGCTCGGCCTGGGCCTGATAACTGCATATATTATCACTGAATATTGTAATTTATTAAGTACTGAATTAACCTGTTTATGAACAGTTGTGGGATTTTTCTACAGCTGAATCTAAATCTCATTTAAAAAAAAAATCACTCCTAGAGCTTTTGTGTTCTTCGGGTTTCTGAATTCCAGTAACCCTCCTTCAAGGGCATCTCACAGAGGGGAGCGGGGCTCATTAACTCAGGGGCCATACAAAGCCTTTCGTTCCTTTACTCACAGCCCTTACGCGGTCTCCCAAGGAGACAAGTTGAATGCCCACTAAGTCATGCTTTTCTATTACTCATTCCGCCTTTTCTCCCAAGGTGGCGTGTGGGAGGTGTTGTGCTCGGGTTCGACAAGAATAGGCCAGGAAGCTTTCTGCGGGATACACTCATCCCTTGGCGTGTCTCAGTTCCCACCGCGCCGCGTTGGGCCGGTTCAACGCGTGAGATGTTTTCAAAACGGACAATGACTGCACTCCCGGCCGCCTCCCACGCGCACCCGGCTCCTCCGCCGGCGTCTGCACCCCCTTCACCCCGCTCCGCCCCACACGGTCAACCTTTCGCCTCTTTACGAGGAGGATTATCAGAGTAGGTAGAAGTGGCTGGTGCCGACCAACGCCCTTTGGGGGTCACCCGAGCGAGAGAGAACCCTTCAGCCACCCCGCACTCCCGTATCCGCGCCGGCTCCCGGGCCACTAGGCGGCGCTCGGGTGTCTCCGCAGCTCCTTGCAGCCGCCCGTTCCCCGGCTACCCCTGCGATTGGCCGGCCGCCCCGAGCTCTGCACTTCGATTGGCCGCAGCTCGTGTCAGTCGCAAGCGTCCGGGCGGGCCCAGGTGACGCGCAGCGGCTCGGCTTGGGGCGGTGTCCCGCACCGGCGGCTGCGGGCGGAGTTTCGCGAGGACCGACGCGGGGCGGTCAGACGGCAGCGGTTCTGCGAGGCGCCCGCGCGCCTCTGACTCGCTCAGGGTCCGCGGCAGTCGCCACCGCCGGCCTGTCGCCTTGCCCCGGCCTCCCGCGCTCCCGTCCGGTGCCCGCAGCCGTTCTTGATGCCGAGTAGGGCCGCTGCGTGATGGGGCTGCGGAGCGGCGCCCTGCGGCTCGCGGCGGCCGCTGCTCGCGCTGAGGTGCGTCGGTGCCGGGTCCGCCGCGGCTCCTGCTGACCGACCCGCACGCCCGTCCGTCCGCCCGCAGCGCGGCTGAGGTGAGGCGGCAGGGTGGGTGGTGGTGGGCGTAGCGGCCGCCAGGCCGGGGAGGGGCCCACTCCTGGTCGGAGGGGCGGGCCAGGGTCCGGGCGGGGTCCGAGGGGAGGAAGCGCCGCGCCCGAGTGGGCGCTGGGGGCACCGGCTGGGGGAGCCTCGCCCTCGGGGGAACGGGGCCCCTCCCCCGCCGGCAGCGAGTCCCGGGCGCGCGTCCAGCGGCCTGCTGGATCCCCCGCAGTGCTCCGCACCGGCCCTCGGTCTCCCCGGAGCTGCCAGGCTTCGGCTCTGCCGCTCGAGCTCTGCACCGCGGTCAGCCGACTCCGCCGCCGGCGGTTCCCTGGGCTCCGTGCGCACGTTGCAGCTGTGGGGAGAGCACTGCTCCGCTCAAAGCCATCCTTTTTTATTTACCCTCTCCCAGCTCCCCATTACGGTTGGCATCGGGCTTCGGCTGCGATTGTGGTTGTGCCCTTTTGCCGGATCAAGGTACGAAAGGTCATCGCGTGGCACAGGAGGGTAGCCGAGGCCGCAAGCCCTGGAAAGCAGGGGTGCGATGGAAAGGGAGGGGGCTTGTTGGATGCTGGCCGGTTGTGAGCGAGGCTGGTGTGGGCTCGGTGCTCAGCAGACTGGGATTACTCTGGCAGCCATATTGGGAGGATGATCTGACAAATCCTTTAGGAGCCAAGTCTAGTTGCTGGAAGGCACCAAGTGACAGCCCTGGCAGCTTTCAGGGTGACTGGCCAAACCAGAAGCCAAGTTGTGGGGGTTGGGAGGCTGCTGGAGCAAGCTAGTCATTGTTCATGCAACGCAAAACATTCCCGGCCCTAAAGCCAGAATCGAACTCCCAGATCACTTTTCTCCTTGGTAAATTGTTAAATGAACGTCCAAGGTAAACTGTCTCCAAGATTCCATACTTGGTGAGGTGAAATGTGGTGTTTTTGTATTTTTCTACGTCTGGTGCCCTGACAGTGGACAGCCTGATGATGCCTTGTGCACAGGCGTATCTGAGGATTGGTAAGGCCACTGTTTCAGCAGTGTGGAAGCCTCCAGTTAGTATATTATATGGGATGGACACATTTTCAGAGTGGCTCAACATGTAGACAATAAGAAAGCCAGAATGTTCTGATAGTGAGGGAGGCTTGCAGCCCTATTTCTGAGGGTGCAATTTGTCATCTTTCTGGAATCTCGAGGTAGCTGAAATTAGATTGTCAACAGATCCCTTGCTCATATCTTTTACTGCTCTAGGCAGCTGTTCTGCCAACACTGAACATGCTTCTTTGTGTCATGATGTGTGTAAGTCGTACGAAACTGTGGTAATTGGATTTGAGTAACTTTTAAGAAGCGATACCACGGTGGGTTTTTTATTTAAAGGTGGGCAGTTTGTCCAATTAGCTTAGTCATAACAGCATCTTAGTTTGCGTGTTCCTCTAAGTAGTGAGGGGCTGCTTTCTAATCAAGCTGGTGTGGTTGTTGGGGTATGAAGTAAGTGGAGTTGTTAATGTCCCATTGAAGATGGCATGTGAAAATTGCACAAATCTATGTTGTAAAGTAGATCTGGAAATGACCAATGACAATGACTGGATTCAGCGTGAGTCTTGTAAATCTGTCTTTTGCTGCATCCTAGACGTGGACAGACTTGGAGAGATGGCATGCCTGCCTTCCTTGTGTCCTTTGCTTTTATTCAAACTCCATTTCTTTTTTTTTTTTTTT
>NW_003852462.1:7062653-7065715 GCF_000181295.1 Otolemur garnettii
AGGCGCCCGCCACAACGCCCGGCTATTTTTTGGTTGCAGCCGTCATTGTTGTTTGGCGGGTCCGGGCTGGGGATTCGAACCCGCCACCTTAGGTATACGTGGCTGGCGCCTTAGCCGGTTGAGCTATAGGCGCTGAGCCTTGAAAGTCTATTTTCCAAATAAAAATATTCCTATGTTTTAAGTTTTTGCAGTTACTTTAATGAAGATCTGAAAAATTGTAGTTAAGTATAATTTCAGCATTTGGTAAAAGTCAGACCTGATTGTGAATCTGCCATGGAGGCAAGCTTTTATGAGTCTGTGCAGCTCTGCTCTGATGAATGTTTTCCCAAAATTTATTCAATTAAGTATGGTTTCTAAGGCTTAGAACAGACTGTTTCTCCTTTTCAAGACCAAATATGAATGCAATTTTCCTTTTTTCTCTTTCCTCTTTCCCGTTTTGAGTTTGTTCAGGGAATAAATGGCCAAGAATTCTGCCAGCTGAGTCTCTCTTAAGGCCATAGTTTCTAGCCCATTTTCCTACTGTGATCTTGTCCTGGGTACAAAGCAAAGGACAACAGTGGGTCCTTCCTGTTTGTAACCTCCTTCCCAGGCTACCATTCATAACAGGTTTTTTTTCAGGAAGAAGCATATCCTTTTGGTCTTATAAACTGACGTTTAATTTCAAAGACTTTGAAGTTAAAGATGTATCATGTCCACTTCATGTAGTTCTTTTTGGAAAATGGCCTTGTTTGAACAGATACTGGTGAATTTCTGGATTCTGCGAAACAGTGTGAATAAACTTGCATAGTTTTTGTGCAGCTCATCAGGATGGAAGAGAATTAAACATGTGACTGTGATAGGAAAAACCTGCAAAAGATGCCATGGAATTCTGAGTTGGACTTTTTGGCTCATGGCTCATTGATTCATTTATGCTCACTTTTGCCATAGTCATTATCAGTTAATTGGGAGCCTTCTTGAGAGATTTACTTCTTTACTCTCTTTACCTTCAAGGAACCTAACTATGCTTTACCATTTGTGTATAGGTATGGTAAGCTAAGTCCAGCTCCTTTCTGTTTCAGTACAATTTTGTGCACCGCTGTCCATGCCATAGTGGTTTCCATGATGTTCAGCCAGAGCCTCTTTTAAAACTCTTTGTAACATTATATATTTAGCACTGTACTTATTATCTAAGACTCAAATGACCTTAGATCTCAATTATCTGAGACTCAGTTGTCTTATGGTTGTTCGTATACGTGTGTTAAGTCACAGGATTGTAAACATGAGGGATTAAACATTTTTTCAAATTTAATATCAGTTTGTTCATACTGAAACATACTATTCAACTGTACCAATCCTCTCCCATTGCTTTTGATGACTTAGAGGCAACTTGGCTTAGTTGTCTCCTCCATCCAAGTTTGTGATATCACCTTGATCTATGTCAGTGACTGTGTAAATAATAATAGGAACAACAAGAATGATAAAACGGCCTACTCCTCATGAGTACTGTCTATATGCCAGACTCTTTTCTAATCACTTTATGTTTATTAATTGGTTTAATCCTTCTAACAACTATGTAAAATAGATAACTGTTATTCCCATTTTACGGGTAGAACTAAGAGTCTAAGTGACTTCCCCAGTGTCATTAGAATTAGAAAGTGATCACTATACTGAGCTTCCTTGGTAACTGTCCTTAATCTCAAAGTTCCTTGACTTCAGCTCAAACAAACATTGGCTTCATTGTTCAGTTGCCCAGTATCATGGCCACATCTTCTCACTTGTCATCACTTTCAGATCTTAAACTCTAATAATATACAGATTTTACTTTTTCTTTTTTTTGTGAGACATAGTCTCACCATGTCGCCCTCTAGTAGAGTGCTATAGCTTCACAGCTCACAGCAACCTCCAACTCTTGGGCTTAAGTGAGTCTCTTGCCTTAGCCTTAGCCTGGGACTACAGGCACCTGCCACAGTGCCCAGGTATTTTTTGTTGCGGTTGTCATTGTTGTTTAGCTGGCCCAGGCCAGGTTCAAACCTGCTACCCTCAGTGTATGTGGCTGGCACTGTAACCACTGTGCTATGGGTGCTGAGCTTTTTTTGTTTTTTGAGACAGGGTTTCAAGCTGTTGCCCAGGTAGAGTACTATGGCATATAGCTCACAGCAACCTCCAACTCTTGAGCTCAAGCGATCCTCTTGCCTCAGTTTCTATTTTTAGTAGAGGTGGGGTCTCAACTTTTGCTCAGACTGGTTTTAAATTCCTGAGCTCAAGCAGTCTACCCCCCTTGATCTCCCAGAGTGCTAGGATTACACTGCTAGGCGTGAGCCACTGAGCATGGCCAGCTTTCACTTTCACAGTCTCCATGTGTTCTCCCACCTCAAGTCTTCTAGTTCATCATCTTCTTCCAGATTTTACTTTTCCTTCCTTGTCTACAGTGTGACCTCTGGGTGCTTTGCCTTCATTGTTTTCATTCTTCCTTAGTATCCTGCAGGACTCCCTAGGGGATGCCTGCCTGGAATCATGCCTTCCTCTCCATACTGAAGAAAACTCACTCTGTGATGGGGATTAGTGCCACATTAATGTGTAGTGTGAAGTCTTCCCCTGAGTCTGTCTTTGGTGTCTGTTCAAGCAGTTCTGCTTAGTTCTGTCCCTAGTTCTCTACAGTTGCTATTCTAAAATCTCAACCACTTGTCTTAAACCTCCCACTGCCCTACATTGGCAGAAAACCTCACTATAATTTAGTTTTGAAACTTTAGGAAATCAGAGCAAAAAGGAAAAGATAAGTTGTATAAGCTTAATAGTCTGTATTAGTGGCCATGCCTGTAGTCACCACCACTTTGGAAGCTGAAGCAGGATGATTATTGAGCCCAGGAGTTTGAGACCAGCCTGAGCAACATAGTAAGACCTCCTGTCTTTAAAAAGAAAAAAAGTAAATTACTTATTTTAAAAACTGAGACTGTAATATTGAAATATATGAAACTGGCTCGGCGCCTATAGCTCAACTGGGTAAGGCGCCAGCCACGTACACCTAAGGTGGCGGGTTCGAATCCCCAGCCCGGACCCGCCAAACAACAATGATGGCTGCAACC
>NW_003852462.1:7065735-7082893 GCF_000181295.1 Otolemur garnettii
TAGTGGGTTTTTATTTGAATAAATTAATAAGCAACAATGATGGCTGAACCCAAAAAAAAAAAAAAAAAAGAAATATATGAAACTAAGCCTTTTCTATGAAAGATACAACTAATGTGGTTCAGGTATATAATTTCTTTAAAGATAAACCTGAGTATCCCATCAGAAGATTCATTATTCAGCCCTGATGAGAGCCTGCAATACTTGCTGTCATCTGAGAGAAATCATACATATTAAACTTCTGGTGCACTGCCTCCCAAGTATATAGTAGCAAAGGTGTGGTCAGGAGCAGATTTCAGGGAAAAGGAATCTCAACTAATATCAGACATGAGTTACCCTCTGATTAGACCGTAACCATTTCTACACCATGGCAGAGCTGAGTTCATTTTAACCTGGACAGTTCCAGGAGTAAGTGCTGTCATTCATTTTGACAATAGAAGAACTTCAGTGGAATGTTGGGATTTGAGTGAGAGTTACCAGTGGATCTGGCCAAAAAAAAAAAAAAAATCTATAGGGGGTAACTTCAGACATTAGAACTAGTTGACTTATTAGATAGTGTTTAACTATATAGGTAGAGTATTAAGTATCTAAACAAATTTTGGATTTGGTCCTCCCCCTCCCCCCCCAAAAGAAAAAAAATTTAAAAGGTCACTTTGATTTAGAATAGTTTAAGCTGTGGGCCATAACAGCTGTTGTTTCTTGATGCATCTCCTCCTGGTTTATGAGAATAAAACTGTGTCACCATTGAAAAGGAGGATATTTGATTGCCTTCTTTCTTTTTTTTTTTTTTAGCCCTGGGTAGAGAGTGCCCTAACCCTAACTCTAACCCTATTCCCTAATTGTAACCCCTCATAGCAACCTCAAACTCCTGGGCTTAAGTGATTCTCTTGCCTCAGACTCCCAAGTAGCTGGGACTATAGGTGCCTGCCACAATACCTGGCTATTTTTCCTATTTTTTTTTTCTTTCTTAGTAGAGATAGAGTCTTGGTCTTGCTCAGGCTGGTGTTAAATTTGTAAGCTCAAGCGATCCACCCGAGTTGGCCTCCCAGAATGCTAGGATTACAGGTGTGAGCCACCACACCCAGCCTTGATATTTGATTTCTTAATCAGAATGGCAGGCAGATACATGTGTATGTCTAATAAATCTTAAAATTGTATCAGGTTATTTTAGAAAATAGTTAAAACAGTTGAGAAGCCTGACTGAACCTGTTTAGCCACGTTGGAAATTGAAAATCTGATCTATTAAGGCCAGCTGAGTGGCTCACCTATAATCCTCCAACCAAGGCAGGCGGATTGCTTGAGCTCGGAAGTGTAAGACCAGCCTGAGCAAGAGTGAGACCCCATCTCTACTAAAAATAGAAAAATTAGCTGAGTGTTATGGGCTGGCCCCTGTATTCCCAACTCCTCAGGAGACTGATATTTGCAGATTGTTTGAGTTTGTGGTTCCTGTGACCTAGGCTGAAGCCATGACACTCTAGCACAGGCAACAGAGTGAGATTCTGTCTCAAAATAATAATAATAATTGATTCAGAAAAATGCTTTTCTAATGTGGGATCCATTTTGAACTTTTATGTTGTGACTGATGGTGGACTTTTATCCCTAGAGTCAAAATGAAGGATAGATATTTCATAAATACCCAAAACACTGGTGTTTGTGTGTGTGTGTGTGTGTGTTTTGTTACTATAGCCATGGTCAGGGACAAAGTGGTGGGTCCTAAAACCTGCTTGGTCCTTACAGAACGTATTGGACTGAGAGATGTAAAATGTTATGTAATAAGGAATTTTGATAGCCTCTCAAAAGGGGTTCTCTGAAAAAAAAGGGGGGTTCTCTGGCTTTAAAAATTTACTATTAGGTATCCACTTTTAAAATTATCCATTTTTAAAATTATAATTTAGCGAAAAATTGTGTTTTATTAATAGGCTACTTGGTATAAATTTGTTGCTATATAACAAATTGGTCAAACATTGAATGTAAAAGTTTATTTTGATTTAATTCTAACAAACCTACTGTATAAAGTGTCAATTGAGAGTTATGTGAACTACTGAGTGTAACATAGGGCAGAGTGAAATAGAAAAACAACGGATCAATAGAACAAACTTTAGGGAGCAAAGAAAAAAGAAAGTTTGACTTTTGACTGAAAAAGGCAGATGTTAAGGAATGTGTGACTTAAGGCTTCCTGCTTTACGGTGGGTAGCATCTGGCCTTGTCTTTGAAAGATGCATCCTTGCAGTAGGTTGAGAAGGGGTATTGGGTTTCCTGAAATCTACAAGATAGTGTAGTCTACTAGATAGTGTTTAACTACATAGGTAGAGTATGAAGTATCTAAACAAATTTTGGATTTGTTTGTGTGGGAGGGAGGTGGCTAGGGGACAAGGCTTGAGCTGGTGAGACGGCAACAGTAGGTTGATTGTGGAGGCCCCTGAACTTTTAGGTTCTAAGGTTGTGGCGCCAACTGAATGTTAAGGAGAGGAAATCAGATGAACTGATCTCTGTTTTTTAGGAATAGAATCGTCACTGTTTTCTGTAGAAAAGGGTTATTACAAAACCCAATAAAGATTGGTTTATAGATTATTTTATCTTCTTTATTCATTTTGCTAAATGGTCAGTTTGAGTCTTCTTCTTAGACTCCTCATAATCCAGGGTACCTCTGAGGGCAAGTGGGAATTCCCCAAGGTCAAAAGTAAGTAATTGGGCAAAAATTGAGAAAAATTCAAATTAATTAGACCTAAATGTTTATTGTTCCTTTAATGTTAGTGAATGCTTCTGGAATGTTTGCTCCATTCCGCTTTCCTGATGCTTCTAATTGTCATAAGAAAGGAAAATTGGTTAAAGAACAGTCTAGAATTGAGGCTGCGTAAGTGATTTAGCCAGTTCACATGGTTACCCTTCCCACCTGCCTTTCTTTCCTGGCTTTTCAAAATTTGAAAAATGTATTTTTATGCTAATTATTAATGTTGTTATTCTGTAACTTCTTAAAAATACTCTAGTTAGTTCATCACTGGATTTTAAGCTTGATTTTAGACTTATGTAATAAGTAATTTTTTAAAGAAGCCGGGAGTTTTGAAGCTGTTGTTATTTGATTAAGGTCTGTTATAAAAGAGATACTGTTTATAATAAAGAAATAACAAAGTAACTCTATAGACCACTAAACTGTAGCTTTCTATTAGTATGTAAGATTTTAACTCACTTGTGAAAATGAAGGCAGTTTTACCATGGGACAATTAAATCAGAAAAAATATTTAGGCTTAGGTTGTTTGGGAAAAATATTAAAATGTAGGTATTGTTCAAATGATCCCTCGGCCTCATCTTCCTGAGTATCCGGTATTTTAAGTGTCTCTCACTGCTCCTGACTTGTTAGGTTTAATTAGAAAGGAATTTGAAATTAATCTTTATTTTTCCTTTTGATCATATAGCCTCTTTTTTATTATTAATACTTTTTGAAACATTACTATGGGGACACACAGTCAGTGGGAATTCAACTTCCCTAAATTATTGTATTTGAGAGCCCTGTGTTGTAGAGTATTAGTATTAGTATAGTCAATCTTACTTGACTAAGATTGTGTTCTTGTCCTTAAGAAACTTTACGTCTATAGCAAGGATATGAACAGTAAATGATTTATTTGCTCTGAGTAAGGTCACTGAGTTGAGACACATTAAATGGAGAAGCAGTTGCATTTGGTGTAGGGGATGCAACTTGTATGAAGGCTTTAGAGATAAGTAGCATGTGGGAAGGTTCTGGAAGTATAAATTGGATTTTGAAAAAAACAGGCGAGGAGGGAGGGGCGCAGTGGAAATTTGGAGCAAAAGAACAGGGAGAGACACTTGAGAAAAACATGAGATGTATTCTGGAAGCCCTCTGGTGGGTGGTGGTTAAGGAATGTGGATGAAAGGCAGTGTTTCGTGTGGGCTTGTAAAAATAGGTGGTTATGTTGCAGATGGCTTTGAATGCCAGTGTGGGGAGTTCAGTCATTGCTTGGTAGACGGTAGGGAAACTCTAAGATTTTAAAGTGGGCCATGCTAGGAATAGACTTGCACTTTGGGAAGATGAATCTGGCAGTGTTGTGTAGAGTGGACAGAGAAGATGAAAATGGGGATATTGTGTAGTAGGATGGGGTAGGAGGAAGAGAAAGCTGGCTAAGGAGGCTTTGAGAAGTATTGAAAGCTTGACAGGATGGTGGTGGTAGAAATGTAAAAAGAGATTTTATAGATAGACAGAAGCTGTGTGATTTAGCCACCGATTAGGTGGAAAGAAGAAGCAAGCTTTTTAGCCTGTGTCAGAATGAACAGGAGAATGGTGGGAATGTTAGGAGTGATAGAAAAGAGGGAAATGGTATTTGGTTGATATCATGAGTCTCTTTTATAACCTTCTCTCCCCAATTATGCTGTTTATTTGAAAAGACTAGGTAGGTTCTAGTGTTCTGTGGGTTTTTCTGTATTGTGGATTTGGCTGATGACATCTTTGATGTGATGTCTAAATCGGTTCTTTGCTCCCTGACATAGGAGCCTTCCTAACTGGTAGTCAGGTCTAAAGCTTGATTCTATTTAGAGTTTCTTTCTTTCTTTCTTTAAAAGGCTAAGGGAAGAGTACTTACTAGGTAGAGGTGTGTATTTCCTATGTAGCACATCAGGAAGCATTTACCATGATTTGGTTCATGGGTTCTCAGCTCAACCTGTATTCATATATTTGCATATATATTCCCCCACCAACCTACATTGCATCATGCTTTTTAGCAGCCAATGATGATTCTTTATTATTATTTATTTATTTTTTTTTGGCCAGGGCCAGGTTTGAACCTGCCACCTCTGGTATATGGGGCCAGTGCCCTACTCCTTTGAGCCACAGGTACCGCCCCCAATGACAATTCTTATAGAAGCCCTTTATATTGAAGCCCTTGACATTGTTGTCTACAGAGCTTATGCTCAAGAACTATACAATCAAGTTCTACCCAAAAATCACAAAAAGAATTTCATGGCTCGGTGCCTGTGGCTCAAGTGGCTTAGGCACTAGCCACATACACCTAAGGTTGTGGGTTCGAATCCAGCCCGGGCCTGCCAAACAACAATGATGGCTACAACCAAAAAATAGCCCCACGTTGTGGCAGGCGCCTGTGGTCCCAGCTACTTGGGAGGCTGAGGCAGGAGACTCGCTTGAGCCCAGGAGTTGGAGGTTGCTGTGAGCTGTGAAAAAGAATTTCATAATGTTTTAAGATTAAGTTGGAAACATTAGTTATATTACTAAGACTTGAGAGAAATGTCATATTTGAGAATTTGCTTAGAATGCTTGGTTTCAAGAGTTCCAGCTTCATTATGGCCTTGAGCCACCTTGCATGACACCTAAGCTTCTTGGTAGAGAGGAAGAGCTATAAGGAGATGTGGAGAAGCCCTGGACAGTGGGACCATGCATAGCATCCAGAAAGAGAAGCAGCAAGCAGTGGGCTTTCAGCAGCAGCCCCAGTCCTAGTTGCCATCTCGCTCTGTGGGAGAGACTGCAAGGAGTGAGCAGTAAAGGAAATTCCCACTGAGACCCAGCCAACCCATAGAATTGTGAAATATAATAACAACAACTAACTGAAACAGTGTTGGGTACCTAGAAGCAGAGTGCTGCAATTAACAGATGTCTGAACTATGCAGCACTGACTTTGGGAACAGATGGTGGGCCCCAGAAAGATGGTGGAGTCTTAAAGAACAATGAGTAGACAGTTATTGGAGGCTAGAGGAGAAAGTATCTAGATTGTGTACTGGAAGAACTGTCAACAAAACTGTAACCTCCAAAGTAACAGGAAATATAGAAAGGGAAACTGATGGATTTGTGGATTTGGCCAAAGAGAGTCTACCAGGGGTCCTCACACTTTTTAAACAGGAGGCCAGTTCACTGTCCCTCAGACCATTGGAGGGCCAGACTGTGGGCCCTGGGATGAGTCAGCTGCTAAGCAGGACAGGCAGTGGTGGCAAAAACACCTGGCAGGCTGGATAAATGTCCTAGGCGGGCCGCAGTTTGAGGACGCCTGGTCTAGGCAGAAGACTGAAAGTATCAACTATCTTCTTTTGGCTCAGTATGATCAAGAAAGAATAAAATGTTTAAAAAACGACAAGAAAGTAAAAGAAAATGGACATGTTCAGTTTTTAGGGCTTCCTTGGTTCTAAAATAAGACTTTTCATTCAGATTCTCTCCAGAAATGAAGAATCGTAGAGGCCTTTGTGTGGCTAAAAGTGTCTGTAAGAGAGTATCCTAAGTAGGCCTCTAAGAATACTATGGTGTGCCCTGTATAATGTCACAGCTAGACATTTGGGATTCTAAAAATTTTCAGGGTACTCTCATACAACACATTGACTCTTAGCCCAAGGTATATCCTTGGTACGCTAGTGTAATATTTCCTAATTCCTTTGTTTATATGTTACTCTGTGGGAATAAGTAAAGCAAAGATTCCTTCAAGCTGTTATTTTATTTAAGGGACATACATAGTTGAATAAATATCAATTATTAATTGACAATGTTTTTACTATTAAAAGATAGTCCATTGAGGTCTTAATTACTTGTTAGCTACTTTAGTAGTCCCCAGTAATATTAAATTATAGACTCTGCATTCAAGTGATATTGGAAACTAGACAAACAATTAAACAAAAAAAGAAAACTTTTATATCAGTAGGGTTGGGAAAAGGTGATATTCTAATTCTTTCATTTCTTCAGTGTTTATTTGCTGGAATTTTTCTGTAAAGAACTTAGAGTGGCTCGTCGCCTGTAGCTCAGTGAGTAGGGAGCCGGCCACACACACCGAGGCTAGGTGTTGTGGTGGGCGCCTGAGGTCCCACCTATGTAGGCGGCTGAGGCAAGAGAATCGCTTAACCCCAAGAGTTTGAGGTTTCTGTGAGCTGTGATGTCATGGCACTCTACTGAGGGCGACATAGTGAGACTCTGTCTCAAAAAACCCCCCAAACCCTTAGACTAATTGCTTTTCTTAATTATCCTGGAATACTTTATACAGACTGACTAAATGCTCAATTCTTTTGTTTTGATAGTTTTGAGAATAATGAAGTGTTTTTTTAAGTATCATTATAGGCCGGCAGGCCTGTGAGCCTATCAGCCAGGGCAGGAGGATCCCTTGAGCTTAGGAATTCAAGACCAGCCTGAGCAAGAGTGAGACCTTGTCTCTACTAAGATTAGAAAAATTAGCTAGGCATTGTGGTGGGCACTTGTAGTCCCAGCTACTCTGAAGCTAAGGCAGGAGGATTGCCTGAACCCAGGAGTTTGAGATTGCTATGAGCGAGGGTAATGCCACAGCACTCTAGCATGGGCAACAGAGTGAGACTTTGTCTCAAAAAAAAAAAAAAAAGTATTATATACTTATGGATTTGATTATTTGATGTTTTAAAGTCTATTTACATTTTTTTTTTTTTTTTTTGAGACAGAGCCTCAAACTGTCCCCCTGGGTAGAGTGCTGTGACTTCACAGCAACCTCCAACTCCTGGGCTTAAGTGATTCTCTTGCCTCAGCCTCCCAAGTAGCTGGGACTACAGGCACCTGCCACAATGCCTGGCTATTTTTTTTTTTTTTGGTTGCAGCCATCATTGTTGTTTGGCAGGCGCGGGCTGGATTTGAACCTGCCAGCTCTGGTGTGTGTAACTGGTGCCTTAGCCACTGAGCTACAGGTGCTGAGCCCCTATTTACATTTTTTTAAAAATGCTCTAGTTGGCTTGGTGCCTGTAGCTCAGTGAGTAGGGCGCCAGCCATATACACTGAACGTGGTAGGTTCAAGCCTGGCCTGGCCTGCTAAACAATAACAACTGCAACAAAAATAAAAGGCCAGGTGTTGTGGTGGGCGCCTGTGGTCCCAGCTACTTGGGAGGTTGAAGCAAGAGAATTGCTTGAGCCCAAGAGTTTGAGGTTGCTGTGAGCTGTGACACTACAGCACTCTACTGTGGGTGACATGGTGAGATTCTGTCTCAAAAAAAAAAAAAAAAGAAAGAAAAGAAAAATGGAAAAAAAAAGAAAAAATGCTCAGGTTATCCTATCTTTGATTAGTAGGAGATCCTTCAAGTTGGGATCTGTGTTCTTTTGATGTGACCTCCGTCCCTATTCACTTCTGGTAGATTTTTTTGCTAAAATGTCCTAGAATCACCTTAATTTCTTGTCTACGCTTGAAAGCAACCATTTTTTCAAAGAGCCTGATTTCAAAGAGATTT
This sequence comes from Otolemur garnettii, assembly GCF_000181295.1. NCBI lineage: Eukaryota > Metazoa > Chordata > Mammalia > Primates > Galagidae > Otolemur > Otolemur garnettii. The sequence goes on from NW_003852462.1 coordinate 7,073,914, forward strand.
TTGAAGGAATAAGGTTTTCACTTTGAGAAGCTCTTAAAGAACAACACAAGATGGAAGGCAGGCATGTGAAGTGATAGCAAGCCGTGTTCTCACAGTGTGTTTGGGTCTGTAAGTGCTGCAGGAAATACCATTGATTCCTGGGTTATATGGGTGAGGCCCTTTGGAAGAGGTAATACTGGAGCTGGGCCTTCCCAGTGTAGAGGAGAAATAGTGAGGAGGAAGGAAAGAATGTGTGTGTGGGATAGCATAGGGGGAGTCTGCTAGAATGCAGAGTATCTCAATTTTGGTCTTGATTTTGTGAGCGCTGGTAAAAGGAAACATTCTTGCAAAGGAGAGTGATGTTGAAATGTATGCTTTAGGTGGCTCCCGTAGCTCAGTCAGCAGGGTGCCAGCCATATACACCTAGGGTGGCGGGTTTGAACCTGGCCTGGGCCTTCTAAGCAACAATGACAACTGCAACCAAAAAATAGCCGGGCGTTGTAGCAGGTGCCTGTAGTCCCAGCTACTTGGGAGGCTGAGGCAAGAGAATTGCTTAAGCCCAAGAGTTTGAGGTTACTGTGATGCCAGGGCACTCTACTCGGGCGACAGCTTGAGATTCTGTCTTTAAAAAAAAAAAAAAAAAAACCCAAAAAAGAAATGTATGCTTTAGAAAGATTGATTTTTTTGCAACGGTGGTTAAGCAGTGGCTTAAAGCAGCAATTCCTAGTTGGGGATTTGCAGTATAACCTTTGAAAAATTAAATAAATAAGCATAGCTGGGGCCTGTCTCAGAACTGTTGAATAGTAGATGGGGAAGTCTAGAATTGTTTGATTTTCAAAAATCACTCTGTGATTCTGTTTTATACAACCCTGTTTAAGGACTATTGGATCAGAGACTAAAAGCTCAGAAAACAGTTGAGCTATTTATTGCAAGTATTCTAGCCATGTGGTAGTACATAGATTAGGGCAGTGTCAATGGGAAATGAGAGGAAGGGAGGGATAGAATAAAGCAAAGCAAAGTTAAATCTTAAAAGTTTTCATGTGGTATTTCATTAATAATGTTAGTACAAGGGCTGAGAGACAAAGATGACTCTTAAGAATTATGGTATCAGGACCCAAGAGAGTGATGTTAATAGAAATGGGAAGATTGGCAGAAATTGTTAGTTTGGGGGAGAAGATAATGGGTTTTTGGGTGTGAGTGTTGAGATGATGCGTATACATCAAAGGGAACTTTAAGGCATTAAAGTATGTTTTATGTCTAGCCTTTTCTGAATGCTTCATCCGTTCTTCTTGGCATAGTATTCAGCTAGTAAATATAAGTCATACTGCATTTAGTGGGAGGGTTAACAATGCTGACCTTTCATTGGATAAATGCAATCACAAAACATCTGATATAATAAATAAAGCAGTATTAGTTTAATGTAAAATAAAATGGGAAACAGACTAGAAAAACACCGTACCAAATATAAAAATATTAATATCAAAAATATTAGGCCAAGAGGCTCATCACCCGTAGCACAGTGGTCATGGCACCAGCCATATACACCCAAGGTGGTGGGTTTGAACCCAGCCCAGGCCAGCTAAACAATAGCAACAAAAAATAGCTGGGCATTGTGGCAGGTGCCTGTAGTCCAGCTACTTGGGAGGCTGAGGCAAGAAATTGCTTAAGCCCAAGAGTTTGAGGTTGCTATGAGCTGTGATACTGCAGCACTCTACTGAGGGGGACATAGCAAGTCTCTGTCTTAAAAATAAATGAATAAATAAATAAGGCCAAGCCTGGTGTTTCACGCCTGTAATCCTAGTACTTTAGGAGGCCCAGGAGGAAGGATTACTTTGAGACCAGCCTAAGCAACATAGGGATACCCTGTCTCTACCCAAAATAGAAAAGTTAGCTGTATGACATGGCATGTGCCAATAGTTTCAGCAGCTCAGGAGACTGAGGCAGTAAGATCACTTGAGCCCAGGAATTTGAGGCTGTAGAGAGCTACAACAGCGCCACTGCACTCTAGCCCAGGTGACATATGACCCTATCTCAGAAAACAACAAAAAAAATTATCATTTGAAATAAAAACAAAAAATCAATAAACCAGGCAAAGAACTTAAATAATTCTCATAACTGGGAAATAGAATTCATTCATTCGTTCCTTTAACATTTACTGAGCTCTGATAATCAGGTACAGTTCTGTTAAATAAGTGTCAGCAGACAAGACAGGAAATCTCTGAGCATTCTGATTGGACAAGCAATGTTGCAGAAAACAAGAATTTCAAATAGCGATAAATGTTATTAAGAAAATAAGATAGGGCGGCAAAGTAGAGAGTGAATTTATGGTTGTTACTTATTGTTTTAAATTTTGCCTTTTCTAGGGAATGCACTGGCAATGTTGTTCAGTTGGAGGTTAGCGTTCCTAATTTCTGCTTAATTATGTGGGAAAAAATTGGTCAGACTTAAGTTCTGCTGGGGTTCACTGTTGATTGAACTCCCAAGTATGTGTTTTTCTTTGGTTCTTCTTGAAGATTTTTAGATAATGGATAACATACAGATTTCTTCCAAACTAGAGAGATTGGCTGTGTCTTGTGGAAATTACATAAGTAATTTTCACAGAATAGTGTTGGTTTTGTTCTGTTGGGATGGAAACTATTCCTCTGAAAAATGTTCACATTTTTCCTATTGCTTCATTCAAATGTAATTTGATTTTGCTGTAAGTCAGTGTCACATCTGAGGATAGGACCTGGGTCTCCTGGATCCTTCCCTGTTGTGCAGGATGGTTGTGAGGGCAGTGAGATACATATGCAAGGTATCCTTGGAAATCACTGCATAGTTAAGGGTATTGGCTAGAACTTAACCTTTGTCCTTTGCTGTTTAATTTTATATGTACGTATATATCATTTAACCAAATGTTGAAGCTATAATTATTATTTTTTTATTTGAGATAGGGTTTCCCTTTGTTGCCCTCGGTTGTGGTGTCATAGCTCACAGCTACCTCAAACTCTTGGGCTCAGTGGATTCTCTTGCTTCAGCCTCCCACGTAGCTGCGGTTACAGGCGTTCGCCATAGCACCCAGCTATTTTTAGAGACAGGTCTCACTCTTGCTTAGGGTGGTCTAGAACCCATGAGCTCAGGCAGTTGTAATCCCAGAATGCTAGGATTACAGGCCTGAGCCACCCGCCCGGCCTTTCAAGCTATAATTAAAATATAGAAAGTTCAGTGCATTTTTTTTTTTTTTTAAGAAAAGTAACAAGTGGCATGCAGATGGAAAGTTATCTGTTTAAGGAACTTTAACAAATAAACATTTTGTATTTTTTATATATTAACTGAAGATTGGCCTAAAATCACAGAAAGTGGGATAGATGCCTATTACTCTGCATTTACATTTTTTACTAATAAGCTTAAGGATTTTTCTTAGGTATGAGAAAGACTTTTTCTATTTGATAATTTATTGTTGAGAATATAGATATGTAGCGGGAAATAGGAAGAGGCTTTTAGCCTCTCCTTTCTTTAATTCTAATTGTGTTGTATGGAATCTTTTTCTTTTTAAAGGAAACTTGAATATAACTTCAAAAGAAGATTGGATTTTTTATTTGTGGATTGCATCTATATAAGAAGGCCATCAGAATGTCGGGAGCCTCGGTGAAGGTGGCTGTCCGGGTGAGGCCCTTCAATTCTCGAGAGACCAGCAAGGAGTCCAAGTGCATCATCCAGATGCAGGGCAACTCGACCAGTGAGTACCTGCTGCTTTCTGTCAGTTATGTGTCTTACCTACCTTTCCTCACTCCCTTCTCTTCTTGCCACGATCAGAATAAGTGAACATGTTTGTGTGTGAACACTTTGAAGTTTGCTATTCTGAATGATCCATCAAATATTTCTCCCGCTGTGGTATTTGCTGCAATATATTTAATATGGACTATTTACTTTACTTTTTACTATTGAGAAACCATAAATGACTAAAATAATTTAGCTAGTGTTAATGGCTATTAAGTTGAAATCTTAAGGATAATAAAGGTGAAAATAGTGATTTTTTTTCCTAAATCCTAATGTGATGAAATAATATTAAGGCCCAGGCGGCGCCTGTGGCTCAAAGGAGTAGAGCGCTGACCCCATATACCAGAGGTGGTGGGTTCAAACCTAGCCCTGGCCAAAAAAAAAAACTGCCAAAAAAAAAAAAAAAGTAATATTAAGTCCCCAAGATTCAGTGTTTTTGTTTCTTACTTTTTTTTTTTGAGATAGAGTCTCACTTTGTCGCCCCTGGTAGAATGCCATGGCATCATAGCTCACAATAAACTCAGACTCTTGGGCTCAAGCAATTCTCTTGGCTCAGCCTCCTAAGTAGCCGGCACTATAGGGACCCACCACAATGCCTAGTTGATATTAGAGATGGGGTCTTGCTCTAGTTTAGGCTGGTCTCAAATTTGTAAGTTTAGGCAATCCGCCCACCTTGGCCTCCCAAGATTACAGGTGTAAGCCACTGCTCCCGGCCTTGTTTTTCTTTCTTGATTTTAAGCAGAACTTGAATTTGTCTTAAAATTTATTCTTCAGTGGTTCTTTGAGTTGAACAATGGGTATAACTGTAATACTTTTTAACTTGTAAATTCTTACAAAAATTATCAGTCATTGCTTCCTGGCTTGTTTTCTCTATAGAATCACTTGAGTGACTTAGCTGATTCCTTTTGTATCTGCAATACTAAATTACTTGGTATGGGTCTGTAGGCAAATTATTACTTAAAATAGATTCTGCTTTAATTCTGAAATTTCATGATAAAGCAGAATCTTCACTCTTTCAGAAACAAGTCACTGCTCAGGTAACTATTCTGGCTGATCTGCTTTTGTGCCATTTGCTAGTCACCTGTGTGCAGAGGAATCTACCAGTGGGAAGTGTTTATTCCATACAAATCTAGCTAGATATTTTAGCCATCATTTCATGTGGTAGTTCATGTATATCTTTGAAGATTTCAGCTTATACTCTTCTCTGAACTTGATAGGGCTTAAAACAAATTTTTGGCGGGGGACAGTCTTACTTTGTTACCCTTGAGTAGAGTGCTGTGGCATCAGAGCTCACAGCAACCTCAAACTCTTAGGCTCAAGTGATTCTCTTGCCTCAGCCTCTCAAGTAGCTGAGACTACAGGTACCCACTATAACGCCTGGCTATTTATAGAGATCAGGTCTTGCCCTTGCTCAGGCAGTTCTCGAACTCCTGAGCTCAGGCAATCCACCCCTCTTGACCTCCCAGAGTGTTAAGATCATGGGCATGAGCCACTGCACCTGGCTCAATCTTTTTTTTTTGAAAGATTCAAAAAGTAAGAATCGAAATAACCTGTGCAGTTGTGTTTTACCTTATTTTGTGAATCATTATGTCAGTTATTCTGTGGATTATATCCTATGAATAATTGTCAAAGAGAGATGCAAAAGTCAATACTGAATTATACACTTTAAATGAGTAAACTTTGTGGAATATAAATTATATCTCATGGCCAAGTTTGGTGGCTCACGTCTGTTAATCTCAGCACTTTAGGAGGCCAAGGTGGCAAAGGTTGATTGCTTGAGACCAGTTCAAGACTCTGTCTCTACAAAAAAAACAACAACAAAAAGGCTCGGCGCCTGTGGCTCAAGAGGCTAAGGCGCCAGCTTCGTACACCTAAGGTGGCGGGTTCGAATCCAGCCTGGACCCCCCAAACAACAATAATGGCTGCAACCGAAAAATAGCTGGGCGATGTGGCGGGCGCTTGTGGCTCAAGTGGCTAAGGCGCCAGCCACATGCACCTAACCTGGAGGGTTCGGATCCAGCCTGGGCCTGCCAAACAACAATGATAGCTGCAACCAAAAAATAGCCAGGCATTGTGGCGGGTGCCTGTGGTCCCAGCTACTTGGGAGGCTGAGGCAGGAGACTCGCTTGATCCCAGGAGTTGGAGGTTGCTGTGAGCAGTGAAGCCATGGCACTCTACCCAGGGGGACAGCTTGAGGCTCCGTCTCAAAAAAAAAACCAAACACAAACAATTAAAGTAAATGGAAATTTTTTATTAATATAAGTAATGATACTAATAATTTTTACTTTTTTTTTGAGACAGAATGTTACTATGTTGCCCTTGGTAGAGTGCTGTGGCATCATAGCTCATAGCAACCTCCAACTCTTGGGCATAAGTGATTCTCTTGCCTCAGTCTCCTAAGTAGCTGGGACTAACAGGCGCCCGCCACAACGCCCAGCTATTTTTTAGTTTTTTTTTCAATTTTTGGCCGGGGCTGGGTTTGAACCCACCACCTCTGCCATATGGGACCAGTGCCCTACTCCTTTGAGCCAAAGGCACTGCCCCCATGCCCAGCTATTTTTTTTTGTTGTTGCAGTTGTCATTGTTTAGATGGCCCAGGGTGGGCTTGAACCGGCCAGCCTGGGTGCGTGTGGCTGGTGCCGTAGCCACTGTTCTATGGTGCCAAGCCAATAATTTTTCTTAATGACAGATAATTTTAGAATGCCCACATCTTAAATTGGTTATTGTCAAAGTCAAATAGCACCATTCTCTTTTCCTCCCACTTTTGATTTATTTTTATGAATACATGAAACATTCACTCACATAACATGAAATTTAAAAAATAGAAAGAGTATGTAATACAAAGACTTTCTCTTGTCTTATTGCATAGTCAACCCAGTTCTTCTCCCTGAAAGCAAGTTGTATTACGTTTCATTTTGAAGATAGTTTTGGTTACTTTCTAGAGGTAGTTAAAGCACCAGCATCTTTTTCTAAGGTCATTTTTCCTCTTTTAATTAGTGATAACAGCCTGATTGCACTGTATGTTCTAAATACCTGAATAATACAATTCATGTTTATAATTTGTGAGAGTTTTTTCCTTTGAGATTTTGAATATCAATTTAAGTTAATAGGGTTTTTTTTTTTTTTTTTTTGAGACAGAGTCTCAAGCTATCCCCCTGGGTAGAGTGCTGTGGCTTCACAGCTCACAGCAACCTCCAACTCCTGGGCTCAAGCCAGTCTCCTGCCTCAGCCTCCCAAGTAGCTGGGACCACAGGCACCTGCCACAAGGCTCAGCTATTTTTTGGTTGCAGCCGTCATTGTTGTTTGGCGGCCTGGGCTGGATTCGAACCTGCCACCTTAGGTGTATGTGACTGATGCCTCAGCCACCTGAGCCACAGGCGCTGAGCCAATAGGGTTTTATTTATTAGCAAGTATCTAGTACATGTATAATGATATGCTCAGTAACTGTTATAAACAGTTATATGAGTAGAGCATCAGAAAATAAACCAGTGGTAGTGTTGGGACTAGATAACGGTACTCCTGACCCTCAGCCGACTATAACATAGTGCTTCCCTGCAGGTGAAATTTCAGCAGGAGAAATTTGTGACTTTTAAATTGACTTTAGTTTACTGAAATAATATCTTTATTAGGCCAGGCTTGGTGACTTATGCCTGTCATCCTAGACAGTGGTTCTCAACCTGTGGGTTGCGACCCCTTCGTAACAAAGAAAATACATCTTTGCATTAGGAAGGTTGAGAACCACTGTCTAGCACTTCCAGAGACTAAGGCAGGAGGATCCCTTGAGCCCAGGAGTTCTAGATGAGTCTGAGCAACATAGTGAGACCCTGTCTCTACTGCACACAAAAAAATCTCGTTAGATGAAATGCCTTGAAAAAATTGGGGTTAGTTTTTTAGTGAAACATTTAACTTTGACATGGCTTAGAGATTGGGATCATTTTGGTTCCTGAAGTTATCTGTTCTTGGAAAGTAACTAATCACATGAGAGCTGTTTTATCTATTGCACTACATACGTGGAAGTGTTTTCTCTAGAGTTTTTGGCATTTTGTTTTTAACTTAGGTTTTCTGTTTCTATTTTAGATCTTCTGTGGCAATTTTACATAATTTGACTGATATGTAATCAAAATAATTTTTCAGTGAGAGATTTTAAGTGAGGTATTTGCGTGAAAGATTCTATGTTTAGAAAGTATTAATAGCGTGTTTAAAAAAAAATCCACTGGGTTTAGATTGGAAGAGTGTATGTATTTTGAACATAGAATTGTTGGAAATGAGTATTCTATAGCCACATGTGTTAGCTGCATTAGAAAGGCTGCGATGCTGACAAGCGGGCCTGGCCTGCTGTGCACAGGATTATAGCTGATTGCAGATGGAATGCAGTGGAATGTTCCTGCTATTGAGTCTCTTATGAAAAAGCAGAAGCGTATGAGGAGTGATTTAGGGAATGTGCCAAGTCTGAGAACTGAGTACTCGCCATTTTATTTAAGTGCTTTTTGGTATCACAGGAAATATTTCCTATGCCACAGATAAATGTTTTACTGCCTTGACGTTTTGGAGTCTTGAGCACATATAAATGTCTTTGTTCAATAATATCCCATTATATCTCAGGTTTTTTTTTACTTTCGAAGCATTTCTTATTGTCTTATTACTTTGTGAAGAGGAAAATGGGGCAAAGTTAACGATCTGACTGCTCATGTTAGGTTGTATGTGTAATCTGGAGACATTGAACTTGTATAAATCCCCTCAATAACAGGAGGTAGATGAAGTTAGTTTTCACTTATGATGTGAGAATACCCTCCATCATGTGATTGAACTGAGATATTCTGCTTTTTCTTTAACCACAGCATTCTGTCTCTTGCTCTCTTCCTTTGCCCAGGGGATTTTTTTTTTTTCCCAATGCCAATCTTAGTGGGATAGAAGTAACCCTGATTTGTTTCCCTAATTTTATTGCTTACATTGTGTGTGTGTTGTGTGTGTGTATATATATTTTTTGTTTATTTGTTTGTTTTGTTTGTTTTTGGCCAGGGCTGGGTTTGAACCCTCCACCTTCAGCATATGGGGCCGATGCCTTACTCCTTTGAGCCACAGGTGGCTTTAAAAATTATATATATATATATATATTTATTTTATTTTTTATTTTTTTATTTTTTTTTAAGAGACAGAGTCTCACTTTATCACCCGTGGTAGAGTGCCATGGCGTCACACAGCTCACAGCAACCTCCAACTCCTGGGCTTAGGCGATTCTCTT
>NW_003852462.1:7083271-7099737 GCF_000181295.1 Otolemur garnettii
CGGGCTGGGGATTCGAACCCGCCACCTTAGGTGTACGTGGCTGGCGCCTTAGCCGGTTGAGCTATAGGCGCTGAGCCAAATTATATATTTTTAAAGGCTTTTTCAGGAATACAAATTTCTAAATCAAATGTTGCACATCATACCTAGTGCAAAGAATGATTTCATATCCACTAATGAAAATTTGTGATAAAGGAAAGGAGGGACGAAATGGAGATTTGAAAAGGAAGAATTTAGAAAGAAATGCATTTAAATTTGTACAGTTTCTAGTTTTTAAAAGTTGCTATGTAAAAGTTCATATCTTTGGAGTATATGAGATAGTTTAATACATATAGATGGTATATAATGATCAAATCAGGTTAATTGGCTGTCCGTCACTTTGAACATTTTTCTATGGATTGAGATCATTCCAATTCTCTTCTGTTTTGAAAGATACAGTACATTTGATAGATTTTTCTTTATTCAATTTGGTTTGATGGTTGGACTTTGTGTACTTTTGTATTCCAGTCTTTTCTTGTTAGTCTTAGTCTTTTGTTTTTTCTCTCATTAGTATTAACTAATTCTCACTTGTATTTAATCTAAGGTGACCAGATTTTAACTTTGGTAAAGCGGGACACCATTGATGGGGGGTGGAGGGGTGGGACGGGTGTGTGTGTGTGGGGGGGGGGTTCTTAATTAAAAATTTGGTCTATGTGGAGCAACAAAAATTTTCATAGAATGCAAAAATAGTATTGTAATATATATATTTTTAATTTCAACATAAGTACAATTTACAAATGTAATACATTAAAAAAAATTATGTATAGGATGGCGCCTGTGGCTCAAAGGAGTAGGGCGCCGGTCTACCTGGTGACCTTGCCCAGGAGGGGAGTAGGGAGTTTACATTAGCTTTTTCGAAAATTTTCCAAATGAAGTTACATTAACCTCTTCATTCTCAAATGGAGTTACATTAACCTTTTCAGCAGCTGAAAACGTATATCCCCTTCCCGTTGTCTTGCATTCCCTAGCTTGTCGTGCATTCTTTCCAAAAATGGGGACTTTTTAAAAATGCCAAGGGGCACGGGACAAATTGTTAAAAATTGGGACTGTCCCGCCAAAAGTGGGACTTCTGGTCACCTTAGTTACATTAACCTTTTCAGCAGCCAAAAACCGTATATTCCCTTCCCTAGCTTGTCGTGCATTCTTTCCAAAAATCGGGATTTTTTAAAACGCCATGGGACAAATTGTTAAAAATCGGGACTGTCCCACCAAAAGCAGGACATCTGGTCACCTTAATTTAATCTTTGTTTCTTTTTTTGGGATCCGTGGATAGAATTCTGAAGGGGGGAACCCCTTGAAATTAACTGCAAAACATGGTTTAGCATTTTCCTAGGGAGAGGTTGTCATTTTCAATATACTTTTAAAGAGATCTATGTTCCCCAAATACTTAAAAATCACTAGCGTGGGCTGGGCATGGTGGTTCATGCTTGTAACCCTAAGTGCTTGCAGAGATCCAGGTGGGTGGATTGCTTGAGGTCAGGAGTTTAAGACCAGCCTGAGCAAGAGCAAGACCCCCATCTCTAAAAATGGCCAGGTGTTGTGGTGGCGACTGTAGTCCTAGCTATTTGGGAGGTAAGGCAAGAGTTGAGGCCAAGAGTTTGAGGTTGCTGTGAGCTATGATGCTACAGCATCTACAGAGGGTGACAAAGTAAGACTCTGTCTTCAAAAAGAAAAAAAGAGAATAAAGTGCATGCCAGTAACATTGGTGCTAATTGCTTATGGCAGTTGCCCGGTGAAGTGTGAGACACTGTGGTGGGACCAAAGTCTGGAATACTGTTAGCAAGATTGTGACCGGGACTGTTGCTTCCAGTTCTGTGTTAGGCAAAGCAGGCATTTATAGATTTAATTTCTGCTGATACCCTGTACATAAAGGCCTGTGTATTGTATAGGCTAAAATTGTTCTTAGTGGTATTAAGGGATGAATGTCTTATAGATATAGGTGGTAGAAATAAGACATATATATTAGGTTTTTGAGAGTGCCTATGGATAATTAGGTTTTTGTTGTTCAGCAAGCCTAGGCCTCCAGGCTACCAAGATTTCAGAGAGATTTTAGTTTTGTTTTAGATAGAAACAGATGATCAAAGCAGTGTGATGACTGTTAGGAAAACAATGAGGGAGAGGCATCTAAATACAGTCACATTTTGCTCTGAGAAATGTGTTATTCGGTGATTTTGTCACTGTGCAAACAGCAGCATACCTACACAAACCTGAAGGTACAGTTTACTAAGATATGCTGTTGCTTCTAGGCTACAACCCTGCGCAGCATATTTCTGTACCAAATACTACAGGTAATTATAACACAGTGGTGAGTATTTGTGTATTTAAACATACCTAAACATAGAAAAGGTACAGTAAAAAATACGGTATTTTAATCTTATGGGCGCGCATGGTACATGCTAACCTATGTGTATGGTCTGTCATTGACCACCATGTAAAAGAAGTATGGCAGGGAAAGGGAGGGACTGTCTGAGAAGGCCTTTTAGTTAACAGAAAACTGTAGGGCCAGAATTAGCAGAAGCGACTCAGTGAGGAAGTAATTTAACTGTACTTAACTGTTTTCCCACCACAGTGTTCTGGAGTGATACCAGAGTTCCTTTAACCATGAATAAAGTTGAGGAGGCAAAATGAGTGAAGTGGGAAAAAATTTATTTTTAAATTGCCTTTTATTGGGGAAAAATACCATAACTAGTAATTAAGAACAGTAACAACAGCAAACACTTAAGTCATGCCAGACACAATTTGGCACTTACAGATTTTAACTCACAATAATCTTCACAATAGGCCATGTGCCTATAATCCCGGCACTCTTGGAGGCTGAGGCAGGTGGATTGCTCGGGCTCACAAGTTCGAGACCAGCCTGAGCAAAATCGAGACCCGCATCTCTACCAAAAACAGAAGAACTGAGGCAAGAGAATCACTTGAGCCCAAGAGTTGGAGGTTGCTGAGCTGTGAGCCATGACACTCTACCTAGGGTGACAGCTTGAGACTCCGGCTCAAAAAAAAAAAAAAATCTTCACAATAATCCTATGGCAGGTACTCTTAACTTTCCCATTTCACAGAAGAAGGAATTGAGGCAAATAGGCATTGGCTAACTTGCCTGGACTTGCGTGTGTAAGAATTGAGGGAACTGGAAAATGAACTTGGGCTATCTGGCTCTTAACCTCTGTGCTCCTCATATCACCTCTCAAAATATTTATTAAGTTTTACTATCCTATGCAGTAATACTTAATACTGAATGTTGATGGCTAATTTGATTGTAACTATTAGATTAAAATTTATTTTGATATCTCTTTTTAAAAATTCCTTAAAATTTTTCATTGTATATATTTATGGGGTACATGTATTTTGATGTAAGCATGCAGTATGTAATAGTCACATCAGAGTTACTGGGATATACATCTCCTCAAGCATTTCTTTGTGTTAGGACCATTCTAATTCCACTCTTAGTTATTTTGAAATGCACAATAAATAGTTAGGTTTTTTTTTTTTTTTTTTTTTTTAAGCGACAGGGTCTCACTCTGTTGCCCAGTGCAGTAGCATCATCATAGCTCACTGCAGCCTCCAACTCTTTCCACCTTCCCAAGTAGCTAGGACTACTGGCTTGCACCACTGTGCCTAGCTAATTAAAATTTTTTTGTAGGGATGCTATATTACCCACGTTGTTCTCAAATCCTAGCCTCATGTGATCCTTGCTTGGGCCTTCCAAAGTTCTGGGATACAAGTGTACACACTACGCCCCACTGTAGTTATCGTTAACTGCAGCTGCCCTGTTGTGCTACTGAACACTAGATCATGTTCCTTCTGTCTAACTTTGATTTCTCTTCTTTTTTATTATTATTTTTTTTTGAGACAGAGTCTCAAGCTGTCCCCCTGGGTAGAGTGCCGTGGCATAGCTCACAGCAACCTCCAACTCCTGGGCTCAAGCGAGTCTCCTGCCTCCACCTCCAAGTTGCTGGGACCACAGGCTCCCGCCACAACGCCTGGCTATTTTTTTTCGGTCGCAGCCATCATTGTTTGGTGGGCCCAGGCTGGATTCGAACCCGCCACCTTAGGTGTATGTGGCTGGCGCCTTAGCCACTTGAGCCACAGGTGCTGAGCCGATTTCTCTTCTTGATGGAAGGAAATGAAAAAAGTGTGTAGCAGGCGCATAATTATCAGTTCAGAAGTCTTTGGGCCACTTAGATTGAATGTCTAGACCTAGGCCTTCCAAATCATCTCTCTTTAAAATCATTCATACAGCATGAGAAAACGCAGAGAATGAAAAAAAAATCATTCAGAATTTGCTTTGAGAGAATTTGATAGATTGTTGTTGAGAGTTTATTCAGTGTGTGTTATAGCTAGCTTTTTTGTCCCGCTTTTGGTGCTGTTGGTGGGGACAGGGTCTTATTCTGTTGCTTGCACGAGAGTGCAGTGACATCATCATAGCTCACAGCAATCTCAAACTCCTGGGCTCCATCAGTCTTCCTGCCTCAGCCTCCCAAGTAGCTGGGACTACAGGCATGTGCCCTACACCTGGCTCATTTTGGGGTTTTTTTGTAGAAATAGGGTCTAGCTCCTGTTTGTCTCAAATTTCTGGCCTCACATGATCTTTCTGCCTCAGTTTCCGAGAGTGTTAGCATTATAGGTATAAGCCACCACGCCCCCCCAACTAGCCTATATATAGATTGGAGTGATCACACTGGGACACTGTGGAGTTGTAGGATTTTTTTCCCCTATTGAATGTTTATTTTTTTTAATAATTTGAAATTGAGTATATGGTGAACATACATAGTATATGTACCAAAAATAGGTAAATTTATACCTGTTTTTATAAAATTAATAATCTAAGTTTGTTATTTTAAATGATTAAGGAACTACATAATTGTGGGTCTTTTGCTTAAATCTGCTTTATGGTGATATGCTTTATACTATTTTACTATGTATTTCCTATATTGTGTGGAGGACAGGGGTTGCCTAGAGGATTTGGTTTTATGGTTTTAAAATATAAATGGTATATAAAATATTTTCGTGTGCCGTTTTTCTTAATTGTTGACCTAGGAAGGTTGTGCTGAAGATATCACTAGGATTTTCAACAAGCTCAAAACATGGTTTGTTAGTAAAGTTAAAGTTACAGTGTTGCCACACTGATAAGTTAATTATAGTTGCTGGTATAATCTTTAGTAGTTTGCCAACAACACTAATTGCTACATAGAGACTTTAAGATATCAGATAAACAAATTTATTCTGGAGAATAAAAAGGCTTTTAAGTACAAATCTTATTTTGACTGCCTTATTTTCTAGGGCTCAGTAATTAAAATGTTATTTCTGCATCTTTATGCTGAAATAACAAAGTTGGAAAGAAAGCAAGGAGAAAAGAGGGTAAAATTAGGATATCTAACAGACCTTAGAAGGGTGATTTTAACTTGAAGTGATTCCAAGAAAGGATGATCTATTGTGGTTTGTCAGTAAACTGAGCCCTGTGAAACAGTTTGTGATTGTCATTTTAAAGGCATTTACATTCATCTTTCACGATAAGAGTCTTCGAGTCAGACTTCATGAAAATGACACGGTCCTGCTCTTCTCCAGCTCTCCTAAAGAAGCTAATGTCAGGTACAGTGTGAGGAATAAAAAAATAGAAGACGGCTCAGCACCTGTGGCTCAAGCGGCTAAGGCGCCAGCCACATACACCTAAGGTGGCAAGTTCGAAGCTCGGGCCCTCCAAACAGCAATGACAGCTACAACCAAAAAATAGCCAGGCGTTGTGGTGGGTGCCTGTGGTCCCAGCTACTTGGGAGGCTGAGACAGTAGACTTGCTTGAGCCCAGGAGTTGGAAGTTGCTGTGAGCTGTGATGCTACAGCACTCTACCCAGGGTGACAGCTTGAGGCTCTGTCTCAAAAAAAAAATAGAAGACAAAAGGGAAAAGGTGTGAAAGTTGTAGGAGAGGATAATGAAGGATTATCTTACTTTTGGATATGGGAAAAGATATGGTCAGGTCTTAGGTGCTCAAGCTGCTGTTCAGATTTATGAAATAATAATGGTAGGGAACCTAGCTTGACTGCCTCTTTGAAACTTTTCCCTCTCTTGACTTCTAGTACCCCATGCTTTCCTCCCTCCTCGGTCATTCTCAGTCCTTGGGTTACAAGTGCCTGAGGCCTTTGCCCTTAGATCTCTCTCTAGAGAAGACAGACCTTCTAGGTGATTTTGTCTATTAAAAGTTCCAAGGCTTTAAATATCATGGAGAGGATGATGACTCCCAAGTTCATATCCACAGCCTGGACCTCTCTGTAGAAGTCTAGACTTGTCTACCCACCTGCCAACTTGAAGATCTAAGAAGTATCTCAAACTCAACATATCCTGAACAGAACTGTTATCTCTCCACCTGCCCACCCAAAGTGCCTTCTCCATCTTTGTTACCCTGGAGTAACTGGAGTTACTCTTGCCTTGTTCCTTTTTCTCACAGGCCATGTGCAGTCCATCAACAAGTTCTGTCATCTTTGCCTTCACAATATGTCCTGAACCCAGTTACTTTTGGGGTCTGTCTCTTTGCTTCTGCCCTTGTTCCCATTCTGTAGCAAGTCATAGTTTTGGAATGTAAATCATCAGATCATGTCACCCCTCTGCTTAAAATCCTTGATGGCTTCCTATCACTTTTATAATAAAACTAAAAATCCTAAAATAGCTGGATATTGTGGCAGGTGCCTATAATCCCAGCTACTTGGGAGGTTGAGGCAAGAGGATCTCTTAAGCCCAAGAGTTTGAGGTTGCTGTGAGCTGTGACACCATGGCACTTACTACCCACAGTGTGACAGAATGAGACTCTGTCTCAAAAAACAAACAAACAGAATAAACTAAAAATCCTCACCTTGGTCACAAAGCCCCACAGAATCTGGGCTCTGGCCACCTATCTGATTTCATGAAAATTAGGTCAACTTTAAGCAGGTGGTCAGTGTAGGGAGGTTTCACTCTGGAGGTTCTACTGTAGTTTAAAAGTAGAATGAACGGGATAGGTCAGATGTGGAGGGTGACAGAAGAAAGTCAAAGACGATCCTCAGTAAAGGTGGTTTTATAGGCAGTAAAGCAATGTGAAGTCTATAGTGCTTATGCTCTGGTTCCAGCCCTCAAAAATAGTCCTGGAGTTCATTCCTTGCAGGAAAGTAGTAACTTTTGTCCTAGACAAAGCCTTCTTGCTGATTACACATAACCCTGGGGGTGGGTACTAACTTTGTCATTGTTTTTATGTTGGTGAAAATAAGGTTTATGTATGGAATGTGTTCATTAGTTACTGTAATTCTGTTGTTATGTGCATGCTGAGTAACGAATGAGAAGTTATGTGCACTGTTTCAGCTCAGTTTACCTTGACACAAGAACCACTGTGTTAATTGTTGTTCAGTTTTTTAGCAATAAAAATCTGTCTTGTCAGGCGGTGCCTGTCGCTCAGTGAGAGGGCACTGGCCCCATATACTGAGGGTGGCAGGTTCAAACCTGGCCCCAGCGAATTGCATCCAAAAAATAGCTGGGCATTGTGGCGAGCGCCTGTAGTCCCAGCTACTCGGGAGGCTGAGGCAAGAGAATCGCTTAAGCCCAGGAGTTGGAGGTTGCACTGTGACACCACGGCACTGTACCCAGGGTGATAAAGTGAGACTCTGTCTCTACCCAAAAAAAAAAAAAACAAAAAAACAAAAAAAAACTCTCTAGTCTTTTGGTGAAATTTGTTAAAATGTACTGGTATTTCATGTATGTATTCCACAGGTATACACACAGTATTGTTTTTCTCTTTATGCTCTTGAAAATGGTATTGGACTTAATTAAATTAAAATTGTAGATGACATTTGAAGGATATTCATCTTAGTGTAAGGTGGTGTAGGGGATCCTTAGCACATGGGCCACATACTTACAGGGTCTGTGATGTGGTGGGAGCACCCAAGATTTGTTGGTGTGTCTAGGAAAGGAGCCACATGTGGCATTTTGGTTCTTGCCAAGAAATAGAATTCCCATGTTATAATTTAGCTTATTTTATTACTTAGTGAACTTTTCCTGCTTTAAAGACCAAATAGAATATTGTTACTTTACTTTCTAAATATTAAGAGCTAGAAGAAGATAAAATCCCTTTTTAAAAAAAGTAACATTTGCATAGTGATTCATTCATTTAATACTGTGAAGTAGGTATTACCTCATTGTTAGGACACAAGAGCACAGTAATATTCAAGGTCACAAAAAATCCAAATGTAATATTTGCTTAATTATTCTTCATATATTCAGCATCTTAAAAGATAGTAATAAAGAGGTACTGATGCTGGTCCTTTATTCCAAATCCTGTATTTTATTACAAGTACTGCCCCTTCTGTCTTAGATGGGTTAGAGCAGGGGTTCTCAACCTGTGGGTCCCCCCCCCTTTCACAGGGGTCGCCTAGTATCAGATATTTACATTATGATTCGTAATAGTAGCAAAAATTGCAGTTATGAAGTAGCAACGAAAATAATTTTATGGTTGGGTGTCACCACAACATGAGGAACTGTATTGAGGGGTTGAGAACCACTGGGTTAGAGGAAGTGATTTAGGTCTCAATCATTATTCAGAAAGAAATCTCCTTTGACATTATTTGACAGCACTAATTCATTGACCATGGAAGGAATGCTGGAATTTATGGGCTTTGTAGGGTTCTCATGAGCTCACGTGCTGTCATTTCTATTTTACCTGCATAAAAATCTTTTTTCACTTGTAAGTATAGGGCTCTAAATTTTTTTTAATAGGAAATATTTCATATATTCAGGATAATATAATGTTTATGTAAATATAAAGAATAAAATAAACATTCCTGTAGTAGTGATACAGAACTTAAGATAGAAATTACTATTACTATGACCTTCTGAAGTCCTCACTGAGACCCCCCAAAGAGGGAACAACAATGTTGGATTTTCGTATTTTTCTAAAGTGTCTTATATAGATTATATGTATATATATGTGTATGTATCTTTCATTTGTAAATGAAAATCTTTTAAATATTGTGGGTAAATTTAATTTGAGAAAACTCTTAAGTAGGTCTTGAAAATTGTATTTTGATTTATTTATATTAAAAAGGTTTTTGTTGATAAAAGGTATTTAAAAAGCTTGATTTTGAAGCTGTAAGCTAGGAAAATTTACTAGTTTTAGAAGGTTTAGAGATCTGGGAGAAGGGAATATTGAGGAAGAGAAAAAGGATTTCATGTAAATCAAGGAAGTTAACTTGTTGGTCTAGGGTGATTTTTTTTTTTTTAAACCGGAGAAAAGAGAACAGAGGGATAGGATCTGAGAACTAGTCTTGGTAGAATTGGCAGCTAAAAGGTTAAATGAAACATGGCTTAATAAGGTTTATGACAGCAGATTTCCCAGAGGCTAATGTTTGTTTGTTTGTTTTGAGACAGAGTCTCACTCTGTTGCCCTGGGTGGAGTGCTATGGTATCCTAGCTCACAGCAACTTCAAACTCCTGGGCTTAAGCAGTCCTCTTGCCTTAGCCTCCTGAGTTGCTGGGACTACAGGCACCCGCCACTGTGCCTGGGTAGTTATTCTGTTTTTAGTAGAGACAGGATTTCACTTTTGCTCAGGCTGGTCTCAAACTCCTCAGCTCAAGCCATCCACCCACCTCAGCCTCCCAGAGTGCTAGAATTACAGGCAGGAGCCACTGTGCCCACTTGTAATCGTGTTTTTGAGTGGTGAAGATGACTTCAGAGGTCATACCGTACATTGTGACATCATCTTACACTGAACCACAGCAATCTGAATCTGCCTCATGCAGTGTGACACTAATTTCCATTTTCTTGGTAGCATTTGTGTAGTCTTTCCTCTTTCAGGAACTGCAATTCTCACAGTTTTCAGTTTTAAATGAATAAAGAGAGTTAAACAATGTCTGGTATCATATCAGTAGGATGACCCTACACTTATACAGGTGCACATACCTCTAAGAAAATGCCTCAACTGCCCTTTGCCTTGGAGTGCTGCCTGTAGGGAATAAACATTTAAGTCAGTGGTTCTCAACCTTCCTGATGCCCGATGTATTTTCGTTGTTACAAAGGGGTCACGACCCACAAGTTGAGAACCGCTGATTTAAGTGATGGTGTCTTGGCTGAGATTGTGAGCTCTGGAGCAAGACTCTCTCCAAGTTCACTTCCTGAATCTGCCGCTAGTTAGTTAGCTCTATAGCCATGGCTAAGAGTTTAACCTATCTGTAATGGTTTCTTTATCTGTAAAATGATGATATAAAAAACATCTGTCTTGGGGCAACGCCTGTGGCTCAAGGAGTAGGGCGCCAGCCCCACTTACCGGAGGTGGCGGATTCAAACTCAGCCCCGGCCAAAAACTACAACAAAACAAAAAACAAACAAACAAACAAAATCTCTTATTGTATGGTTGGGAGCATTAAATAGGTTAGTGGACAGAAAGTTCTGTGGGTCAGAGTAAGTGTTCCATGAATGCTGGCTATTATTAATCTTGTATTTAGTACCATATGGTTAGAAGTGCGCTTCTTTGCTTAGATTGCCATTTATGTGTGGGGAGATGTTCTTTCTAGAACTGTGTCTCCTGGTCACATGACTGTGTGCAGTGTGAGCCTTATTAATACTCTGTCAGCATTTGAGGTTAGAACATAAGTGTGTGACTATACCCAGTGGAATCCAGCAAGAGAACTAAGCCCTGTAGCAACTGTTGCTATTTGTGTTCTGAACAGCAGCTGTCCAAGGCAGATTTATTTTTCAATCCTGATCTCACTGATAGCCTGGGATGTGGCCCAGCCTTAAAGAAGTAGACTGGTTGAGTTGTCTGGTCTTTGACATGTCATGACCACATTATATAAAGATTCTAGTCCATCTGTATTAGTAAGGGAGAGAGATTAAACTTTAGCATTCACAGTCAGTCCTTGCACTATAGTGTGACTGGATTAATTACACAAGAAATCACTTTTAACATGGGGAGTGAGACTTCATGCTTTTCAGTCAAAATGTAATTTTGCTGTTAATAACATTCTACTGATGGTTTAGTAGTCTGTGATTCTACTATATACACATAAACATACATGCACATATATACAAAGTCAGACAATTAAGTTCGTAAACTCAACCTAGAAAAAGCGCTACATACCTCATTATAGTTACTTCGAAGTACTTCCCTTGGCTGTCTGGTGACCATAGTGAGATTCAGCAGTGAGGTATTTAACACTTTTTTCAAGATGAGTTCACAGACTTAATTGTCAGGCCCTGTACCATGACACCACTGGTAGCCATTCTAAAAAAAGAGTTCCAAAATTGCTTTGAAGAGTGGGATGGGAACTGGCCTTGGTGTGTATTTTCCCAAGGGGAGTACTTTAAAGCTGACCGTGGTGATATTCAGCGGTGTGGTATGTAGCCCCTTTTTCTGGGATGTGTTTGAGAACGTAATTGTCTGTCTTGCGTGTGACAACTTACATATCTGTCATTGTCGTCTGTGAATTTCTTTGACTATCTTTGCAGTGAATGAATGTTTTTCTGAAATAGTAAGATCTTTAAAGAGTTTGTTTCAAATGGTAGTTGGGGTAATTCAGTAATTTCCTGAGTTTTATTTCTGGTATGTTGAAATATTTAAAGCCTTGTGAGGTACTTTGAAATAATAAAGTGGCCCACTTCTAAGTTTTGCCTTCCAGCTTAACCTAGGGAAGACAAACTTTCCGTCACAGAACGTTTACTGAGCATCTATTTTATATCAGGCTGTGTCTGAATACTGGTAATACCCACTGAATGTTACTCGTCTGGTTTCTTTTTCAAGTTCCATATGTAAATTGCATCTTAAAAATGTGATTGTATACAAAAATGGTTTTTTATTTCCTTACTCAAATTTAGTAGTATAAATTTACTGACATGGATGTTTTGAACATAGAACATCATGTTTAACAAAAGAACTTGTGACTGAGTGACTTACAAAATTAAACATTTTTATCCTTTAGGTATTATTAACCCAAAGAACCCAAAGGAAGCCCCCAAGTCCTTCAGCTTCGACTACTCCTACTGGTCTCATACCTCGGTGAGTGCAGTCTCTGTGCAGTGTGCCGCCTTCTCCTGCCACCCCCTCCTTTCCTGTTGGTCTTCTCCCTTCACCAGCAGGTCCAAGTCTGTCTGTTAAGTGTGGTCTGCCATGACTTCATCTTCTGATGTGCTGATTACTGTCTGAAGAGTAAAGTATTTCCTTAATAAAGTATCTTAGTTGATGGGAAGTCTATGCATATACATATATATGCATGTAAAACTGATTCGATTTACATCAGATTTATATCGAAGGGACACCAGATTTATGCTGATACTACATCTCTTGAGGATTTATTTATCAGTGTCTTAGGAATCTCATTACAAACATTATTACATTATTGTACCTGTGGATCTTAGGAAGTGCCAAATGAACGATTGATTATTATATTGTGAATTTTAAGTTGAATTTTGAGGTAATGGCTGGCAAGACTGAGATGACAACAGTAAAATTATTTGTTTTTTAAAAGTGTAGTAGAATGTCCCAGCTACTAGGCAGGCTGAGGCAAGAGAATCGCTTGAGTCCAAGAGGTCGAGGTTGCTGTGAGCTGTGACGCCATGGCACTCTACCAAGGGTAACAGACTCTTGTCTCAACTAAAAAACAAACAAACAAAAAACCCCAGCAGTCTCTGCACCTGTAGCTCAAGTGGCTAAGGTGCCAGCCACATACACCAGAGCTGGCGGGCCTGCCAAACAACAATGACAACTACAGCCAAAAAATAGACAGGCATTGTGGTGGGCACCTGTAGTCCCAGCTACTTGGGGGGCTGAAGCAAGAGAATCGCTTAAGCTCAGGAGTTGCTGTGAACTGTGAGGCCACCACACTCTACCCAGGGCGAAAGCTTGAGGCTCTGTCTCAAAAAAAAAAAAAAAAAAAAATTGTAGTAGAATGATGTGAGTTTTGAACATTTTGAAAGAACTGGTCCACAAGGAAAACAACAGGTCACTGCCATGTAGGAAAGTGGAGAGCAGGGCTGTTCACATTGCTGTACTCAGCACAGAGCCGAGTCTTGCTGCTTCTAGGCCTTGTTGCCCAGCACCATCCCTCTCTTTGATATGTGTTATTGTTTTTCCTGTTTTATGTTGGGGAATAGGAGATGTTTTAAACTATTGGTGAAGTCTAATTGTCAAAGGAATGACCTGTGAAAGGAATTAGAAACATTCTTCACTAAAAGCTGTGTGTGTTGAGAAATAGCCATCTTAGCCAGAGTGAATTCAGACAAATATATTTAGATGCGGGACTTTACCTTTGACCTTCTATCCCTTTTTTCCCCACTAAGAAAATCTTCTTGGAGCTTACTATGAATGAAAGAGTGATATTTTCCCTATGGAAAATGAAATGTCAGATAATCATGCCAGATAATTTCTTGTAGATATTTTTGTATATGGTTGGCCTGGATGAGTTGAATAGTGTGTGTACGTTTTAGTGAAAAAAATAAATGATGTGTAGGGGAGACTTAAAAAGCGTAAAGTCAGCCAGGTACAGAGGTGCACACCTGTAGTCCTAGCTACCTGAGGTGGGAGTGGAAGGGTCGCTGGAGCCCAGCAGCTGGAGGCTGCAATGCATGATGGCGCCTATGACTTGCCACTGCACTTCAGCATGGGCAGTAGCCAGATGTTGTCTCTTGAAAAAAAAATAGACAATTTTCTTAGGTTACTGTTATGATTCCAGACACTTTTTTGTTTATTATGGAAGCAATCAAGTAAGTAAGGAAAAATATGAATAAAATGACATTTATTTCTCCTCCTAACCTTTACAGCCTGAAGATCCCTGTTTTGCATCTCAAAACCGTGTGTACAATGACATTGGAAAGGAAATGCTCTTACATGCCTTTGAGGGATACAATGTCTGTATTTTTGCCTATGGACAGACTGGTGCTGGGAAATCTTACACAATGATGGGTAAACAAGAAGAAAGCCAGGCTGGCATCATTCCGCAGGTAAAAAACAAAACAGTGAAAAACTTGTGTTCACCATTACTCTTAATCTTAACTTGCTTTAACAATTATTTTTACTTGCCAAACATTTATTCAGGGACTGTTGTCTGCAAGACGCAAAGATGAACAGCCTATCCCTTTGCTTCAGAAAGGCTTATAGTTGAGGGGAAAAGATTGACGTATACACATGTCTGTTTAAAGGTGGGAAAGTCAGTATGTTCTGGAAAGATTTTGCTATATATCCATATTATTTTATCTTTTAAAAAGTGTCACCAGCTTCTTAAAGCTGTTTTGAATCCTGGGATACACAGTGAATGTTGTTGATCGACTTTAAGTTTCAGATATAGGTTGCCGCTGAAGATTACTGTTATTATTTTTTGATAGCTTGATAGCCTTATTTGGAGATACTTTCATTTTTATCTTACTAATTTAATGCTATCCCTTTAAATTTTGAACAGTTTTGAGATTTTGTTTTCTAATCTTTATGGGAATGGAAAAGAGTTCTGACATAGGTATTTGTAAGGAATTTCTTGTCTTAAATTGATGTAGCTGGCACTATAGACCCCTACCACCATGCCCAGCTATTTTTAGAGACAGGTGCCTGTGGTCCCAGCTACTTGGGAGGCTGAGGCAAGAGGATCACTTGAGTCCGGGAGTTTGAGGTTGCTATGAGCTGTGAGGCCACGGCACTACACAGGGTGAAAGTGAAACTCTTTCTAAATAAACAGAGAATATTTTATTATAATGTAAAAGCATTTTAAAAAGTTTTAGAAATTGCCGTTTGTAGTACATTTTAAGTTCTGTTTCAAGAATCATAGTTCATTTTTGGAATTTATATTGCCTTAATGGTAAAGGTATGATGAATAAAAAATTAGAATTTCTTTTATTTTTATTAAAAATCACATAGTTTAAGACATTTAAGAGGTAGGAAGGATGATATTTATATAATTTTCCTGATCTAGAAAAATTAATTTTTTCTGTTAAAAATGTTATATAAATAGGTGGGTGTTGTGGTGGAAGCCTATAGTCCCGGCTACTTGGGAGGCTGAGACAAGAGGATTGCTTGAGCCCAAGAGTTTGAGGTTGCTATAAGCTTTAATGCCATGGCACTCTACCCAGGGCAACGGAGTGCGACTTTGACTTAAAAACAAAAAGGTTATTGTGTAATAGAGTAGCCTCTCATCCCAGGTCTTAAGACAATGGTAAAGGAAAAATTTTATAATCAGAATTATTTCTGAAAATACCTTCATTTACTCCTGTATTATATACATTTTCTCTCTTTCTTTTTGTGATTAAATTTATAATACATATTGTAACTGATAATATATAATAAATTTTACATAACTTACATGTGCAAAATATAGTTTAATAGTAATCGTACTGCTACAATAATACTGATAGTATGAGGAAATTGAATTCACATAAATTAATTGTGCCTATGATATAACCCCTCTATAAGAGGGGTTACTCTTCCTTTTTCCCTAAATGTGGCTTTCCTTCTGAGGAAGTAATATTGAGGCATAATTGTTGAGGGAGAATAAAGATTAGAAGAGAAGAATGTATTTAAAGTTTTACTTTTACAGTCAAGTGTGGCTTTACGATGGAGATACATTCTGAAAAACACGTCCTGAGTCATTAGGCAGTCCTGTCATTGTACAAACATCATAGTGTACTTAAACAAGCATCCAGGTGTATTTACAGCCTGCTACACACCTGGGTGGTGTAGTGTAGCCTGGTGCTCCTAGGCTACAAACCTGTTTAGCACTTTGCTATTCTCAGTACTATAGGCAGTTGTAACACAGTGGAACATACTTACGTATTTAAATATAGCCAAACACAGAAAAGGTATAGTGAAAATATAAAAGATTAAAAATGGCACTACTCCAGTATAGTCTTAACATAATGTGCAAGACTAGAAGTTGCTCTGGGTGAGTCAGTGAGTGAGTGGTGTCCCAGTGACTGTGAAGGCCTGGGACATTACTGTACATTACTATGGACTTCATAAATACTGTATACTTAACACTATACCAAATTTACAAAAAAATTTTTTAAATAATTAATTCACCTTACCTTACTATAACTCTTTTACTTCATAAACTTTTTATTTATTTATTTTTTTACTTTTTTACTTTTTTTTTTTAGACAGAGTCTCATTTTGTCGCCCTTGGTAGAGTGTCATGGTGTCACAGCTTATAGCAACCTCCAACTCTTAGGCTTAAGCAATTGTCTTGCCTCAGCCCCCCGAGTAGCTGGTACTGTAGGCACCCACCACAACACCCGGCTACTTTATTTTTATTGCAGTTGTCATTGTTGACTTTAGCTGGCCTAGGCTGGGTTTGAACCCAGCCTGGGTGTATGTGGATGGTGTCCTACCCACTGAGCTACAGGCATAGCCAATAGTTTTTGACTCTTTTGTAATAACAGTTTAAAACAAACACATTATATAGTTGTATATAAATATTTTCTTTTGGCTCAGCACCTGTGGCT
>NW_003852462.1:7099890-7122260 GCF_000181295.1 Otolemur garnettii
CCAGGAGTTGGAGGTTGCTGTGAGCTGTGATGCCATAGCACTTTACCCAGGGCGACAGCTTGAGGCTCTGTCTCAAAAAAAAAAAATTTTTTTTTTCTTTTTATCCTTATTCTGTTTTTCTGTTCCTTTTATTTTCACATATTTTATTTTGCTTTTAAAACTTTTTTGTTAAAAACTAAGACATAGACAACATACATTAGCCCAGGCCCACATAGGGTCAGGATCATGAAAACATGAGTAGGCAATAGGAGTTTTTTGGGACCATTATGTACTCATGGTCTGTCAATGACTGGTTTTGTTATGCAGCGCAAGACTGTATTTTATTCCAGGTACCGCTGGTACCTTGGTGGTGTTGATGACGTCCGAGTCTTGGGAGGGAGAGGGCCTGATTGACTTTGCAGGCAGGATAACGTAACTGTCTCTCATTGGTGCTCTTTACGCCTCTTCTCTGCTTTCCAGTTATGTGAAGAGCTGTTTGAGAAAATCAATGACAACTGTAATGAAGAAATGTCCTACTCTGTAGAGGTGAGTCTAGCCGTGAGTTGAAGCCAGAGGCCCCTCAAATGTTACTTTTTCGTTTCTTTAGCAGGTTGTCTACCAGTGGTTTGATCATTACTTTTAAATGGGTTTAAATTATGACTGTGCTACAGATCACTTAACCATTCCCTTAATTTTGTACTTTTAGGCTATTTCTATGTTCGGTTATGATGAATAGTGTTACATCTTTGTTTATATGTCTGTGTATTTATTTTTGGTTATTACCTGTCTTTTTGTGTATATCTTAGTTGTTAAGTAATATGTTGAAATTGCCAAATGGCTTTTTAGAAAGAAGGGTTATAATCAATTTTCAGTTCTACCAGGAGAATATAAGCACCTAGTATGCCCTTGCCCTTCAACCAAATGAAGTTAGTATTTTCATTTGTTAATCCATTCATGGATCCATGGGGGAATTTTTCTCTTAACTTAAATTTGAATGTCTGTGATTATTAGTGTGGTCGAATGTGTTGTAAATTATGCATGTACCTGTTTACATTTTGGGAATCCAGTGTTTTTTAAATTTATATATGAACTTGTCCCCTTTAATACAGTTAATAATGATTTTTGTCAGGTACATGTTTTAAATATATATGTAGTCAAATCCCCACCCGCCCCTTATTAATTGCTTATAAGCTTGGGAAATTATTCTATTTCCAGTGTTCACCCTAGCTGCTTCAGGAAAAGGGTTATAGGATTACTCTGTACACATTAGTTTATTTGATAAACATTCCCTCTTTTTTGTGTGTGCTTTATGAAGTTGTTCTTTTACACACACACACACACGCCCCTTTCCTATATTCAGTTTCATTCATAGTAACTCAAGTTATTAAAGTATTCTATTAATCATGAGCCTGATGTTCTGAAAAATTAAGCTGCTTTGAAAGCAAATTCTAGGGTCTCTTTTTTTTCCTAGTGTGTGTTTTGATTTTCTGTAGGACTTGCACAATTCCTAGTTGATCCACTTAGTTGCTTTTATTTTTTAACCTATAAAGTATTGACAGATTTATAAATTTTAAACTTCTGTCTTGGGACTACCATATACCCAAAGAGAAATGTGCTGCTCTAAGAATATTTTGTGTTAAAATGAATTTTCTAAATAGTTTGTCTCATTACTATTGCTTTTTGAAGCAGGTGATAGAATTTTTGAGCTTATAGTTAATCAAAGAAGATGCCATTTTCTTTTACATGAGTCATAGTTGACAGGTTGGCTTGGAGTAAAGCGTAGATCCTCACGGGCACTGCTGTTCCTTCCACGTGGCTGGACCTCTCTAACTCCTCTCTCACTTCTCTTCCTTTTTATTCTGCTCCACCACACTGGCTTTTTTTGCTATTTCTAGAACACACCAGAACTATTTTTGCCTCAGAGACTTACATTTACTTTTCCTTCTGCCTGACATGTTCTCCTCCTGGATATCTGAATTCCTCACCTCCTTCAAATCTGCTCAACTCTCGCTCTTGCTGACCTTGCCCAGCTTTTAAAATCATACCACATGCTCTCTACTCTAGCACTCCTTATCTCCCTCACCCTGTTCTACTTTCTGTTTTCCAAAGAACTTCTCATATTCTAACATGGAAAGTTACCTATTTTTTATGTTGGCTTATTTTCAGGTTCCTTCACTAGAATCATAAGCTTGGTGGGGCAGGGATTTTTGTCTGTTTTATTTAGTGATGTTTGCCAAGTGTCCAGAAAAGTGCCTGGAAGAGAATGGTGCTTAGTGAATTGATTCTGCCAAGTGGGGTCTGGAATGGTTGGTACAGAAGTAAAAGGCTGGTGGTACCTTCGGGTGGATTCACATACCAGAGAATACGGAATGGAGCATGTGACCGTTACCCAGATTATTAGTCTCACACCTATCTGAAAATGGCCAAGTGTTCCCCAAGATGTAGTATCTTCCTGGGATTCAAGATTGTTTGTGCAAATTTAAGTACACAAAAGTGATGAAAGTACTATTTCACTTTCTAGGAAAACTTGCTTCAAAAAAGATATTTGTTGTCCTCTTAGCTTACTCTCATAATATTGAAGATCTATTACTTCATCTTTTAAAGTTCTCAACTTTTTAAACTGGTTTTAAAATATCTTGTAAAAATTCAGTCAGATCAGAGACTGAATGAAAAAAAATGATAGCAGAATTAAAGATAAGGTTTTATTTCAAACACTCTGGAAATTTATAGAAGTTTAAAGTTGAGCAATGCAGAAGTTACACTGTATGCTTGAAAGGCTCAGTGACACAGAAGGATCTGCTTCCCCTGAGATCCCATAATACAGCCGGTTGTGGTGAATTTACCCCAGTTCAGAGCTTGTTTGCTTAGAAATCTAGTTTTATAGATATGTCAGGAGTAGAACCATCCTTCAGAGTCAGACTCGGGTAAAGCTCCTTTGGCTGATGTTATAAAACCAACATGTTGGTTTGTTATTTTCCCATGAAAAGTAACTATTACCCAGGCCAGAATACTCACATTTACAGGACTGGTGACTAGTATATTAACCTTTTCATAGACAGACCTCTACAGGGTGTCCCATAGGTGGCCATACATAGGGAAAATGGGAAATTATAGCTAAATGTACCTTTATGTACAAAATATTCATTATAGAGTTTTGTAGAAAATTTCTAAAATATTCTCTACATGTTGGCCACCTCTTTGTAAAATTTTATAATGAATGTTGTGTAAATAAGGTACATTTACCTAGTTTCCCATTTTCCCTATGTATGGTGACTTTATGGGTAACTTTGGGGCTACCCTGTATTGGAATCCTGTTGTTTGGTGAGCATGGAATTATAAGGAGGGGAGTTGATTTGATAAATTAAATGTTTACTTGCTTTGATTAAGAAATGATAGCCTGATGCATTCATTATTATGATAAGAATGGTTCTGCTGGGCTGGGCACAGTGGCTTACACCTATAATCCCAGCACTCTGGGAGGCCAAGGTGAGTGGATTGCTTGAGCTAAGGAGTTCAAGACCAGCCTAAGCCACAGTGAGACCTTGCCTCTAGAAATAGCTGGGAGTTGTGGCAGGTGCTTGTATTCCCAGGTACTCAGTTTGAGTTGCTGTGAGCTATGACACTGTGGCACTCTACTGAGGGTGACAAAGTGAGACTCTGTCTCAAAAAAAAAAAAAAGAAAGAAAAAGAAAAATAGAATGGTTCTGTTGATGGAATGGAAATTTATGAAATTAAAAAAAATTCCTGTCACCTATTAGCTTCCTTGATGACCAACCCCCTCCCCTTCTGGTGCATACATTGTTCATAGTTAGTAGCAAAGTGGCCAGTCTTAAAGAATTAAAGTCAGCGTCCTTGCTCCGGAATATTGATATTGTACCTTGGTTGTAACTTTGGATAGAAGTCTTATTTCCAAGCTCTTGGAGTAACCTTAGTGTAAAAGCCTGATGACTGACAACAGTGTGCATTTAAAAAACACTGACAACTGATTGCTACTAAAATATGTTATTTTCCTAAGGTAAGTAGCAGCCACTATGCATTAGACGTAAAACTCTGAGGTTAGAAGGCTGGCTGTAACCTACGTAGTGTGAAATCTGTGCATATTGTTAGTAGAATAAAAGGGTCTAGAACTATAGCATTTCTCTTTGTAAAGGTTGCTAATTTCTAATGATGGGGCTTTTAATAAGAAATCTTTTTACTGTATGTAATTTCTTTTTTGAATCTTGTAATCTACTTTAATAATTTGTTCCTAGGTGAGCTACATGGAAATTTACTGTGAGAGAGTGAGAGATTTGCTTAATCCAAAAAACAAAGGTAATTTGCGTGTTCGTGAACACCCCCTTCTGGGACCCTACGTAGAGGATCTGTCAAAGCTGGCAGTCACTTCGTACACAGACATCGCTGACCTCATGGATGCTGGGAACAAAGCCAGGTACGGGAGGAAATAGACGAATGACTGAGGTCTTGGCACATTTTGAGAGCCATTGTTCCCAGTTAGGATTTGAGGCCATATTTATAGAGATGGATGTTGCTTTAATTGTGCTCCTTTGGCTATGCAGGAGGGGTGAGGGATTCAGCACACTGAACATCTTTCTTCTCATCAAAACAGTGTATTGCTAAAATATGTTGGAACTTTGGTTAAGTTTTACTCATAGGTTTTGATCAAATCATGGTAGAATGTTAGTCATCATGTATGAAAGTGGCTGTAGTAGTAATTAATTCTGAAATAAATGAGCGCCAATAAAGAATAGAAATTACGTGTATCGGTGGTTTCTAAAGGAATAGCTGGAATATAAAAAACAGTTCTGATAGGGTGCCTTTGGAGTTGGAAGGTAACCTGGGGAGCCCACAGATTTTTTTTGTTTGTTGGTTTGTTTTTTTGAAACAAGAGGCTCACTCTGTCACCCACAGAACAGATCCTCTTGCCTCAGCCTCGCAAGTAGCTGGGACTATAGGCGCCTGCTATGATACCCAGCTAATTTTTCTATTTTCAGTAGAAATGGGGTCTCACTTTTGCTCAGTCTGGTCTTGAACTCCTGAGCTCAAGCAAACCACCTGCCTTGGCCTCCCAGAGTGCTAGGGTTACAGGTATGAGCCACCTAGCCCAGCTCACAAATAAGGCAGTATTGAGCTAGAGCAATTATATGAGTGACACTCTCGCAATTTGTGAATAAGTTTCAGACTATTGCTTGTGATTGTTATGCTTATGACGTGGAGTCTGCTCTCCATTTTAACTCTCATCTAAGAATTCTATTTTCATGTTGTCACCTTTATGTTTATTTAGGACAGTGGCAGCGACCAACATGAATGAAACCAGTAGCCGTTCCCACGCTGTGTTTACCATTGTTTTCACCCAGAAGAAACATGATGCTGAGACTAACCTTTCCACTGAGAAGGTAGGAGAACTGCAGTCTCTGGGATTGAGTTGTGAAGAATAACGATTTTGAGAAATCCTTTTTGCTATCCTCTGCATTTTGTAGAAGGAAAGAAGGTTGCTCTTTTACTTAATGGAGGTGATATCATTTTTCTTTGACTTTACACCAGTTTGCAGCATGAGTCCTTAAATAAAGAATAGAATTAAGGAAAAAGTAGGCCTAGTGTGGTGATCCATGCTTATAATTCCATTACTTTGAGAGGCTGAGGCAGGATGATTGCCTGAAGTCAGGAGTTTGAGACCAGTCTGGGGAACACAGCAAGACTTGGTCTCTACTAAGTAAGAAAAATTTACTGGGTGTGGTAGCATGTGCCTGTGGTCCAGCTACTTGAAAAGCTCAGGTAGGAGGATCTCTTGAGTGCGGGAGTTCAAGGCTTTAGTGAGGTATGATCATATCACTGCACTCCAGCCTGGGTGACAGAGTGAGACCCTGTCTGTAAAAACCTTTAAAAAATAAAAAAATAAAAATTAAAAAAAAGGCTCAGAACCTGTAGCTCAGCGGCTAGGGCACCAGCCACATACGTGGGAGCTGGCAGTTTTGAATCCAGCCTGGGCCTGCCAAACAACAATGACAATACAACCAAAAAATAGCCAGGCATTGTGGTGGGCGCCTGTAGTCCCATCTATTTGGGATCCTAAGGCAAGAGAATAGCTTAAGCCTAAGAGTTGAAGGTTGCTGTGAGCTGTGACACCATGGCACTCTACCAAGGGCAACATAGTGAGACTCTGTCTCAAAGAAAAAAAAAGAAAAAACAGTCAAATCTCAAAAACTACTCTGCAAGACAATTAAATAGTTTTGTGGGAGGCTGAGGCAAGAGTCTCACCTAAGCCTAGGAGCTGGAAGGTTGTTGTGAGCTGTGATACTACAGCACTCTACCGAGGGCGATAATGTGAAACTCTATCTCTACAAAAAAAAAGTTTTGTGGGAGGAAGAAAGAACCTTTCAGTTATTAGCCTCTGGTGTGTATATTCCATTTTTCTTTCTTTGAGCTCTGATAAATAATGTTACTATGGGATTAAATGTTCAGGTAGATGATGAGGCAGATATGTTTTATTCCTAAAAAATAACTCCATAATCATTCTCATGTGCTTCAAATAACTTTGCTTATTAATTTCTCATTTTATTCACTAGTAATATTATAGACTTTGGAATTAGACTGCTTGCTTTGAATCCTGATTCTGCCACTTCTGAGCTATTACCTTGAACAAATTACTCGACCTCTTTATGCCTCAGTTTCCCCATCTGCAACAAGCTCATAAGGTTTAAAAAAAATATTTATTCATTTGTCTCTTTTTTTTTTTTGCAGTTATTGGGTGGGGCTGGGTTTGAACCTGCCACCTGCAGCATATGGGACCGGTGCCCTACCTTTTTGAGCCACAGGTGCCACCCTTACATTTTATTTTTTTTTTGGAGACAGAGTCTCACTTTATTGCCCTCAGTAGAATGCCGTGGTGTTACATAGCTCATAGCAGCGTCCAATTCCTGGGCTTAGGTGATTCTCTTGCCTTAGTCTCCCAAGTAGCTGGGACTACAGGCGCCTGCCACAATGCCCAGCCATTTTTTTGTCGCAGTTTGGCCGGGGCTGGGTTTGAACCTGCCACCCTCCATATATGGGGCTGGTGCCCTACCAGCTGAGCCACAGGCACCACCCAAGTCTCCATCTTTTTAAATGGCTGAATAGTATTCCAAGGTGTATGTATATCACAGCTTCCTGGGTTGGTGGGCATTTAGGTTGTCTCCACATTTGCTTTTTTTTTTTACACAGAGTTTCACTATGTCGTGCTCGGTAGAGTGCCATGGTGGTCACAGCTCACAGCAACCTCAAACTCTTGGGTTTACGCGATTCTCTTGCCTCACCCTCCCAAGTACCTAGGACTATAGCCGCCTGCGACAATGTCCAGCTATTTTTTGATTGCACTTGTCATTGTTGTTTAGCTGGCCTACACTGAGTTCAAACCTGCCAGCCTTGGTTGGTGTATGTGGCTGGTGCCATAACCAATGTGCTACCACTGTGCTACCAGCGCCAAGCCCACATTTTGGTTTCTTTTTTTCTTTCTTTCTTTTTTTAAAGAGACAGGGTCTCATACTCTTACTCAAGCTGGAGTGCAGTGGTGTGCACACAGCTCACTGTCATTTCAGCCTCCTGGGCTCCCCAGTAGCTAGGACTTGTAAATAGGTGTGTACCAACATACCTGGCTAATTACTTATTTTTAATTTTTTTTAGAGACAGGTCCATACCTTAATCTTTTAAAATATTTTCTTTTTTTTTTGGCCCGAGCTGCGTTTGAACCCGTCACTGTTTTGCTACTGCTTTGCTTATTTTGGAATTGCCCTCATGTTATTGTTCTTTATCAGGTCAGTAAAATCAGCTTGGTGGATCTAGCGGGAAGTGAACGTGCTGATTCAACTGGTGCCAAAGGGACTCGATTAAAGGTATTTATTTTACCAGATAAGTGGCCTAGTCAATAAATGTTCTGTAAGATGAGTCAGCAAACTATGGCAAGTGGGCCAAATCCAGCCCACCATTTGTTTTTGTAAATAAAGCTTTATTGAGGCATAGCTGCACCCATCCATTCCTTTATGTATCCTCTCTGGCTGCTTTGGCACTGCAGTGGCAGAGTTGTGACAGAGATCATATGGCCCACAAAACCTAAAATAATTTTTATCTGACCTTTTAAAGAAAAAATTTGCTAATTCCTAATCTGACTTCAATGGAACAATAAGTTGTATAACAAGAATAGTCAGGGAGGACTTCATGATAAAGTTACAGGGTTGAATTGCATTTTTGAAGAACAGGCAGAATTTATTAGGATGGAAATCAGAGACAGCAATGGGAATAGTACACATAATACCCAGAGGTGAGAACAAGCATGGACTTTGGTAGAAGTACTACTTCACAAGAGCAGAACTTTCATATTGGTGAGTTGTAGGAAGAAAGCTGCGTCTGTAAGGTTTTGGAACACAAATTTCTTGAAGATGCTTTAGGCTGTGAGTTAGGCTTATGGTCCAAACGTGTTATCATGTGGAGAGAGGAAAGATTGTCTAAAGTAGAACTTGTCATAAATAAATAGGCTATTTCATAGAAACAAATTACTTTTTAGTATAAATAGGAATATAATTCGTACTTGCTTATACTATTTGCCTCAATTAATTGGGACATACATAAAATAAAACTATCTTAAAAAACAATATGGCAAATGCATTTTATATTCTATATAATTTGGCAGTGGTAGAACTGAATCATAATTCATTCATGTTTGTTATTTCCTTTTAGGAAGGAGCAAATATTAATAAGTCTCTTACAACTTTGGGCAAAGTCATTTCAGCTTTGGCAGAGGTGGTAAGTTTTATACTTCAATTATAAGGAGGAATTTGTCTGCTGAGCAAATTGATTGGATGATATTTTATGACGGTATATGAGGCTGTCCTTTACTGGTCTTTTCTGTGTAACCTTACCTTTCTTCCTTTAGAGCTTTTCAGGTAAGATACTGGGTATAACACATTTTGACTTTGTCCTGAAAATAAAAGAGATTAAGGGGAATAAAAGTAGATGTGTAAAAGCTTGCAAAGACTGAGATCTGACTCATTTTTTGAGCCTTATTTTACGTAAGCACCGGGCGCTGATTATGCCGCTGACGCTCTCTTACTGCATCTCTCTCACAGAAACCTTGTTTTCCGACACAGTCTTTTCTAAAGACTCTTTTGAGTATTTGACTTTGGTGAATGTTGTTGATTTTGGGACCAACAGTATTTTTTTCAAATACTGTAAAACCTTTGTTAAGTTGATCACCGAAGGGACTGTAACAAAATGGCCAACATACAGAGATGGTCAACATAGGAAACTGGGCCTCCTATACTGAACTGTACATGTGGTGTGTGTCTGGTCTACGAAAATTAGGTCAACTTAAGGAGATGGTCAGTCTAGGGAAGGAGTCAACTGTGGAGGTTTGGGTGCAGTTCTTTTTTTTCTATTCCTTAATTAACAGTGGGACATAAAAGCTTAAACAATTTTTATATAAGGGATTTCATTATTTAGATTAGAAGCTGAGTAATTATGTGCTCTAGTTTAATTCCTCATTTAAATTGCTGAAAAGAATGAAATGTTCTCTTGCTCATCTCTGATCTGTGACTTAAAATTTAAACAAAATATTGTTTTCTATTTAGAGGCTTATCCTGTGTTCTTGTTTTTTCCTTTAAATGCTTTCATCCGTAGGATAACTGCACCAGCAAGGTATGGTGGAGATGGGTAGAGATGAACTAGCTATAGAATCGACTGTTATGGTTTTAAATTCTCAGCAGGATGTATGGAGGCCTAACTAGGAATGGAGCCTTCAGAATCTTTCTGTCATTTGTTTTCTGGCTCTAAAACAGGGTTCCTCAAACTTTTTAAACAGGGGGCCAGTTCACTGTCCCTCAGACTGTTGGAGGGCTGGACTGTGGGCCCCAGGACGAGTCAGCAGCTCAGCAGGACAGGCAGCAGTGGCAAAAACACTCCACAGGCCAGATAATTGTCCTAGGAGGGCTGCCTGTGGCCCACGGGCTGTAGTTTGAGGACGCCTGTTCTAGAATTTAGAATGGCTGTTTAGGGTGACCATGAATCATGAGACTTCACACCAAAGTTAATTTAGAGAATATGAAGAAATTAAGAATAAAGGAGTAAGAGATATTTGAGGATGTTTTCACATTATCTTCATACTGTTTCTCCTAGTGATCTTGACGATTTTAAAACCATTTGAAAGGACAATAAATGTTTTAAGGATACCATTCTAAAACATAGCTGGCTTCTTGAAATTATTAGTGTATATTTTCTAAAACTTCTTTATATTATTTTACTTGTTTTTCACTGGGAAAGTTCATGGATAATTTAAACATTAAAAACATTTTTTTCTTTTTGGTTCTACATAAAGTAAAGGCTGTAGAGTCAAGTTAAACTCTTAACTGCATCTCAAAAACATATCATAGATTTTTACCCAGATTCTATAGATTTTTCTCTTCCTTATTTTTCTTCGTAAACACTCTAAAGTTCATTAGTACTCCTTTGCTTGAGTAATATTTAGAACACCTAACCATTTGTTATGAATCATAGGAGTAAAATTGGGGATAGAGGTAGTATTTACATTGAAATATCTTATACTGTAGCTGGGCGCTGTGGCGGTTGCCTGTAGTCCCAGCTGCTTGGGAGGCTGAGGCAACAGAATCGCTTAAGCCCAAGAGTTTGAAGTTGCTGTGAGCAGTGATGTCACGGTACTCTACCCATGGCAAGATAGTGACGCTATCTCAGAACAAAGCAAAACAAAACAAAAATGTACTCATCATTCTAACTTGTCCTGTTTGCTTATCTATTAACATCTATTATGAATCACGGAAAGTTTAACAGTTTATGAATGTTTATTAGGCTGTTCTTTCTTGGTAAAGTATCTGTGTATAATCCACATTGCTTTGTGTCACAATAATTCGCAAACTATTTTTTATCCTCAGTTTTGTAAGATCCAGTTTAGTACTTTGAATCTAAGTTTTTATATAACGAGCATAATTTTTAGTAAATTAGATATATTGTTATTTCCACTGGGGAGGAATCAGGCTTATCACCATCTACACTTAACAGTATTTCTTTCTAAAGAAGTCAATGATCTAAATAATGCTTTTTACGTAACTACTGAAGCACATTTGTTTTCGAAGAATGTATGAATGTGAGAACAAATAAGATGAGTTCTATAAGAGAGCAAATAGGAAAGACGTGGGTAAAATTTGGGGTTATTTTCTAATGGAAGGGATTGAATTCTATTTATGCTTCTTAATTTAGCTATTCCATCTTAATCTAATTGACAGAAATGAAAATAGAACATTTTTGGCAGACTGATACTACTTGTTTTTACATTACTGTTTGTGGTCTTTGTAATTAACGTATTTTAAATCGTACATTTTCAGTACTAACCATGGGTAAATAGTATGTTTGGGAACTACAGGAGTATAAACCGAGGGCTTAGGTCTTGAGGATTTTGTAGTGAAGTACAAATGTAAAGTTTGTTCCACTAACATGTGACTGATGGAAAGGCTAATTCTCTCTAGAACTCAGTGCAGTTTAAAATTGAACCTGTTGTTGGAAATAACTTTCTAGTTGGTGAAATGTGCATCTGTGGGTAGAGTGTGTTGGGATGGTGTGGACCTTTGTGATAACAGATGGAATTAAAGTACCGCTTGCCTATTCCTTTTCCTCAAACCAGAGGTCAGCCACTTAGGACTCTTTTTCTGAATACCTATGCTTATGTAAATAGTAGATTATCCTTAGTTTAACCTTGGGTTACACTAGGAATGAATTATAAAGCTGTAGATTGAAGGGGTGATGTTTCTGAGAAAGCCTTGGCTTTGCCTTAGTAGCTTGTTAAGGCATCACAGTACAGTAGTCCACCAGCAGATTTGAGTAGCTTTTATCTGCAAAGCATTTGCATTAATTTTTACTGTAAGAGAATATAATTTTTTTCCGTTTCTGTACTGCCTTTTCATGGTACTTTTTGCTTTATCCTGTGGTAATGAGAAGGGTCATGAAGAGAATAGTCTGAGTAGATTTAATAGAAAAATTACCTAGTCATGTTTATAAGTCTCACTTTCTTAGATCTTTTTACTTTTAGCTCTTTGCTCTAATGGTTTTGGCAGAATTTCCTTTCAAAGAAAGTAAGTGAGCATAAGTTTGCAAAAGTTGCTAGATATGCAGCCGTCTTCTTCATTATTTGGTGGTTAGTCATATAAATTCTTTCTTTCTTTATTTTTTTTTGAGACAGAGTCTCAAGGTGTTGCCCTGGGTAGAGTGCTGTGGCATCATAGCTCACAGAAACCTCCAACTCTTGGGGTCAAGTGATCCTCTTGCCTCAGTTTTTTCTATTTTTAGTAGAGACAGGGTCTTGCTTTTGCTCAGGCTTGTCTCGAACTCATGAGCTCAAGCAATCCACCCTCCTCTGCCTCCCGGAGTGCTAGGATTATAGGCGTGAGCCACTGTGCCCGGCCTGGTTAGCCATATAAATTCATTAAGTAATGAAATGGTAAATGGACATGATGTCGGCAACTTATTCAAATGATTCACTTCACAGGCCAGTGCAGCAGCTCACATGTGGAATGTCAGCGCTTTGGGAGGCAGTGAATCCAAACAGCTGAAATGAGGAGGGGAGGCTGAGGCAGGAGGATCACTTGAGCCCAGGAGTTTGAGGTTGCTGTGAGCTTTGATTGAGCCACTATACTATAGCCTGGGCAATACTGCAAGACTCTGCCTCCAAAAAACCAAAAAACAAAAAGATTCAGGAGAAAAATAGTATAGAAAAGTGGGAAATAACTAAAAGATTATTAGTTAAAGCTGCATAAGGAGTATATGGTAGCTTATTATACCATTCTCTCAACTGTTGTGTATGTTACAAAGTTTTCAAAATAAAATGTAAAAGTAAAAATTACTGTTTACTTTTAAAAAGTAATTGTGAAGAATTGAAACTGTGCATGATAAATTTTAATATTGATGGGGTTGTATGTAATTTGATTTGTTTGGGAATTTTAGACTGATTTGCCTTTCATGTGAATTTTCCCCCTACAATGCTAAGTCTATTCCTTTCTCTTTAACAGAGTAAAAAGAAGAAGAAAACTGATTTTATTCCTTACAGAGATTCTGTACTTACTTGGCTCCTTAGAGAAAATCTAGGTATGTTGACTACTGGTGAAAATTGACTTCGTAATTCTCTTTTTAAAACTGTTTACTGATTATTAGCAGGGTGTTGTGGCGGGTGCCTGTAATCCCAGCTAATTTGGAGGCTGAGGCAAGAGGATCACTTGAGCCCAAGAATTTGAGATTGCTGTGAGCTGTGATGCCACAGCACTCTACCCACGGGACAGAGTAAGACTCTGTCTCAAAACAAAAAGCCAAACAACTGTTTACTAATTATCTTTTGTAATTAATTGTTCCGTGTCTGTTTTGGAGAAGAATAATCTCTAGAGACTCATGCTACTAATTTGAGTGCTCCTTGTCTGTTTTCATTTTTACTCCTGATTATAGCTGGTTAGATTCACTTACTTTTAAACCAGAGTATCCTTCTCATATCTCATATACTTTTGGGCATGAACTGGTAGTAGTTGTCTTTCTGACTCCCACACTTGCTTCAAACTCCTTCTTTTTAGAAGTCTTTTGAAACCCCATGCTCCTTCTAAACCCCGTTCCCCTCTGAGGATTGTCAGTCAATCCTTACTCCTCATTGCTGATATTTTCAGACCTTCAGGTCATTGTTGGTCATTCACTGCTCTTTCTTAGGAAAGAGAGAGAGTGACCAGCTATTCCCAATGTTACTAATAGAAAGAAGGGGCAGAGAATGGACTTTTGGGCTTAATCCCCATCACCAGGGACTTTGAAATTGCTAAGGGCAGTTTTGATAGAGTGCCTGAGATCTCAACTGGAGTGGGTTCAAGACCAAGTGAGAAGAATAGAACCCAAGTACCATGGGGACATTTAAACAATTTGTCTTTTGTTAAATCTTAGGATCTGAAATTGTATTATTAGATTTGACACATTTAATAAAAATTTTCTTTTAAAATGAGTGTGATTTGCGATTTTCCTGATTTATCTTTTTTAGGTGGCAATTCTCGGACTGCAATGGTTGCTGCTCTGAGCCCAGCAGATATCAACTATGATGAAACTTTGAGTACTCTGAGGTACTCTCATATGATCTCAGTAGCTACATAGGCCACACTGTCATCATAGGTCGTTTTATTATACTGTGGATTTTCTTATACATGTGGGTAGTTATTTATATATATAATGATCTCATCCTGTCATAACAGAGAACACTTAGGGAAAAAATGATTTGGCTCATAATGGAATGTACTTGTTTATGATTTTTAGTTTTATTGGGAAAAGCAGAACTTTTTCGCAGGAAAGATGTTAAAATTACTCAAGTTAGAATTTTGGATAACTTGCAGATAATAGTGAACAGTTCTTATAATATTTATTTATTTATTTATTTATTTTTTTTTTTTGAGACAGAGCCTCAAGCTATCCCCCTGGGTAGAGTGCCATGGCGTCACAGCTCAGAGCAACCTCCAACTCCTGGGCTCAAGCGAGTCTCCTGCCTCTGCTTCCTAAGTAGCTGGGACCACAGGCGCCCGCGCCCGGCCATTTTTTGGTTGCAGGCATCATTGTTTGGCGGGCCCGGGCTGGGGATTTGAACCCGCCACCTTAGGTGTATGTGGCTGGCGCCTTAGCTGCTTGAGCCACAGGCGCTGAGCCTATAATATTTATTTTTATAAAAAGACTTATCCCCTTTTTGTGGTGTTTGTCGTTATAGAAATGCTGAAGTCATGCGAAGTAATAAAATTATAGGTACACATAGTGTTAAAAACTTGCCAACAGAGGGCTGTGCCGGTGGCTCAAAGGAGTGGGGCCCTGGCCCCATATACTGGAGGTGGCAGGTTCAAACCCAGCCCGGCCAAAAACTCCAAAAAAAAAAAAAGTTGCCAACAGAATGTTCATTAGCAGAATGTATATGTATAAGTTCTATTCCTTTAATCTGGAAATTTCTATCCTTCTTCCATTAAAGACACCTGATATATGGGCTGGGTGTGGTGGCCCATGCCTGTAATCCTAGCATTCTCTCTAGGAGTCCCAGGCAGGAGGATTGCTTGAGCTTAGGAGTTTAAGACCAGCGTGAGCAAAAAGTAGACCCTGTCTCTCTACTATAAATAGATGTATCAGCTGGGTGTAGTGGGGCATGCCTGTACCCTCAGCTACTCAGGAGGCTGAGGCAGGAGGATTGCCTGAGACCAAAAGTATGGTGATGCCACTGCATTTTACCTGGGGGCAACAAAGTGAGACACTGTCTCTCAAAAAAAAAAAACAAAACAAAAACCAAGGCCCTTGATAATGGAGGGAACATGCCATAGTCTGACAAATTGGGTTTGAGTCCTCTCTCTGGTATTTATTTCCATTGTGATCTTGGGCAAATCACTTAAATTCATCTGTGCCTTTTTCCTTATCTTTATAAGGTACTATAAAGCTTTATACAAATGTATTATTTATCAAGGCTCATAAAATATGTAAACAGGATGCTTGATTTAGAAATAATAGTAGGTTATTTATGAGAAGTAGAATATCTGAGAAATGTCAAGAATGAATTTTCCTTTTGAATCTAGATATGCAGATCGTGCAAAGCAAATTAAATGCAATGCTGTTATCAATGAGGATCCCAATGCCAAACTGGTTCGAGAATTAAAGGAGGAGGTAACACGGCTGAAGGACCTTCTTCGTGCACAGGGGCTGGGAGACATTATTGATAGTAAGTGAATTAAGGATTAACACAAAATCTAATACTTACTTTCTTTCTTTCTTTCTTTTTTTTTTGTGCAGTTTTTGGCCGGGGCTGGGTTTGAACCCGCCACCTCTGGCATGTGGGGCCGGTGCCCTACTCCTTTGAGCCACAGGCACCACCCAAAATCTAACACTTTCTTCTTCAGGGTTCTTATGTTTAAAATAAATGTCGATTTAAGGAACTTGATGAAGGTAGATGATAGTGGAATTTTTTTTTCCTTAAAAAACCCAATGAAAATGATCTCTGGATTCCATTCTGTATTGTATACCAGCCTATCCATTTAAACTCATGAAATTAGTTTCTAAAATGTGAACACGTCACTACTTGTATTTTTATTAGAATTGTGTTTTAGATCAAGAGTGAAGTTAATTTGTAATGTTAAACTTATTATTGAGAAATTAATCACATGATAAAAGGATCTGAAGTTGTTGAATGTGTCACTGTGAATTAGTGGAGTGGCAGGAATAGGTGGTGTAGGAAGCCTGCCACTCCTGTCTACTTTCAGAGAAGATTCACCCCTGCCTCCTGTAACATGGTCGACTGTCTTCCCTCCTTAGGAATATGTGAAGGGGAAAATTTGTCCAATTTCTATCAAGTTCAGGAATTCTACTTCCAGAGGGGATTGTTTTGCAATGTTGTCTTAAAATATACTTTTGAAAACTCAGTGATCTGCCTATATAAAAGCTTAATCAGAAGTTCTCTTAAGTGAATTCAATAGATTTTCAAATAGAATAGAATATGGTAGAATATGACTTGTTTAATAAATCGTATATTTTTGATTGCAAAATTAATACTAGATTCCTTGAAATTCCAATAAGATATTCAAGGCCTTTTCTAATTCTTACTGATAAATGCCTCAGTTTACGTGAATACAGTTTATAAAAATGATGATATAGTCTAGGTGTTAACTTTTTCATCTTCCAGATGCCAAATACTGCTCTGTTCCCTCTCTGTGTCACTGCTAAACCTAAACTTTGACCCTTCTTGTATTTTCCCTCTGCTTGCCTTCAGTTGATCCGTTGATCGATGATTACTCTGGAAGTGGAGGCAAATGTGTGTATTTCACGTATTGTTTCTTTCCAGTACTCTGACTTGCTAATCTGCCGCTGCTGGATCAGCCTCAGAATGAGCTTTGCATGCTCGCAGTCCTAACAGGGAAATCCCAGACAGAGCAAAGCTTAGAATCAGAATTGATCCTATTTTTGCCCTTCTTCATTGAGCAAAGCAGTCTTCGCTGGATTTCAGTTACTGGCTTGAGTGAAGTTGAGAGGCTTAGGAATCTCTTGCTTTTGCTCTTCAGTTTGCCCCCATGTGATGATTAAATTACATCCCAAGTCATACATGATGGTGATAGCAATGACAATGACTTGTACTGAGTGTTTGTAACATGCCATGCCTTGTTTGAGGCACCTTGAAGATATTGTTAGTGACTTAAAAAGCTCGGTTATGCTCATTTATCAATATCCTGGAGTGATTCATTTGCCTGAGATCCCGCAGTTTCCACCTGGTTGGGTTGGATGGTGTGATTCCAAGCCCTTGCTTTTAATCATTATTACACTAACACTCGTTTTTCTGCCTCTTGAGTTGTTCCCTTTTTATTTAATATAGGAATCCCTTTTAATTAGCATTATAAATCTGAGGCTTTGTGTACCTAATTAAGGACGATCGAGTTGGCCAAACTCTCTGTGAGCGAGGAGCTCTGTAAATGTTGTGCTGGCACTCACCTGTACTAAGTGGGTTGTATTCATATCTTCTGCCTCAGCTTACTTAATGGTTAGATAAACACTTTCCTCCTTTTCATAAATTACAAATTAAACTTTAAAAAAGTTAAAAGTTAAGTGTTAAGATGTGTGTTTGAAATGAGGACAGTTTATAAAAGACCGTGTGAACTTTATTATCCTTTCCCTATGTCTCATTATGTTAACGAGAAAAGAATTTCTTACCCTGTTAAGGTAATTGATCAGAGAATTGTTAACTTAGATGAAATGAAGAACCTTGATTTCAAGATTAATTTCTAAATTCTTATAGATCTGTTTATTTTTACAAGCAGGCATGTAAGGAGCGTAGTAGACAGTGAGGAAATACATAGGAGAAATTAAATATAGCCCTGGCTGTTGTTAGAAGGTTTGGCCTTGAAGGCCCTGTAATGTGCTAATACTGAGGTGACTCTTGGACTGGAACAGCTCTGTCTGAGATTTCCA
This sequence comes from Otolemur garnettii, assembly GCF_000181295.1. NCBI lineage: Eukaryota > Metazoa > Chordata > Mammalia > Primates > Galagidae > Otolemur > Otolemur garnettii. The sequence goes on from NW_003852462.1 coordinate 7,117,837, forward strand.
AAGCTGAGCAATACTGATATGGAAAAGATGCCTTCTTATTCTTGCTTTTGTGCTCAAGGTGCTTCTACAAGCTTGTTGCCTATACCTCTTTTCTGAGCAGCTATGGCATTTCCTGAAAAACCATGCATGACTAAGCTTTAATTCTGTATCCGTGAAGAAAAGCCGCCCTGACTTCTCAATTTCCATTTTGATCTACTTAGCTTAATTCTCTTAGGGCTTGCATGTGTCCATTGGACCTTTTAAGCTCCATCCATCCTGGTCTTTCCCACCTGCTGCTGTTACCTGGTGGCTAATTTTTTGCACCAGTTCCCAGTCCCGCCTTAAAACATGCCTCTTTGCTTATTTCTGTATGTTCTGTATTTGCAGATGGTGGTTTTCAAACTGTCTTGAAGCAACCAGTGGCCTTTAAAGGGCTTCAGAAACTGGCTTCCATTAAATAGTAGAGATGAATAGACCCAGAGGGAACTAATTATACTTTCTCCAGCTATTTGTATTGACTCAGCTCCTTTAAGGAAGATTTATACTTGTTTTGATATGAATTTTAAGCAATACATATTCTCAATTTTAAAAGTGAGCTGATTTTAAAATTGGAATGCATGAGTACCACTTGCATCTACTTAAGAAGAATGACTAATGAAGGAAAGTACAATAACAAATTAATTTGTTGTTTGTGGCTTTTTAACCAGTACTAAGTTTAAAAGTAAAAGTTACAGTAAATGGAAGTATGTCCCCCAAACTTGGCATTTCATACTAAGAAACAGGCTTACCAGTGACCCCTGATTATAGTGTTAGGCAAAGTAAGGGCCTTACTTAAATAATCAGCCTTATTTTTTGCTTGCTCTGATAGATGAATGGAAATGACCCTGAATCTCATTCATTTCCTAGTTGTCCTTCCCCATTGAGGCAATCATGAGGCATCAGTTGGTCCTGAGATCTTAACCAGGACTTTAGTGAAATTCCTGTCATTTCTATAAATACCTCTCCTTTTTATTTAAGGCGTGTTATAAAAAAACCTTTTAGCATATTAAGATGTTATACAAAGTACCCTGCTGAGTGTGCTGAAAGTTTTATTTTAACTATAACATTTTGGGGGGAAATTTTGGCTGAATTTCATCGAACACTGGACCTGTCTGATACGGATTATTTTTGACGAATAAATAATCGTTGCTTTTCCCTTAATGTTATAAACTAGTAGAATTTAAGAGTAGTGGAAACCTGACAGCCTTGGTGACTTGGAACAATAGAAAGAACAGAAGGAACGTAGTGGGGCACAGTCGCTCATGCCTGTAAACCTTGCACTTTGGGAGGCTGAGGTGGGAGGATCACTTGAAGCCAGGAATTAAGTCCAGCCTGAGCAGCATGGTGAGACCTCCGTCCCTATAGAAAATAGAAAATTTTTCTGACAAATGCATGTAGTCCCAGCTACTGGTGAAGCTGAGCCCAGGACTTTGAGGTTGCTGTTACCTATAATGGTGGCATTGCACTCTAGCCCAGCAACAGAGTGAGACCCTATCTCCAAAAAAAAAAAAAAAAAAAAGAAAGAAAGAATAGAAGGGATGTAGGTTAGCTGTTTAGGGAGAATGCTTAATTAGTATCCCTTAGAGGCTCTGCTTATGCCCTACCAGATATAATGTTAATCTGCATTGGTATTTTTTAGTTTCTCAATGAAGAAATGATAAGCTCTAGGATCAGTATTAAAGAGACGTGTTTTAGAACTGCCATCTAAAACAGTTATATCCTGTCTTTGTTTTATAGCGTGTCTTTGTCTTGGTGCTTAAATGCTGTCCTTTCTTACACCAATGTTCCTTCCTGTCTTTTTTTCTTCCTCTGCTCCTTTCCCTCTTTCCCACTTTTTCTGCCTTCCTTTTTTTCTATCTCCCAGATCTGAAAGATTTTCAGAACAATAAGCATAGGTACTTGCTAGCCTCTGAGAATCAACGCCCTGGCCATTTTTCCACAGCATCCATGGGGTCCCTCACTTCATCCCCATCTTCCTGCTCACTCAATAGTCAAGTGGGCTTGACGTCTGTGACCAGCATTCAGGAGAGGATCATGTCTACCCCTGGAGGAGAAGAAGCCATTGAACGTCTGAAGGTAAGTTACAGTTCAGACGGGTATGAGGTGTTCCATAGAGCTCCACAGGCAGGACTAAGAAAAAAATCACTGAGATTTTGGCTCAACATATGGAGAACCTCCTAACTCTTATAGATGTGCTGAAAAAGAAATTTTCTGCCTTGTAAATTAATTAATTTCTTCTCACCAGAATGCATGAGACTGACATGGCCAGGCAAAGATGGGAGAGCTGCATGGTAGGTCATAGGTTGGTCATGCAGAGTAACTGATTAATAGATATGTGCATTAATTCTGGGTTAGTTTATAAGTCACACTGCAATTGTTTAGCTAGAAGTTTGATTGGAAATAAGTAGTTGAAAACATTTGGCTTCATTTGAAGATGGAATTCTTAGAGATTCATGTTTCTGTTGGTAAATTAAATACACAATTGAGAGAAAGTTTGAGCATTCATACTCTACCAGGGTTTTTCAGAGACACACTAAATTCTTTTTTCTGGAAGTTCACAGAATACTGTGATATCCTATGAGTGCTGCACAGGAAGGACTGTCTCCTCCTGTGCTGGTGCTCACGGAGTCCTGGGGCCATGGTGATGCAGGTGCACTCACTCGTGCACCCAGCCCGTGCTGCTGGAGGGTTTCCTAGCCTATTGCTGACTCTGCCAGATCCTATCTTGACTCTTCCCTTGAGTATGAAAGTTATGAGAAGCAAAGCCTTCTAACTCATAATTTCTTCCCTTCTCCCTCAATGACTACTTTGAATAGACAGTTGTCACCTGTGGTGCTGAGACAAGTTGTACAGGAATCCTACTATCCAAGAGATGACTGCCACAGCATCATCTGCTTTGAAGCAAACATTTTTTTATTCCTCTGCTACTCATCTTCAGCATGATAGTTTGATCCATACCTTTTGGCCTCTATTCAAAAGTGCCAGGGTAAAAGACATGAGGAAGGCAGATTTTTTTTTTTTAAAGAGGCAGGGTCTCACATTGTCACCTGAGCTGGAGTGCAGTGGTACAGTCATAGCTCACTGCAGCCTCAGATTCCTGGACTTAAATGAAGTGATCCTTCCACCTCAACTTCCCAAGAAGCTAGGATTATAGCTATTATTGCTATTTGTTGACTAAAGCCTTAGTCCATAAATGAGATTAACATACCTGGCCAAAGACAATTTTTATTAAGGATCTGGGCAGTCACAGTTGTGCGGCCATCCAGTGGTCCTCTTCATGTTCATTCAGTATTCCCCTCAACTCCTGGTCATTCAAGGACGATTGAGAAAAGCCTGCTGAACCTTCCACCACTGCAAGTGTGTAATTTTGATAGTAGGGGATGCCAGGTGCTTTCATTTAGGTTTTCTGGTGAAGCTGAAAAGATTTTTTTTTTTTTTTGCAGTTTTTGGCTGGGGCTGGGTTTGACCCACCACCTCTGGCATATGGGGCTGGTGCCTTACTCCTTTGAACCACAGGTGCCGCCCTAAAAGATTGTATGAAAGGAAGAATGGGCTTCTGCTTTTTCTTTCTTAATCAGCCTTCCTTTTACTTGGCATTTTACTCCAAAAATACAGTACTTCAGAAACAGAAATAATGATCCTGTTTCTTTTCTCCAAACACGTTAATGCAAAGTAGGTTAAGTTCAGCACCTGCAAAGAGAAGAGAGAGAGAGACATCTTTTTTTTTTTTTAGACATAGTCTCGTTTTGTCACCCTTGGTAGAGTGCCATGATGTCATAGCTCACAGCAACCTCAAACTCTTGGGCTCAAGTGATCCTCTTGCCTCAGCCTCCCAAGTAGCTGGAATACAAGTGCCTGCCACAATGCTCAAGTTTTTTTTTTTTTTTTTTAAAGAGATGGGGTCTCGTTCTTGCTCAGGCTGATCTAAAACTCCTGAGCTCAAGCAATACCTCTGCCTCAGCCTCCCAGAGTATTAGGATTATTGGTGTGAGCCACCATACCTGGCAGACATCTATCTGTTTGAAGCTGTGTGGTTAAGGCTCCACACTCATTTCTCGTAATAGGTGTTGGTGACTGCGTTGCTGTGCAGACCTCTATTTAGAGCCAGGGCAGGAGATAGGGAGCTCGTGGGAATGAGAAGTGAAACTTTCCACTTACTGGGTATTTGATAGAAAATATTCTTTTCATCATATTTTGAAATAAAAACAAAATGTTGTTTTTCTTTGGATTTTCAATTTACTATTTATTAAAGCCTCAGTGCACAAATGAGATTATCTTTTCCTCTGACGTTCATCACAGTGGGATGGAGAAATTTCTCCCTAACTGCCAAGTAGGACCAACTGAAAATAATGTCAAATATTAAGAGTCGAGGCTTGGTGCCTGTGGCTCAAGTGGCTAAGGTGCCA
>NW_003852462.1:7122547-7126915 GCF_000181295.1 Otolemur garnettii
AGAGCGTCTTCCAAATAATGTCTAAGGAATAACATTGTCATTATTCAGGGAACACTCCCCCAATTTACCTATTTCCTACTAAAACAAAACTCATTACTTGAATCAGAAAATAAATTCCTCTGTTTTAATTCTTCTTTTCACCAACTTAAATGAAATCTTTTATTTTCCCTGGCTTTCCTATGGAAAGAAAATAGATTTTTTATGATTTTTGTGTCGTTTTGAGTTGTTAAATGTAGCGTAGTAGTTTGCTGAAGCGTAAATGCCTTAGTTTTGCTCTTATTTTGTGAATGGTGAGAATTCCATTTGGGCAGACGTGCATTTTAATGCTGCAGACAGGTAACATTTGTCATCCACAGTGCAGGGCAGTGGTTATATAATAGAAAAGCTTGAAACTGTCCAGGAGCTCAGTTCTTGAGGCATGACAGTGCAGGAGAAAAATATTGTAATGGAAAATAGTGGTAGAGGAGGTAAATTCATTTTCCTAACATTTTGTTTCCCTTTGCTCCCCTTTATTTTTGACTTAAGAAAAGATCACTTGGTTGGATGTTATTTTTACACAGTGTGGTTGCTGCTTAAATTCATTGAATAGCTAATTTCCATATGTAGAACACTCATTGTTACCCCATCATAAAAATCTTGACCTCTTCATAAGCTTCTCTGGCAAAAGTGAGTGATAGGTAATTTCTTCAGTTTTAAGCCACAAATTGAAATGAGTTGAAGTGTATGTATGCTTGATTTGGCTTCCTGTCCAGTAAGGTTTGGAATAGCTAGCTGTAGCCACTGTATGGTGGCTGTGGTGTTTATCAGTCTGGTATCAAAGTCTGCCTTGTGAGTGCCATTGCTTAGGCTTAGCCTATAAAAAACCACTAGAGAAGCAGGTGAGGGCAAGTGCTATGGTACACAGCCCTTTAAGGGCCTTACATTTGGAATTCCGATGAAGCTTACTTTGTTCAGTACGGTAAAACCTTGGCTATCTGATGGCTTCAAGGAATGTGCTGTGTAGTGTTTAACCTTTCACATATGACAACTTAAACTCACAGAGACCTGTGATTACTCTAGTTCTAGCTTAGTAGCTAGCACACTATTCTTTTTTTTTTTTTTTTGAGACGGAGCCTCAAGCTATCCCCCTGGGTAGAGTGCCATGGCATCACGCTCACAGCAACCTCCAACTCCTGGGCTCAAGCGAGTCTCCTGCCTCAGCCTCCCAAGTAGCTGGGACCACAGGCGTCCGCCACAACGCCAGGCCATTTTTGGTTGCAGCCATCATGGTTGTTTGGCGGGCCCGGGCTGGGGATTCGAACCCGCCACCTTAGGTGTACGTGGCTGGCGCCCTAGCCGCCTGAGCCACAGGCGCCGAGCCTAGCACACTATTCTTTCATCTACTACTGTTCTCAATCCTCAGTCATGCTACTCTAGCAACGTGAGTGTTCTTGGAAAACTCCAGGCAGTTTCCTGCCTGTCACTGACATAGCTACAGGCAGCCCCTGCTCTTCCTTTGTCTCTGCTCACATGCCACCTGGTCGGGAGGCCTGTCTGGACAGCCTCACTTCAGATTGCTCCTTCGCCTCGTCCTCCCCTTTTTTTTTTTTTTTTTTGCGGAGACTTTATTTTATCACCCTCAGTAGAGTGCTGTGGTGTCACAGCTCACAGCAACCTCCAACTCCTAGGCATAGGCGATTCTTTTGTCTCAGCCTTCCAAGTAGCTGGGACTACAGGCGCCCACCACAATGCCCGGCTATTTTTTTGTTGCAGTTTGGCCGGGGCTGATTTTAACCCGCTACCCTGGGTATATGGGGCTGGCGCCCTACCTGCTGAGCCACGGGTACCGCCTTCGTCCTCCCTTTACGTTCTTTCTCTTCCTTGCTTCATTTTTTCCCCAAAGTACCTACCACTATCTGACATATTAACATTGATTGTTTTGTTCACTTTACTAGAACGTAAGTCTCGTAAAGGCAAGGATTTGTTCCCTGCCACACCCCTGGTTGCCTAGCACAGGGCTTGATGTATAAGGAGTTAAACATAATTATTGAATGAATAAGTTCATCAGTTACTTCTCTCTTTCCCTTGTATATAGTAAGCTCTTCAGAACAGGAAACATGTTCTAGTTGTTATATTTATATAGTATAATAAAATCTCAGCAAGTGATTGTCATTCAGTAGCCACATGCCTTCAGATGAGATTTAATAATCTTTTTCCATTGGCTGTTGTGTTCTTTTTAAGAAGGTACTGTGTCATGGTGAAACTGTGGTAAAGCAACAGCAATGAATACCTTTGGGACTTTATTCTTTTATAGAAGTGGTTGTCAGAAAAAGCGTCTTGCATTTTGGGATGTTAATATTACCTTTCCTCCTCCTACACACACATACACACATGCAGACTCACAGTTGAAGTATTTTTATTAAGACTTGGAGGTTTTATATGTCTGGGGCTGATTTAATTTTAGACCTAGTGTTTATGATTCTTACATGACATATTAAAAAAGAAAAACTTCATCACATTAGATTTTGCCTTTGATCTTGAAAGGCATAATCTGCTTTTTTTCCTAGACATGGTATGTTATGTTCAAGTATAAGACTTTTTGCCACTTTAACCATGTGCTTCCTTCCTTAGGAATCGGAGAAGATCATTGCTGAGTTGAATGAAACCTGGGAAGAGAAACTTCGTAAAACAGAGGCTATCAGAATGGAGAGGTCAGGATGTTAAAGTATTAGAATGTTTCTAAGTTTTCTAAGAATTTGGATTTTTATAGTAAGAAAAGATGAAATCAAAGTTAAAAACAAATCTAAAACATGAAGCAAAAAATAAACCTGGCTGGGGTCTTAGGGCCAGTTGAATTTACACTTGAAGTAAAATGCACATATTTAAATGTTCTTCAGGAAGTTATGTGATTAACAGTTGCCATTGTACATGCTGCTAGGGAGCCTTAAGAAATGGAATATATTAGGCTGGGCATGGTGGCTCATGGCTGTAATCCTGGCCGTATGGGAGGCTGAGGCAAGAGGATTGCTTGAGGCTGGGAGTTCGAGACCAGCCTGAGCAAGGGTGAAACCCCATCTCTATAAAAAGTGGGATAAATTACTTGGGTGTGATGGCATGCACCCATAGTCCCAGTTACTCTGGAGGATAAGGCACAGAGCCCAGGAGTTGGAGGTTGCCGTGACCTAAGATAAGGCCACTGCCTGCCAGTCTGGGCAATGTGGCAATACCCTGTCTCAAAGAAAAAGGCAAAATAGGAACATATCGAGGGGTAGTGTTTTTCATTTGTGAAAAGTTATTTTTCAGTTACCTTCTGCAGAACCTGTTTGGTAAGGGGTGAAGTAGTTTGGATCGTAAACTTTAAAAATCCTTATCTACCTTGAAGATGCACATAACCCAAAATGATACTTTTTTTTCTCTTTTTTCCTTGAGACAGAGTCTCGCTATATTGACCTTGGTAGAGTGCCATGGCATCACAGCTCACAGCAACCTCAAACTCTTGGGCTTAACTGATTCTCTTGCCTCAGCCTCCCAAGTAGCTGGGACTACAGGCGCCTGCCACAACACCCAGATATTTCTTTGTTACAGTTATCGTTGTTTGGCAGGCACGGCTGGGTTCGAGCCTGCCAGCCTTGGTGTATGTGGCTGGTGCTGTAACCACCGTGCTATGGGCGCCAAGCCCCAAAATGATACTTTTGCTATTGGAATAAAGGTACATTAAAAAATATCAGTTCTTGGCTGGGCATGGTGGCTCATGCTTGTAATCCTAGCACTCTGGGAGGCTGAGGTGGGTAGATTGCTTGAGCTCAAGAGTTTGAGACCACCCTGAGCAAGAGTGAGACCCTGTCTTTACTAAAAGTAGAAAAATAAGGTGGGTGCTGTGGCACATGCCTATAGTCCCAGCTACTTAGAAGGCTGAAGCAAGAGGATCACTTGAGCCCAGGAGTTTGAGGTTGCTCTGCGCTATGACACCTTGGCGCTTTAGGCTAGGGCAACAGAATGAGACTGTCTCAGAAAAATAATCAGTTCTTGTTTTCCCCCTCCATGGAAGATGAGGAAGAATTGAATTCTAATATACTGATAAAATTAGAATTTCTTTCTTTCTTTTTTTTTTTTTTTAAGAAACAGAATCTCATTTTATGGCCCTCAGTAGAGTACGGTGGTATCACAGCTCACAGCAGCCTCCAACTCTTGAGCTTAGGTGATTCTCTTGCCTCAGCCTCCCGAGTAGCTGGGATTACAGGCACCCACCACAACTCCCAGCTATTTTTTTGTTGCAGTTTGGCTAGAGCTGGGTTTAAACCTGCCACACCCAGTATATGGGGCGGGCGCCCTACCTACTGAGCTACAGGCATCACCCACAATTAGAATTTCTTTTTTTTTTTTTTTTGA
>NW_003852462.1:7127118-7173330 GCF_000181295.1 Otolemur garnettii
GGTGTATGTGGCTGGCGCCTTAGCCACTTGAGCCACAGGCGCCGAGCCCACAATTAGAATTTCTTTAGAGATTTTAAGCTAGAATTATTGAGCCAGAATGAAGACATGCATGAGACATTTGAGGAATTCATATTTATAGACCATATTCCATAAAGCAAAATTACTTTCTGATTGCTTTACTCTGAAGAAATGGTTTTTGGTTTTTTTGTTTTTTGTTTTTTTTTAATTAGTCAAGATCTTGCTCTATTTCCCAGATCTAGCCATCATTCTTTTTTTTTTTTTTTGAGACAGTCTCAAGCTGTTGCTCTGGATAGAGTGCTGTGGCATCAAAGCTCACAGCAACCTCTAACTCCTGGGATCAAGCGAGTCTCTTGCCTCAGCCTCCCAAATAGCTGGGTCCACAGGTGCCCACCACAATGCCTGGCTATTTTTTGGTTGTAGCCGTTATTGTTGTTTGACAGCCCGGGCTGGATTCAAACCCGCCACCTTAGGTGTATGTGGCTGGCACCTTAGCCACTTAAGCTATAGGTGCTGAGCCATAGCCATCATTCTTTATAGCTCTCTATAACCTTAAACTCCTGGGCTCAAGTGATCTTCTTGCCCCAGCTTCCCAAGTAGGTGGAACTACAGACTCGTACCACCATAGTCAGCTAATTTTTTCTATTTTTTATAGAGACAAGGTCTCACTGTATTGCCCAGGCTAGTCTCGAACTCCTGGCCTGAAGTGATCCTCCCATCTTGGCCTCCCAAAGTTCTAGGATTATAGGCATGAGCCATCACATCTGGCCTAAGAAGTAGTTCTTTGAGTTGGATATATGTTTTTAGAAATATCTTCTTTTTTCTATTAATAGACATATTTATGAATTATTGTCTGTCTTTAGAGTCACATGAAACAAGTTATAGTTTTATCCAACATAGCATAATTATTTTGAATGTTCATTTCTCTTAAAAATAATTTTGTATTAACGATGAGATGACATTATTTCACATTTGTATCACTGACTTTAGATTTGGCCTACTGTTTTGCTTTGCATGCTTTATTTTCCAGTTCATGTTAGACTGGTTTAGTTGACATGTTGGTATTGATATTATTCTGAGGTATTTGTTTTTTTCTAGAGAGGCCTTGTTGGCTGAAATGGGAGTTGCCATTCGAGAAGATGGAGGAACCCTAGGGGTTTTCTCACCTAAAAAGGTAAGGAAGCGTGCTGTGAAACCCAACCAAAGGGAGACTTTTTTTTGTCTTAGTCACTGGGGTACTTTGTGTCTTTTGAGGGGACCCCTTTGACCTCCTTTTTTTTTTTTTGCTTTTGAGACCTAGTATCACTTTGTCATCCTTTTTTTTTGGCTGGGACTGGGCTTGAACCCGCCACCCCCAGCATATGGGACTGCTGCCCTACCCTTTTGAGCCCCACTTTGTCGTCCTTGGTAGGGTGTCTTGGTGTTACAGCTCACAGCAACCTCACACTCGGGCTCACGTGATCCTCTTGCCTCAGCCTCCCAAGTAGCTGGGACTCTGGGCACCCACCACAACACCTGGCTATTTTTAGAGACAAGGTCTCACTCCTGCTCAGGCTAGTCTTGAAGCCGTGAGCTCAGGCGGTCCTCCCGCCTTGGCTTCCCAGAGGGCTGGGATTACAGGTGTGAGCCACCAAGCCCAGCCTCCCTCCATTTTTTCTTTTAAACAAATCTTGGTACTTGGCTTATTTCAGATATTTCTGTTTTCACCTTACAGTGTCTGGTCTTACAGTATTAAGGCAGCATATTTCTAAAATGCTCATCCTGTTTACTGTTTACTAAACAAAAAACTTAAGGCAGTAAATGTGTAACTTTGGGCCATCATTCAGTTTGTTTAGTCATCTCTGTTGTCGTCGTAAATGCCCAACCTAACCCAGTGTTCCTCGCTTCAGTTTTGGCTTCTCTTTCTATGTGGTTTTCTCACAGAAGTCATTTATCTTGCTTTATAACTTTTTGGAACCAATTTCAGCTGTTCAGGTTTGTGTAGAATGTGCTGCTTCCATTATAGACATCCAGTGTACTGAGCACAGCAGTTCCTTTCCTTACCCTTCTAGACACCTCTGCTCCCATCTCAGTTTATTGTTTAAAAAATGACTCCAGTAGTTGCCCTCCTACTTACATAGTTGTAGTTGTAAAGTAGTTAGATGCCTTTTAGCTATTTAGAATAGTAAGGTTTTCTTGTTTTGTTTTGTTTTTTAGGTTGCAAGTTGGTTATTGTGGGATACTAGGAAACTATTAGTAGATGATTATTTTGTGTGTTTATTTACATGACATAATAGAACGTATATTGATATATAAAGCACGTATTTTATACCACTATTAGATGGTCCTTCATTTCGAATGGCGTCAGATTGGCCACTTGATGTTGGAGACTTAAACATCTGCATGTACTAAGTTCTGATGGCCTCTCTAGATTAGGATATAAGGGATGATGAGTTTTGAATTGTTAACTTTTATTTTATGTAGTTTGAAACATTCCTGTGGTTGTTGGTAGAAATATTTTGGTTAGTTGGCTGTATAACATTTTTATAAATTCTATTGTGATAATTTCAACCGAAAAGATTAATTCAAAGACCTCATAGATATATATTGTAATACTTGTACACTAAGTATTTTTTATGTTTATATTATGAAAGGGCAGTGATTTTTAGTTTAATCATTTTTCCTTCAGTAAGACATGTATTTTACTAGATGTTACCTATGATTGTAGAGAATTTAGCAATTATAGTTTTGATAGAATTTAAATTGTGCTTCGGTATATAAAGGTATTTCATAGCATCTTTTAGTGTTGAAAATTGTTGAGAATTTTTTTATAAGAACTTGTGAAAATATGATACGTTACACGAATCATAAATGACTTGAACATAAACAGCGTGTAATTCCAAACTGAGACCTCTACTTCCAAAGCTTTTTCTTACTTTAATTTTTCCCATCGTGCTTTAACTTCCTAGGCTTCCTTAGGAGAGGAAGGGGTATACCAGTGACCACATCCAAACAGTTTTAGAACCTGTTCCTGAGGTCACCATTAAGATGGACACTAGAGTGTTGCCCACAGAGGGTTTTGATTTTCTCAAACTAGTCAAGTTCATAAATTGCAGAGGTGGATGCTAGTTGAGAAGATGTCGAGGTTTTTCTAATTTCTTTTCAGTCTTCCTTTGTAGTACTTTTTCTTAACCCCTCATCTGACTTTTGTTTCATTTTTCCATATTTGCTGGCACTATCTTGAGTAGATTTTGGCCCCGAGACCGTGTGACTTATTTTTGGATTCCAGTGGGGTATTTTCACCAAAGAAGGTTGGTTTTTAAAAAAGATTTTAGAAATATTAGAGTTAGATGAAGAAGATTTTAGAAGATGTTTATATTATTGAGTATCAGTCATTTTAATTTCTTTTAATTAGATAAAGACTAATAAACTCAAGGCAATAACTGGGACCCTGGAAGAACTCATGGAAATTGTAGAGGAAAAATGGCAGAGGGTGTGGGGACACTGTAATAAAAGTAAATGAAAAATTAAATCTTTCTTGAGCCCAGGCATTTATAAAAATGTAACTGATACAGAGAATCAGCCTATCTTAATTTTTTCCTTTGTGCTTTGACTTTGTCAAGAATTGGATCTTGTTCTTTATCATATTTTATTTTTATTTATTTATTTTTGAGACAGAGTCTCACTATGTTGCCCTTGGTAGAATGCCCGTGGCGTCACAGCTCACAGCAGCCTCCAACTCTTGAGCTTAAGCAATTCTCTTGTCTCAGCCTCCCAAGTAGCTGGGACTACAGACGCCCACCACAACGCCCAGCTTTTTTGGTTGTAGTTGTCATTGTTATTTGGCAGGCTTGGCCTGGGCTCGAACCCACCACCATTGGTGTATGTGACTGGCACCCTAGCCACTAAGCTACAGGCGCTGAGCCATCATATTTTATATTTAAATGGAACGTATTGGTGAAGGTTAGGGTGGCCTGAAGAGAACGTTTTCTCTTTGCTGTGGATTTGCAACTGGAAATGAAAGAGATCCCTCTTCAGGCAGTGTAGGGAGTTGGAGAAGCCTGACCTTGCGTAAGCCCCTGTTGTTGCCGCAGTCCTCTCACAGTGCCTTGCTCTGAATTCCTAATCTGTAACCTTTTTCAGACCCCACACCTTGTTAACCTCAATGAAGACCCACTGATGTCTGAGTGCCTGCTTTATTACATCAAAGATGGAATCACAAGGTACATTTCTTGTTTTGGTTACTTAATTTTTTTTTTTTTTTAGTCAGCTGAGCTAGGTAATGCACTTTTTCTCTATAATACCTTCAATAAATTTTTTCCTTTTAACAACTTAAACGAATTCATTAGGAAGTTTATTTTACTGGTGTCTTTTTATATTGCTGTATGAGTTATGTTGGCAAATCATTTCTTCCTTGGCTTTTTATTCTGATGTAGGGAGGCTGTTCATATATGAGAACAGGATTTGCAGTTGAAAGCTTCTGAGACAAAAAGGCAATACCTTTTTTGTACATACCAAAGGATATTCTTTGAGAAAAAGAGGTCCATTGGGAGAAAGAGGCCCATTGTTTATGGTGGTTTTGTGTCTGAGTTTCCCTGGGAAATGCTTTCTCCCGTGTTCAGGGTTGGCCAGGCAGATGCTGAGCGGCGCCAGGACATAGTGCTGAGTGGGGCTCACATTAAAGAGGAGCATTGTGTCTTCCGCAGCGAGAGGAGCAACAGTGGGGAAGGTAAGAGGCCCTGGGTTGAGCTTGTCCAACCACCTGTTCATTTGTATATGAGAAATCCTTCGCTCTTGGTATTCCTTGTCTCTGTCAGTGGTACTTTTCTCGTACAATCTGATATTGAAAAATGAAGAAACCTGGGCTGCTTATAAATGCAGGGATGACATAGCTACTTTACATGAAAATAGCCTGGACAAAAGGAGCCCTTTTGTTGCTGCCAACAACCGAGCAGGACATAGGCAATTAGGCTTGGTCTTGAATGTTAATTATTTAATAGAAAAGAAAGAAAAGAACAAATATCCTTGGTAATAGGCGATTCAAAGCACCCCAAGTCTAAACCCAGTAGAGCTGATTTTTATTTGAAAGGGAAGGAAAAGTAAATCTTGATCTTTGCCCAGATTATTAATGACACAATAATCTAATGGTCTAATTATACTTGTGCAGTATAATTAATTCCTTCCTTAATCAAAATATTAGCGTTATCAGTTTCTTGTTATTATTTGTATCTCATACTTGAGAGATTTCTGATGGTTTATAGTTTATTGGTCCAGTTGTCAGATATCACCAAAGCTAGTAATTATGACCTCCTTCTGAGGTTTCTCAAGTTCAGTTAAATATTTCTATCTGAGCCATAATCCCAAATAGCCTCTTATATTGGAACTGATGCCTAAAAATGTATTGCTTCAGTCACGTGATTGACTGAAGGAATTTAGTCCAGTTACCATGAATCCTGATTTTCAGCTGCTTTCCGTTATTTGACTCCAGTGATTTGTGATAATAACATTAGTTTGTGTTCCTCTTAGTTATCGTGACTCTAGAGCCCTGTGAGCGCTCAGAAACCTATGTAAATGGCAAGAGGGTGGCCCAGCCTGTTCAGCTGCGCTCAGGTGAGACTGGGAGAGCTTGGTGTCTTCAGCAGTGTACACGGGTCTTGTGTGTTCTTAACTCTTTGTTTAGAGCCTGAAGTGAGAGTCAGCATTAGCATTTTTGTTCTTAGAAAACATCTAGAGTTGTCTTTTTTGCATTAGGGAGAATAAGGTTACTACACCAGATACCACAGATTTAAAAATGATTCCTTAATCTTTTTCTGTGTTTTGTGCTAGGAAACCGTATCATTATGGGTAAAAACCATGTTTTCCGTTTTAACCACCCTGAGCAAGCACGAGCTGAGCGGGAAAAGACTCCTTCTGCTGAAACCCCCTCTGAGCCTGTGGACTGGACTTTTGCTCAGAGAGAGCTTCTGGAAAAACAAGGAATTGATATGAAACAAGAGATGGAGAAAAGGTAATAACACAAATATTCTGTGACCCACATGCCGCCTCTTGTTGTAAACAGACAGCAGCTTTCGTGAAGTGGCTCAGTGACTTCACACAGTTTATTCTTTTTTTTCTTCTTCTTCTTCTAGGCTACAGGAAATGGAAATATTATACAAAAAAGAGAAGGAAGAAGCAGATCTTCTTTTGGAGCAGCAGAGACTGGTAGGAGTCCATCCTGAATCTGCTAACTGTTAGGAAGGGCAGCTTATTCCCATACCTTCCCTGGTGCACAGATGGTCACACCGAAATCGCTTCTCTCACTGATACCACACACTATTCTTTCATTTCCTTAATGGAGAAAGAACTTAAGTTTCTTGGCAGCCTTAGCTGGAAAAACTGTCCATAGAGGTTCTATTTTGTCCCTTTTGTGTCTTAAGGTCAAATCCTCACACCCAATACCTTTTGAGAAAATAGAGCTTTTCTGGTAGCCTTTGCCTCTTGATAAGTGGTTTTGGAATTTATATCAGTGATGATTCTTTTAATGATAATTACTCTGGATATTGAATTTGGTGGGAGTTTGCCTTGGTTTTGTTTCTGATCACCTGATAGTACTAATTCTCTGCTCTTGGGCTGACTTGGGGATTGTTCTTGTGCTGGGGGATTTTTTTTAAGTTAAACTGTGTCTAAAAGTGTTGCTGCACAGTTGCATGTGTTAATCCTTCTCTGTTCCCCTGCATGGAGTCTGAATTCTCAACAAGGTTCTCAGTGGCATGTGTGGGGGCATTGGGAGCAGGGGCTGCATAGCCAGCGCAGAGGGAGAGGAGGCCTGCTTCTTCTGGGTCAAGAGGGGGTTTGGGTGAGCAGCTGGAAGGGTCAGTGTAAGGTCCCGCTATGATTCTCATGGCTTTAGCATATTATGATGTTAATTGATTTCCCACATTTATTAGAAACTGAATCTCATGAATTAGTAAGTTGATCTGTTAGGTTTTTATTTTTAAAACCCCCAATTTTGTTGTAAGAGGCTTCTCAACATTCAAATTGATACCTAAGAAAAAATAACTGGCTTGGCGCCCGTAGTTCAGTGAGTAGGGCAGCGGCCACATACACTGAGGCTGGCAGATTTGAACCTGGCCTGGGCCTGCTAAACAATGACAACTGCAACCAAAAAATAGCCAGGTGTTGTGGTGGGTGCCTGTAGTACCAGCTACTCAGGAGGCTGAGGCAAGAGAATCGTTTAAGCCCAAGAGTTTAAGGTTGCTGTGAACTAGGACGCCATGGCACTCTACCGTGGGCGACATAGTAAGACTCTCTCAAAAAAAGAAAACCGTAACTAACCTTTGGGTACTGTGGAAGTGGTTTAGGAAGTTCCCATCTTTTAAGATTCATGGTCTTCTTTTAAGATAAGGAGGCCTTAAGGGCCGGGCAAGATAAGGAGGCATTAAAGAGAAAGCTGGGGCACTGGCTCCTTCCCTCAGGATAAAATACAGCATGTGAATGAACTGCAGTCTTTGGGTCATACTCTGTGTTTTGGAGAAGGGGCTATTTTTAAATGGACCAGAAAAGCCAAGGACTTGAGCAAAAAAAGCAGCCTTTTCCAGGTTAGCTCAGTTCTCAGGCTCAGCTGTGGGTTCAACCAGTTAGTTTGTTACCTTGGAAATTACAGTTAAGCCCCCAAAAGAATAGATAGTAAAAATAAATCAAGTGTTTGGGGCAGGATAATAGCAGTGTTATAGAAAGTCTCTTTAGGAGGCCTGCTTGGCATTTAGTTTTTAATGAAAACAGAAAGATCTAGCCACATAGAGATTTCAGGCTTGAGAGGTTTGTGACACATGAAGGAGCCTTTTATCTTAATAATGTAGTATGATCTAATAACATGCTTCTGATAGTCTGAGATCAAACAAGGACAGGTGTAATTAAGCTCTATTTATTATTAACAGTTAGTGCCTTCTATTTGTATAGTGCTTTATAATTTACAAGGAGCTTTAACATCTGTCATTTGATCCCTGAAACAATTCTCTTAACAGGTGTGTATATAAGTTTATAGCTGAGGAAACCAAGACTTAAAAAATAGGGTCTTACTTGCTATTAAACACCTGATATCATGGGTCCAAGGCTTAACCTTGCCTTTTCTGACTGGCCTCAGTGTTGGTCGGTTGTTACAGCATTGCTTCTCAGCCACCTCAGTCTTGGTAACACGTAGACGCTGAATGTGCAGGTCTGGACGGGGATGTGAGAGTCAGCATTTCTAACGCTCCCGGGGTGCCAGTGCTGCTAGTCTGGGGACCATATTCAAGTACCTAGGTGTAACAGATAAAGGATATCTGGTATTGTCTAAAACAGGAGTTGGTGATGGTTCTGTGTCCTAAAAAGTGAATGTCTCTAAGACATACTTAGTTTCTATGGACATATAACCTCTAGATAATCAGATTCTGATGGTCGTTTGCTCTGTGTATCTGAAAGCAAACAGGATTTCAAGAGCAACTCCTTAAAGGAAGGAAGTTGCTTTCCTCCTCAAAAGTCAGCTTCCTATTACACTTAAATTTCTTGACCTCAAGAGTAACTGGTTTCTAATCCTTTAGACTGAAGAGTTATGTCAGGAGCAGTACTGAATGGAAAATAACTTTTTATTATACTGCATTGGTCAACCCACATTGACCCATTTTAAGATAAGGAGGCCTTATCTTAAATTTCTAATGCACCCTGTGAACAATCATTGAGGAAATAGAAAGCAGTTCTTTTTCAGTAAATATTTAATATTTATTTTATGTAATTATTTTTACCTAATGACACCTTAAAAAATGGATTTTACAGTAAGCTGTAATAGTGCTACTGTACTCTCTAGTCTGGGCAACAGAGCAAGATGCTGTCTCTTTAAAAAAAAAAACAAAAACAACAGAATTCAGGCTCACAAGTTTTCTAGTATGCTAGCTCCTCACATGCAGCACACTGTGTTGTTGGGGATTCCCTTCCAGTTAGTACTCTGTTACTATATACCTGGTCCTTTCTGTGCTTGCTTTTTTATACACTGTCTTAGGTATCTTCTCTCTTTTACATAAACTCTCAGTCTCTTTAGGGGGCTTACTTTGCCTCTGGGAATTTAATGAAAACAGAAGGATCATTTAGTGACATGTGAATTGGCCAGACCTCAGTAGTTTTTCCTTCCCTGTAATAAATGAATCTAAATATCTGAAAATCTTTTTTTTTTTTTTAACATAAGATAGGATTTACATGTTGGCACATAAGCTTGGCATACAAAGGTATGCACATCATGGTTAGCATGTGATAGGTTGTAAAGAGAACGCATTTTACAATGTCAATATGGTACTATTTTAGAAAGAAGGAAAATTATGGCCACTTGATTTGAGTTCTTTTTAGATTTATGTACACTCTTTCATTTATTTGTTTTATTTTAGAGTTTAAAGGTATATTCTCTCAAGTATGATATTAAACCAATGATTAATAAATTACAATGTCTATAATTTCATCTTTAAGTTTAAGAGAAAAAGATAACCAGGAAAAAAAGTAATAGTTGCCAGTTATATGGGAAGAATCAAAGGGAATTTATTTATATTCTATAAAACTCAGTTTAAATAATTACAGTTGTAAATATTTAAATTGCATGTGAACTTTATGGCCACCCTGTATATATTTAGAGGAGAAAAGATCTTTTCAGGAATCAGGCATACTTTTTTCTCTAATATTTATCACTAATTGTTTATCACTTAAGATTAGCCATTCTGATTTTTAAAACTAAAAATGAAAAGAAAATATGGTCTAGAGTCTACAAATTTAGTTTTATTTGCTTTTTGTTGCTAAGTTTTCAAATAGATAGATGTTATAAGTGGGCTCAGTATCCATTTATAGGTGAATAGAAATTATGTAAATCAGAAGCAACATCTTTAAATTCAGTGGCCAAATGATCGTCATTATTTTATTTTTTTATTTACTGGGCAACTTTCTAAGTCAGAATATTATCATTATTGTTGAGGGCTATTGTTTTGTTCCCTTGAAAGCGACTATACATCCAAATCTCAGGTCTAGAAAGCAAGATATTATTTACCAGTTTCAATTCCTTTAAAACTCCTCCTAGAGATGTTTTTGATAATCACAGACAAAAGAGAATATTAAGTAACAATATTTTCGTTTACTAGACTGTCTTGAACTACTTATCTAGTGAACATTTTCTTTTCCCAGTAACTTATTTCCTGAATATTCTTTCTAATCCTGTCCTTTATATCGAATTCTAAATCCAACATTGCTTTAATAAATATTCATGGTATCAAGCTTATGTTAATTAAGAATAATTGGATGTTATTCAAATAGCCCTTGAAACTACATTTCTGTGAAAAAATTTTTTTGATTTGCTTTTTTTAGAGACAGAGTCTCACTTTATTGCCCTTGGTAGGGTGCTGTGGCATCACAGCTCACAGCAACTTCCAGCTCTTGGGCTAAAGGCGATTCTCTTGCCTCAGCCTCCCCAGTAGCTGGAACTACAGGTGCCCACCACAACGTCCATCTATTTTTTGTTGCAGTTTGGCCAGTCTGGGTTCAAACCTGCCACCCTCTGTATATGGGGCCAGTGCCCTACTTACTGAGTCACAGGTGCCTGCCCTGTTTTTTGTTTTTTTTAAGACCGAGTTTCACTCTGTTGCCCCAGGCGAGGGTGTCCTGGCATCAGCCTAGCTCACAGCAGCCTCAGACTTCTGGGCTCAGGCTCCCCGATAGCTGGGACTACAGGCATGTGCAGTAATACCCAGCTAAGTTTTTCTATTTTTAGTAGAGATGCGGGTCTTGCTTTTGCTCAGACTGGTCTCCAGCTCCTGAGTTCAAGGGATCCCTCCTGTCTAGGAGTGGAAATTAATTTGGGTTAGGCCTCTCAAAGTGTTAAGATTACAGATGTGAACTGCAGCGCCTGGCTCTAAGTAAAGTTTTTTAAAAAAGGTAATAGTGCACAGACAGCTGGAAAGATAAGAGTTGAGACGCATTTTAAAGTGTACCTATACCCATTTTTCATAAGCAGAATATAGTCTTTGTGTTTATTGGAAGAGTGACAAGTATTTGACAAGTGTTAGTCTTCAAATGGCTAGAACAGTTATAAGCTTCTAGATAGAAGACATCTTTAAACTGAATTTGTTAAAATATTACTTGGGGAATTTTAAATTATTTGCCTAGCTTAATTTTTGTTCTGGTAATTTATTTCACAAAATTTTGGAGGTTAGGTATTTATTAGCTTAAGTGTGAAAGATAAAAATAAACCACACCCACTATAAGGATCCCTTTTTTAATGCTTCCTTGTTATCTGAATAACAAACTTGAATTGCACAGTTGAAATGGATTTAACATGACAAAAGAAAATAGCAAATCTAGTATTTGCTCATGGAAGACTAATTGCAAAACCATCGTGTCTTATAGAAAAAAAGTGATTGATAAGAGCCTCACTCG
The DNA here is from genome assembly GCF_000181295.1 of Otolemur garnettii. Lineage (NCBI taxonomy): Eukaryota > Metazoa > Chordata > Mammalia > Primates > Galagidae > Otolemur > Otolemur garnettii. Next base: position 7,138,537 of record NW_003852462.1, read on the forward strand.
TTCTGCTGATAGACTCTTAGCACTTCTAACATCATCCCTGTTTGACTGCCTCTTTTTCTACATTCTTCTAACTTTTCTAGGGCTGCTCTTTTTAGTAAAGCTAAACAAAACTTGGCGTCCTACAGCCTTACTAACCTTTGTTAATCCGCCTGCTCGTCACATCTTTGTATGGCATCTGTGTTCACTCATGGGGAAAAAAGATTCTGGAAGAAGCAACAGCAATAACCAAGGCAAATGTTGGGAAGTGGCTGCATGGGTTGTTAGCATGTGTGGGGTCGAGGCTTTGCTTCATTTTCTTAAGGTAGTGGAGATATTATAACATACTGTTTGGCTAATTTCATGTGACCTTAGAGTGAGACACTCACTCACTCCTTTGTCAATCCTATTAAGAAATTTGGTGGCAAATTTCATCACTTAAGCCAGAAAGTGGAAATTAATTTGGGTTAGGGATAGACAAATCTTTATATTTATAGTAATCTACATATGCATATGTTTTAATAGACTTCCACTTTATTGAGGGGTATTTTTGGTTTTAGTTTTTTTTAGTTCCGTTTTTAAATTTGGTTAAGGCTTTTTTACTTGCTTTTTCTTCGATTTGATTTTCCTTTTTTACATTTTAATTTTGGTTATTTTGGGGCCATTTTTTGATTTTGTTTTTCCAAAGGACGCGGATTCTGATAGCGGGGACGATTCTGACAAGAGGTCGTGTGAAGAGAGCTGGAAACTGATTACTTCTCTCAGAGAAAAGCTACCTCCTAGCAAGTTGCAAACCATTGTTAAAAAATGTGGTCTCCCCAGCAGTGGGAAGAAACGAGAACCAATTAAAATGTATCAGATCCCCCAAAGAAGACGCCTGAGTAAAGATTCCAAATGGGTCACAATCTCAGATCTTAAAATTCAGGCTGTCAAAGAGATTTGCTATGAGGTTGCTCTCAATGACTTCAGGCACAGTCGGCAGGAGATTGAAGCTCTGGCCATTGTCAAGATGAAAGAGCTTTGTGCCATGTATGGCAAGAAAGACCCCAATGAGCGGGACTCCTGGAGGGCAGTGGCCAGGGACGTCTGGGACACTGTTGGTGTTGGAGATGAGAAGATAGAAGACGTGATGGCCAGTGGCAAAAGTGTCACCGACGTAGATGACCTGAAGGTTCATATAGATAAACTGGAAGATATTTTGCAAGAAGTTAAAAAACAAAATAACATGAAAGATGAGGAGATAAAAGTTTTAAGAAATAAAATGCTCAAAATGGAGAAGGTCTTGCCACTGATTGGATCTCAGGAACAGAAAAGCCAAGGAAGCCTCAAGACAAAGGAGCCTGTTGGAGCTGGTGTCGGTGGCCCTCCTGAGAGTGATGGAAGTAAAGGAGACCGGGGAGAACTTGGGAAGGAAGAGCGCGTTTCCCAGCTGATGAATGGGGATCCTGCTTTCAGAAGGGGACGTCTCCGTTGGATGAGGCAAGAGCAAATTCGGTTTAAGAACCTGCAACAGCAGGAGATAACAAAGCAGCTTCGGAGGCAGAACGTACCTCATAGGTTCATCCCTCCTGAGAACCGGAAGCCCCGCTTCCCCTTTAAGAGCAACCCTAAACACAGAAACTCTTGGAGTCCTGGGACACACATCATCATAACAGAAGATGAGGTCATAGAGCTTAGAATTCCAAAAGATGAAGAAGGAAGGAAAGGAAATAAAGAGGAGAGCCAAGAGAAAGGAGGGAAAGCAGCTTCGAAGGATCTCCAGTTACCATGGGGCTCTCAGGGCACACGAAGTCAAGATCACATCCAAGTTAGCAAGCAGCAAATTAATAACCAACAACAGCCACCTCAGCTACGTTGGAGAAGCAATTCTCTCAATAACGGCCAACCCAAAAGTACACGCTGCCAGGCATCTGCCTCCTCAGAATCATTAAATTCCCACAGTGGTCACCCCACTGCTGATCTGCAGACTTTTCATGCGAAACGCCACATTCATCAGCACCGTCAGTCTTACTGTAATTACAACACTGGAGGTCAGTTAGAAGCCAGTGCAGCCATTTCCTGTCAGAAGCAGACTGACAAACCCAGCCACTGTAGCCAGTTTGTGACACCTCCACGAATGAGGAGACAGTTCTCAGCTCCCAATCTCAAAACTGGTCGAGAAACCACAGTATAAATAAATGACTGGACAAACTTGAAATCATGGGGGAGGAAACAGGCAATGTTAGTTCATGATTTGTGTTGGTTCTGCCCTTGGCCTTGAGTACCTACTATTTACGTGACTGATTTTATATTATTAAGACAAAACACTGGTAAACATTGCAACACCTCCCTTTTGCTTGTGTACCATAAATGAGCAGTTTCTGGAATTTTGGAGAAAACATTGAGACCTCTTTTATTTTCTGAGACTTTCCTCCTTTCTTGGTGCCTATGTAATTAATATACTTACTTACACAGACTTGTCTCGGTGTAAGTTTGTTATGTTTTTAGAGTGCCTGTAATTAATCTGACATCCAGAAAGACCTGCCTCTTAGTTTATGCAGACATTCAAAAGGGGAATTGATATGTAGAGTTAAATGTCTATTCTCCATAAATGTTAGAAATTGGTTCAAAAATAATAACATAAAACTGTGTGGACATGGCTTTGGATTTCTCATCCATGTCTGTTCCTTTCTTTAGATATAATTGGAATTTTCATAAGCCAAAACTAAATGTCTTGACATATTTTGCAGTACACAGCTTGGCATCTTCCACAGAACCTCCACATCTTATTTTATTCTATATTTTGCATAGAACTGATTTAGTAGCTTTTTTCTTTTGAACGTATCAGAGTATGTATGAAATTTGTCGTAAGACTGAAATCTATAACTTGGCACTGTGTCTGGGTTTCTGTTTGTGGTTTGCATTTTGAAGTTTAATTTACCATTCAACACATATATGAACACAGAATGAACTGTTCACCAAAATCATGCCAACAGAAATACCAACAAAGACTTACCTAAGTGCTTCGAGCAGTGGGTCTAAGTGTATAAGGAGATTACACTTGGTGGGAGAGGGAAGAGGTGGGACATGGGAAGAAAGCTACAGCATACGGCTCAGTGCTGCTTTTTTCTAAAATTAGTGAAATAATGAAATAAAAGTAAACTTGGGGTTGGGAATAAAGGAGAGGATGGATAATAAACTATCTTTGGCAGTTCTAGCAGCAGTAATGCTCAGATGCTTGAGCACTCACCGTATCAATACCTCATTTCACTGTGTTGGGGGTCTTCCTTTGCCTCGTTGGAGAACACACTTAAAAAGATGGATTTTAATGAGAAGGAAAGAATAGTTTTCTACATCCTTCCTCATCTCTTGAACTTGTCAGAAACTTTTCTGAGAGGCACTGTGAAGAGACAGAGATTACTGAGATCGCCTGACTTCATGTTGTGGAAGATTCCTAAGTCACAGAAAATCGTCTGTCGAACACTTGCCTTCCAAACGGTGTGGAAAACTGCAGCCAAGATAGCAGTTAGCGTTAAAGGGAGTCTTAAAGATTGTGACTATGTGATTTTTTTTTTCCTTTGTGTGTGGGCACTATGCTTTATTAGAACACATTATTTTTAATCATGATATTTTTTCTTTGCTTCTAAAAGTGCTTTAGAAAGTGGCTCCCACTTAATTTTGCTTTCCTCCTTAAAAAAGAGGGATGTTTTTGCATTCATAGCCAGAACAGTTCTAGTCCTCAGCTGAGGTTTTATGGCAAATTACAGCTGGGTGGATGACGTCCGTAGTGGCTGGATGGAGAGGACAGCCTCCTGTCCCGTGTGTCTTGAACGTCTCGATAGGCTGCTTCAGTCACTTCAGTGCATCTCGTGTGCACCCCTCTTGTCCTCCTTTTTTTCCTTCTTCAGACATAAATGTGCTAACTCTTCCTTTCTGGCCAAATGAAATGTATTTTCTAAGATTAAAAATAATTATTCAGTTTCCAACTCTAACAAAACTGGGCTCTTCTTTCTCTAACTTTAGCTAACACAGGCTAGACTCATCTATTCTCATTTTTATGGTGGCCTTTTAATCTTGTTACGGACAGGTGCCTCCCTTCCCTACTGAATAGGATTGAGTTACTCTCCTGGTGGTCAGGTGACACCTTAGAATGAAGAGTTATATAATATTCTCATTTACAAATGTGGACCGTGGTAAGGACTGTGTCCACAGTGATATCCCAAAGAACTAGGCTTACGTTGGTGCTTTATCTGCTGATAGAGGCGTCTTCGTGTTGCTGAAATGTTTAGGTATCTGAAGGAGCCCTTAATTTCCCAGATGACCAGGAAGAAGTTAACCAAGGTTTGATTGACTTGTCTCTTCATGCATTTCAGAACACAGGCTTATCTTGAAAGGTATCTTTATAGAAAATACACATAAAATTGCTTTGTTGATTCTCCTACAAAATAAGGAAATAGTGCCATGTTTTTGTGAACTCTTGGTATCCCATATTACTTTTTTTTTAACGGCTGGTATCTCTCCCTAACGTTAAAAATACTGTAAGACTGCCTCGATGCCCGTAGCACAGTGGTTACGTCACCAGTCACATACACTGAGGCTGCCGGGTTCGAACCCGGCCTGGCCAGCTAAACAACAATGACAACTGCAACAAAAAGTAGCCTGGGTGTTGTGGTGGGCGCAGGTTGTCCCAGCTACTTGGGAGGCTGAGGCAAGAGAATCACTTAAGCCCAAGAGTTTGAGGTTGCTGTGAGCTGTGATGCCACAGCACTCCACCCAGGGCAACATAGTGAGACTCTGTCTCAAAAAAAAAAAAAATACTGTAAGACCAAAAAGAAGTGGTCAAAATTAAACCATTATATTATTGAAGTGTTCTTAGCTATTATTATAGTGAAATTAAAAAAGTACTTATGCTTTTGAAATTATATAATGATCTGACATTAATGGGAATATGGAGGGGTCCTAATTAATTGCTATAGTTTAAACAGACCAATATAGTATTCCTTAGAGAGTTAAAGATACTCTGTTTTCTAGTACGTCTAAACCAAAGGGCTTATACTGTATTCTTGCTTCCAGTTCTTTTTAGCACAGCAAATCGTTTCTCCTTTCCTGGTAATACAATGAATGGGAATTGTTTATTACATTGAAGTGACTTGAAGTGACCTTTTATGCTTTAGGTGCAGGTTGATGCTGCAAAAAAACAAAACAAAATACCGAGTCTGTCACACTGATGTCTACAGCAAAGGCTGTCATACTACACCCAAGTTACACAGCCTTCCTGTGGTCAGCTGCTGTGCCCCAGTGCCTTCCTGGTCCCTTGTAGACTTGCCTTAATGATTTTTACGAAAGACTAGGAGGAGGGGAAGCTGCCTGTATCCGGGTAGAACAAACCTTCTCGAAAGGCGCAGTGCAAAGCAAACAATTGTTCTATATTGTCAGAGCCAAAATTGTTATAAGCAACATCTGTGATTGTCCTGTTTATGTCACCTTTTCCAGATTTTAAAATCTGTTCTAGATATACTTCGTTTGAACCACTTTTGGTTGTGAAATGCATTGAGTTTTCTCTCATCATTACTGTAAAAAGAAATTTTGAATCTTTTTGTTAACGAACTGTGGATCCCCCCCCCCCATTTCTTAAAAAAATGCTTGAAGATTGTCTCTGAGTGTAAGATCTGCCTTTTAGAAAGGGAGAGTTAGTTTGTAATGTTAAAAAATTAAGTCCTTGTTCAATAAAAGTTGAAATCATCTTTTAAGAGTGTGATTTCTGTCTGTGGGAGGAGGAGGAAAAAGTAAAACAAGGTACGATTGATGTAACCTGGTCCTGACTTTTATTTTACTTTTCCATCTGAAGATGGTTGCTGCAAACCAAACCTTTCTTTTCTTTGTTCCTTTTTGTTTTTTTTTTCCTTAGACAGAATCTTATATTGTTGCCCAGGCTAGACCTCAGCCTAGTTCACAGCAACCTCAAACTCCTGGACTCAAGCGGTCCTCCTATCCCAGCATCCCAAGTATCTGGGACTACAGGCACCCACCACAACCACTGGTTAATTTTTTCTGTTTTTATAAGAGATAGGGTCTTCTTGCTCTTGCTCAGGCTGGTTTTAAACTCCTGAGCTCAAGTGATCCTGTCACCTCACCCTCCCAGAGTGCTAGAATGACAGGGGTCAGCCACAATGCCAAACCCAAATCTTTTTTTATATTTCTACATGAACTTGATTAAAGTTTTTGCTTTTATTGCTCTTTTCTGTTTATCAGAATTCTCTTTTTTTTTTCCTTTTGAGACAGAATCTAACTATGTGAGCCTTCAGTAGAGTGCTGTGGCATCACAGTTCACAGCAACCTGAAACTCTTGGGCTTAAGCAATTCTCTTGCCTCAACCTCCCAAGTAGCTGGGATTATAGACGCCTGCCACAATGCCTGGCTATTTTTTGTTGTTTGGCAGGCCGGGACTGGGTTTGAACCCACCAGCCCTGGTGTATGTGACTGGTGCTCCAGCTGCTGAGCTTTAGGCACCAAGCCTGTTTTTTGCTTTTTTTTTTGTTTATATTTGAGACAGAGCCTCAAGCTGTCATCCTGGGTATAGTGCCCTAGCATCACAGCTCACAGCAACCTCCAACTCCTGGGCTCAAGCGAGTCTCCTGCCTCAGCCTCCCAAGTAGCTGGGACCATAGGCACTTGGCTGTTTTTTGGTTGCAGCCATGATTGTTGTTTGGCAGGCCCAGGCTGGATTCAAAACCGCCACCTTAGGTATATGTGGCTGGCGCCTTAGTCACTTGAGCCACAGGCGCCAAGCCTTTTTTTTTCTTTTGAGACAGAGACTCACTATGTCGCCATGGGTAGAGTGCTCTGGTATCACAGCTCACAGCAACCTCAAACTCTTGGGCTTAAGCAATTCTCTTGCCTCAGCCTCCCTAGTAGCTGGGACTACAGGCATCCGCCACAACACCTGGCTTTTTTTTTTGGTTGTGGTTGTCATTGTTGTTTGGCAGACCCAGGCTGGATTCGAATCCTTCAGCTCCAATGTATGCGGCTGGCACCCTAGCCACTGAGCTACAGGTGCCGAGTGGCCAATCCTGTTTATCAGAATTCTATTTTTAAATGGGTTCTTTAAGCCCTGCTTTATGCTACATTTCCTTTAATTAAATGAAATCTTTTCTCCTATTAGATGAATAAACATATCACTTCCTGATTTCTTTGAGTTTTCTTTAAACTATGTTTTCAACTTCTTCAATGCATTGCCTTAATTCGAAGTTCTTTTAAATGAAATGGTATGCTTCCCTTTTGATGGATGGAAACTAAATTTTTACAAAGCTTTGAGTAGCTCTGTAGCTTTTCTTTTCTCCTTTAACTTCTGCTTTTTTCCACCCCGCATGCTGGTATCATGCTAGAGAAAGCAGGATATTTTTGTGGAGCAAACCTTGAGTCTTATTGAAAATTTGAACCTGACTTTATTTTTTATATTGAAAGACAGCACAGTTGGGCGGCACCTGTTGCTCAGTGAGTGGGGCGCTGGCTCCATATACTGAGGGTATTGGGTTTAAACCTGGCCCCAGCCAAATTGCAACAAAAAAACAACCCAGCGTTGTGGCGAGCTCCTATAGTCCCAGCTACTCGGGAGACTGAGGCAAGAGAATCGCCTAAGCCCAGGAGTTGGAGGTTGCTGTGAGGTGTGTGACACCATGGCACTCTACCAAGGGCGATAAAGTGAGACTGTGTCTCTACAAAAAAAAAAAAAGAAAGAAAGAAAACAGCACAGTTATGCATTATGAAGTAGAATTTAAAAAAAAAAAGAAATAGAATTTAAAATTTACGTGAGATTTTAATATGAAATTTAGAACTTTAGAGAAATGTTATGCTTGAATTGGTCTGTCTCCAGCCTCATACCCTTTTCCTTCAGGTATTTTGCATTTCTCGGCTATTGGAGAAACTGATGGGAAAGTTGCCAAGACCTTACTATTTTAGGGTGACCAGAAGATTCAGGTATAATGTGGTAAAACGCAGTGGTAGTTGTATGCACAGGGTGAGAGTCACATCCGGAGGGGAGGGAAAGAGAAAGTTTCTGAAGGAGGAAGCCCTGAGCAAGAGCAGAGGAGGTACAGCTGGAAGTCTATCCAAGTATAGAATAGCAGGGGGATGGGGACGTCAGGAGCAGGAAACTTAGAGGAAGTTAGGGTGTCAGAACATCAGTCGTGTGGGGGGGTGTGTCAGTGATGAGGTGGGTTGGAAGGAGCACAGACCAGCTCGTGGCATGCAGAGGACCTAGAATTTTGTTTTGAATGTGATGAGAAACTACCACATGACTTTAAAGCACAGTAGATAACATGCCAAAGCCTGGGTGGGTGTGTTGTAGTAAAACTCTATTTACAAAAACAGGTGGTGGGCTGGGGCTAGCCTGCAGGCCAGAGTTTGCCAACCCCTGGTCAAGAAGATAGTCACTTTGAGAACTGTGGGGCTAGAACATCAGTATGTGACTGTATATTTCATCTAGAAGACAGATACGTGCCAGATGCCACCGGGGATCTGATGTTAAATGTCCCATGTGTGGTCCCTGGCCTCGTGAAGTTCAGAGTTGTGGGGGAGACAGATGTTAGACAAATAACCAGTCCTTATTTAGTACCTTTGTGACAAGGGCCATGGGGGGAATATACGGGGTGCTCTGAAGGCTGTAGCATGTGCCTCTGTCAGTGAAAAGCAGCTCTCCTGCTTCTAGCTAATGGATGATCTTTTTGTTTCACTGTGGAGAAAAAAAGCAGTCAGAAGAAAACTTCCTCTCCCGGCCCTGCATGCCTGCATGGTGCGTCCATGCCTTGCCCTCCTGTGGGTGGGTGGCTGAGCTTTGTTCAACCCAGGCCTCCTCCTCTACATTCCATCCCTTCTCAAGAACTTGTGGTCCATGGTCCCCCCGTCTCTGCTCTTTTACAACCTCAGTTTCTCTCCTGGATTATTCCTGCCAACACACAAACATGTCTTCATTACACCAATTTCAAGTTTCCTGTACTTGTTATTTCCCACTTGTCCACCTCCCGCTCCTGTTGTTTTTTTTTTTTTCCTGTCCTCACTTGTGCTTAAACTCATCTAATTAGACTCTTGTTCCTACCTCACCCCTGAAGCCACTTTGTCACCAAAGATCTCCGTGGGGACAAATTCAGAGGTGTTTCTCAGTCTTCCTCTCACTGACTCTCTGGTATTTGATGCGGTTCCTTCTTTACTTCCTGGGACACTTTCTTCTTCTGGCTTCTTATTCTCCCCCAGACTTAGTAGCTGTTCCTTCATGGTCTCTGTGGCCACAGCTCTCGGCTATACCAGCGCCCATGTATTTCTGCAGCTTTCTCTTCCATTCGTCCACTGGTGATCTAAGTCATATATTCAGCTTGTCTTAATACAGATTTAAGTTTTTTCATGTATTGACTTTTTGAATCCTCCCAGTACACATCTCTCCTCTGTGAGACAGGTATTGTTACTCATTTTACATACTTCCCCAGAGCCACGCAGCTACTAAGTGGGGGAGCCAGGTCCAGTCTCAGGGAGAGAATCCGCCTGCGTCCCCTGCCCTGCCCTGCCCCTGGCTATCTGCTGCCTCTCAGGTGTACTGTCCTGTCAGGGCCCCTGCGCTGAGCTCCAGGTGCTGACATGTACCTGTGACCTCACACGCAGGTAGTGTATAGGCATCTCACAGTTAAACTGCAGCAACTAGCTCAGGCCAAAAATCAGATCAACCTCAGTTCTCTCTCTCTCTCTCGCCTTTTTTTTTTTTTTTGCAGTTTTTGGCCAGGGCTGGGTTTGAACCCTCCATCTCCGATATATGGGGCCGGTGCCCTACTCCTTTGAGCCACAGGCACTGCCCTCAGTTTTTTCTTTTTTACTCACATCTCACGATCAATCCTTTTTCCACTGGTTGTAGGACATATTCCAACTCCATCTCTTTTCACCACCTTTGCTGCCAGACCTCCCGGTCCAGGCTGCCACCATCCCCTGAGATGCTGGGCGTAGTCACAGCCTCCTGACTACTCTCCTTTCCTCTTCCGTTCCCCCCAAGCCCCACAGAAAGGTGTTTTTACCCAGCTCTAAACCACCCAGTGGCTTCCCTTGAAGTAAAATCCACACTCCTTACTGTGGTCTATAAAGCTGTCCATCACCCAGTCCCTTCCTGACCACCTCAACTGCATCTCCTCCCCTTCTCTCTGCCAGTCCACCCACACGTTTTCTTGCTTTTTCTGAAACACACAGAACTCTTTTCTTTTTTTAAAAAAAAAAATTATTTTAGCTGGGCACAGTGGCTCATACCTGTAATCCCAGCACTCTGGGAAGCTGAGGCAGGTGGACTGCTTGAGCTCACGAGTTTGAGACCAACCTGAGCCAGAGCAAGACCTCATCTTTAAAAAGTAGCTGGGTGTTGTGGTAGGCACCTGTAGTCCCAGCTATTTGGGAGGCTAAGGCAAGAGGATTGCTTGAGCCCAAGAGTTTGAGGTTGCTGTGAGCTATAGCCTCTACCAGGGTCATGAAAGTGAGACTTGGTCTTAAAAAAAAGATTATTTTAATTCATTAATTTTTTTATATTTAAAGGCAAGGTCTTGCTCTATTCAAGGTGGTGTGTGCTGTGCACAGCTTACTGCAGCCTCAAACTTCTGGGCTCAGGTGATCCTCCTGCCTCAGCCTCCCAAATAGCTGAGACTATAGATAGATGCCACTATGCCCAGCTAATTTTTTTTTAAAGAAAAAAAATGTCCATCTCGTATGTTCCCCTCATGGCACTTGTCCCCTTTTTTTTTAAAGAGGTGGCGTCTTGCTGTGTTGCCCAGGCTGGTCTTGAATTCTTGGCCACAAGAAATCATCCTACCACAGCCTCCCAAAGTGCTGATATTACAGGCGTGAGCCAGTGTGCCCAGTCCAGGGCTCCTTCCTATCTCAGGATTTTTGTACTTGCTGTTAGCAATACTTTGATTACAATAATCCCGCACCAGATACCTTAATTAAGGCTAAGGCTTAGCATGCTTGCTAAGACCTTCCTAGACCATCTAATTTGAGTCTTTCTCCCATTCCTCTCTTTTCCCTATTGTCTATCCCCTAATCTTACCTTTGTTTATCTTTCTTCATTGCATTCCTTCCCACTGAAATCATAGTGTACACTTTGTTTACTTTTTATCCCCTCTCTCTCCCCTGCTAGTGGGACCTTTGTCATATTGACTGTTAATTATTCCTGGCATCTGGCACATAGTAGGAGCACAAAGGGTATTTGTTGAAAGGAAGGATGGATGGATAATCATTTAAAGAGCATGCTCCAGGCCGGGCGAGGTGGCTCACGCCTATAATCCTAGCACTTTGGGAGGCTGAAGTGGGAGGATCTTTTAAGGTTGCAGTGAGCTATGACAATGCCACTGCACTCTAACCTGGCCAGCAAAGCAAGACTCTGTCTCAAAAAAAAAAAAAAAGGCATACTGTGAATGGCCAGGATTCAAGTCCCACTTCCACCACTTCTTTAACTCTGTCATCTCTGAAAAGGTACTTAGTTTCTTTAAGCCATTTCTTTCTCTTTAATATGAGGCTATAGTATCATCTTTATAGGGTTATTGGCAAGATTAAAATAATTTAGGTTAAACGTGAAGAACAGTCCCTGACACAAAATAAGATTAAAAACAAAGGTGGGTAGGTAGAAGAGAAAGAACATTCTAGAAGAGAGAACAGCCAGTGTTGAACCTTTATATTTTGAACTATTAAGACTTTAAATGGCTATGAAAAATATATGTATTTTCAGCTTTTTTTCTTTTCTTTTCTTTTTTTTGAGACAGAGTCTCAAGCTGTTACCCTGGGCCCTGGGTAGAGTGCCCTGGTATCACAGCTCATAGCAACCTCAAACTCTTGGGCATAAGCTCAAGTTCTCTACCTCAGACACCCAAGTAGCTGGGACTATAGGCGCCTGTCTCAATGCCCAGCTATTTTTGTTGTTGTTGTTGTAGTTGTCACTGTTGTTTTAACTGGCCTGGGCTGAGTTTGAACCTGCCAGCCTCAGTGTATGTGGCTAGCGCCCTACCCACTGAGCTACGGGAGCCACCCTGAAAAATACATTTTTTAGTGTGCTTTCCATAATTATCCTAGTTTTCACCATGAAATGAACAGAGCAATAGTATCTGTATTTCTGTTTGTAGTATGAGGGTAACAAACCAAGTGTCCTTGTTGGACGCTAAATGACCTGGTTTGGGGAAGGGGCTGATATAAGAAATGGTGTTGATGCTTAGAATGCTAATTGCTGGTCACAGTGCAGTTAAAGGTTTTAGATCTACACAGTTATGGGAAGTCTTTTTTTTTTTTTTTGCAGTTTTTGGCTGGGGTTGGGTTTGAACCCACCACCTCTGGCATATGGGGCTGGCACACTACTCCTTTGAGCTACAGGCACTGCCCATAGGAAGTCTTTCTTATTTATTTATTTATTTATTTATTTTAGAGGCAGAGTCTCATTGTGTCGCCCTCAGTAGAGTGCTGTGATGGCACAGCTCACAGCAACCTCAAACTCTTGAGTTTAAGCAATTCCCTTGCCTCAGCCTCCCAAGTAGCTGGGGCTACAGGTGTCCGCCACAATGCCCAGCTGGTTTTTTTTGTTGCAATTGTCCTTGTTTAGCTGGGGCTGGCTTTGAACCCGCCAGTTCCTGTGTATGTGGCTGGCTCTGTAACCACTGTGCTAGAGGCACTGAGCCAGCAGCCTTTGTTTTTTACTCAAAGAATTCAATATAATATATAGTTGGGTTTTCTTTAATTTATTTATTTTTTTGAGACAGAGCCTCAAGCTGTCCCCCTGGGTAGAGTGCTATGGCATCACAGCCCACAGCAACCTCCAACTCCTGTGCTCAAGCGAGTCTCCTGCCTCAGCCTCCCAAGTAGCTGGGACCACAGGCACCCGCCACAACACCCGGCTATTTTTTGGTTGCAGCCATCATTGTTGTTTGGTGGGCCTGGGCTGGATTCGAACCCGCCACCTTAGGTGTATATGGCTGGCACCTTAGCCGCTTGAGCCACAGGCGCCGAGCCTATAGTTTTTATAGAAAGAAAAAACTTCCCATTCTCCAGTGTTTTATTTGGAGATATTTCAAACCTACAGAATAGCTGAAAAAATTAGTACAATGGTTGGGCTTGGCCTCTGTGGACCTAGCATTTTGGGAGGCTGAGGTAGTAGGATCTCTGAGCCCAGGAACTCAAGACCGGTCTGGGCAACTTAGCAAGACCTTATACTTACAATAAAAAGTAGAACAACAGAAAAATTAGCTGGGCATAGTGGTGTGTGCACCTGTAGTCCTATCTACTCCAGAGGCTGAGCCAGGTGGATTGCTTGAGCTCAAGAGTTTGAGGTTTCAGTGAGCTGTGATCATGTCTCTGCAGTCTAGCCTGGGCAACACAGTGAGATCCTATTTGCAAAAAAATAGTACATTGAAGCTTTGTATACCCACATTTATATATTTTTTTCTGAAACATTTGAAAGTTGCAGATGCCATTACAATTTACCCCAAATGCTTTAATGTTTCTCTTCTAAAAGCAAGAATGTTAATACCACTATCCCATCCAAGAAATTTAATACTGATTTCAGTATCGTGTAATATACAGTCCATTCTCGGATTTCTCTAATTTTCCCAAAAAATATAAAAGAAGAGTGAGAGAGAATGTGAGTATGTATGTGTGTTTTAACCCAAGATCCAGTCAAGATTTTTGCATTTCATTTGGTCATGATATTTATATTATCTTTCATTATACTGGTATTTTTTGGAAAGTCTAGGCCACATTCTGATTTGTTTCCTCAAGATCGATCTCAGGTTAAACATTTTTTGTAAGAATGCTATACAGGTAACATTGTGTATTTCCCATTACATCACACCAGTACACATAAAACGTCAACTTGTCCTATTACTGATACTGCTAAAGTGTAATAAATTTAGTTAGTGTGATGTTTCTCAGCTCTCTCCACTATAAATATATCATTTTCTTTCTAATTAATAGATATCTGGAGACTGGATTGTGTAAATGTTCTATCTCCCACTACATCTTTTACTCAATTATTCTAGCATTTATTGATTCTTGCTTTACTCAGTTACTCCTTGTTCCTTTTGCATTTCTTAGTTAGCTTTTTTGGGGGGAGGGGGGAAGGAAGACAGAATCTTGCTGTATTGCCCAGGCAGGAGTGCAGCCTTGAGCTCTTTGGCTCAGGTGACTGAGTTTGCTGCCGCAGCCTTGGGTGTAGCTGGGCTACAGGTGATCGCTCACCACTGTTCCCAGTAATTAGCTGGCTTATTTTGTAAAGGAAGACTTTTCCCTTTCTCTTCTTCTCTCAGTATCACTACAAACTCACGGATTCTTTCTATACTCCATGCACTATATTCCTTTTCTATTGTTTTTCCTATGTATTGGCTGGTAGAAGCCAATAAATGTCTTTTGAAATGGTCCTAGCTGTCTTTGAATTCTTCTGTCTTTTTTGTACAAGGCATTGCAGGCCTACCTTGTACTGTCCATGCTCCAAACCTTGAATCAGCCATTTTCTCAAGGATCCCTGGCTCCTTTTTTTTTGAGACAGAGCCTCAAGTTGTCGCCCTGGGTAGAATGCCGTGGCATCACGGCTCACAGCAACCTCCAACTCCTGGGCTCAAGAGAGTCTCCTGCCTCCACCTCCCCAGTAGCTGGGACTACAGGCGCCCGCCACAACGCCTGGCTATTTTTTGGTTGCAGCCATCATTGTTGTTTGGTGGGCCTGGGCTGGATTCGAACCCGCCACCTTAGGTGTATGTGGCTGGCGCCTTAGCCACTTGAGCCACAGGCGCCGAGCCCCTGGCTCCTTTTCGTGGGCAACGGTATGTAGAAACCAAGATCTGGGTGCTAGATATGCTTAGAAAATACATTTGTGGTGGGCACCTGTGGTCTTAGCTACTTGGGAGACAGAGGCAGGAGACTTGCTTGAGCCCAAGAGTTGGAGGTTGCTGTGAGCTGTGATGCCACAGCACTCTTCCCACAGGGACAGCTTGAGGCTATCTCCAAAAAAAAAAAAAAAAAAACACTTTTAAAAAACATTTCTTGTCATTTAGAATGACTTTCATACTTTTAAAAAATGGTTCATAGTCCTTCCTGCAGTCCTATATGATTAAGAAGATCAAATCAAAAATCTTTGTTTAAAGATGAAGAAAGTGAGGTTTTGGATGGCGCCTGTGACTCAAGGAGTAGGGCAATGGCCCCATATACCACTGGAGGTTATGGGTTCAAACCCAGCCCTGGCCAAAAACTGCAACAACAACAAAAGAAGAAGAAGAAGAAAATGAGGTTTAGAGAGGATTTAACTTTCCTGGAATTATAAAGCTGGAAAGAACAGATGCCAGGACCCAAACCCAAGTTATTTTACCTGCTAGCTTAGGTTTTCTTTCTTTCTCTCTTTCTTTCTTTCTTTCTTTCTCTTTCACCATAGTACATAATTTCTAAAAAGTACATCAGGTATTTCACAAAGCTGTGTCATTAGTTCTTGGTCTTGGTCACTGCCGGCCCCACTAAAGAATGAACACTTCCTTTGTGAGACTAACTGACAAATGGTCAGAACCTTAGAAAATAATTGCCTGCTTCTAATCATTGCCATTTGGAGCTCCTTTTGTAATGGAGTTTGCTAAGAAGGCTTTTGGCAGTACTTTGTGATGAATGGAATGTTTGATGTATGACTTGGAGAGCTCTGCCGCAAATAGTGCATGGATCTGTTTATATGATCAAGTAGTTAAAAATTTAAAAAAGAAAGAAGAGAAAACAGTACATGGTCATACCTAAACCCTTTGTCTCATGGCCTGTAATTGGGTCACTGCTGGGGAACCAAAGGAAGCAGGACTCTGGCAGTCAATCTTAAAATGCTGTGGTTATTCTGTATTTTGTTATGTGAAGGTCTTTTTTCTTAACCATGCTTGTTTGATTTTAATTAAAATTTGGGCTTTTTTTCTATTAACCCCCTAAGGAGCCTTTTTAGAAATTTGTCCCCTAATATCCCCACCATGAAATTTTAATACCTCATATATATTTTCTATCTATTAGTATAATACATATACACATACATACATATGCTTTATATAGTTCATCCCTCAAGAACTATTTTTACCCCCCTTGGGGGTGATATTCCCCCTATTGAAAATATGTACAGTAGATGGAAGAATGAAGAATAAATCTGATTTATAAGAATCCATTTTATGTATTTTTTTTTTTTTAAAGACAGAGTCTCACTTTGTTGTCCCAGCTCACAGCAACCTCCAGCTCTTGGGCTTAGGCAATTCTCTTGCCTCACCCTCCCGAGTAGCTGGGACTACAGGCACCCACCACAACGCCTGGCTATTTTTTGTTGTAGTTTGGCCCGGGGCCGGGTTCAAACCTGCTACGCTCTGTATATGGGGCTGACTGAGCCTCAGGTGCCACTCAAGAATCCATTTTATAATAGTATGTTTAAAATGAAGTATCTTTCTTGCATAACTTAAATGCAATCTCTAAATTATAGTTCAAGTCTGTGATTTCTTTTTGTTAACCTGAAGGCTAAATTTGTCCTACCACTGCAAAGGTACTAATTGTTCATCCATACAGAGAGAGCTTCAAAGCCTATAGTGCTAATTTTTTTTTTCCCTTCCCACCAGTTATATACTGGTGAATTTAATTTTCAATATTGTTTTTCTCTGGAATTCCTTAATGTGTAAGATGTTACTTAAATGTATTTTAACATTTAAGTGACAAATGCATTCTTCTTCTCAACACCCTCCCTTTTCCTATCACACCTCAAATAAAGAGCTCTGGAGTCTTTGGGGGAGTAGAGACAGACGACAGCATAACATCCTTTTTGTTTGGCATTTACCTCCTGTGTCTTGTGTGCTTTGTGGTTTTGACCCTAAGCGTTTCTCTGTATGTCTTTGTCATTATTATTTCTTCCTCTGATTCTTTTTTATTTGTCCTTTGCTTTTTCTACTTCCTTCAGTATCCCTTCCATTTCTCTTTTCCTTCCCTCTTATTTCTTCTCTCTCCTACATGTTATCTCCTTTCTTTTCATCCAGGACTATGAGAGTAAGTTGCAGGCCTTGCAGAAGCAGGTGGAGACCAGATCCCTGGCTGCAGAAACAACTGAAGAGGAAGAGGAGGAGGAGGAAGAAGGTGAAACCCAGAGACCACAACATTCCTTTGTTTATCTTTTGAAACCTGTGTTACCGAATTAGTCCTTTTTCCATGATTAAAGCTGGATTCCTCATAGTTGGCCGTACCATTTACCAGTATTTAGAGATGGTTTAAGTGATGCTCAGTGCTGAGAATCCTGACTATATTTACTGAGGTGGGTGTGGGGCCAGTGGTGTTCCTCAGGGCTTCGTGAGATTACTGAGCACTGTCTTCATATAAATCTCTCAGGAAGCTTACGCGTCCTGCCCAATATTTCTGTACATATAAAGTTCATGTATCTGCTATAAATAAATATAGAGCTTAATATTTATTAAGATAGTCTGTTCAGTTGGCTGGTTTATATCAGAGATTTCCCAGTGAGGACTTTGTAATGTATCCGTGTACTTTAAAGCCATTTTTGGCATATTTCTAACCACATTGCTTAATCATGCTTGCCTAAGTTTTCTAGCATTTCTTAGCTGAATTAGGGCTTTCATCGTTAGTTATTGCCTTATAATTTAGGGTGAATGTTCATCACACCTCCTTTTCCCACCCAACTTCTTAGTAATCTCAAGGCTTCATATTAACTTTGAAGGAACTCTTAATTTATGTACTAAATTCTTTATGTTTAACTATCTAGACAAAATTGGCCCTTTTTCCCTCCTATATTAGAAAGGAAAAAAAATGAAATATTTGAAGTTATACTACATTTTACATGCTGGGGTCAGGGATATATTTTTTACTATGGCCACACATAATAATTATATCTTTTTTTTTTTTTTTTTTTTTAAGAGACAGGGTCTTACTTTGTCACCCTCGGTAGAATGCTGTGGCGTCACAATTCACAGCAACCTACAACTCTGGGCTTAGGCAATTCTCTTGCCTCAGCCTCCTGAGTAGCTAGGACTATAGGAGCCCGCCACAATGCCCTGCTATTTTTTGTTTGTTTGTTTGTTTGTTTCAGTTTGACTGGAGCCAGGTTTGAACCCACCACCCTTGGTATATGGGACTGGTGCCTTACCCACTGAGGCACATGCACCACCCCATAATTATATCTTTTTTTTAAAAAAAGGAAGGGAAAGGGTTGGGCATGGTGACTCCTGCCTGTAATCCTAGCACTCGGGGAAGCTGAAGTGGGTGGATTGCCTGAGCTCACAGGTTCAAGACCAGCCTAAGCCAGAATGAGACCCCGTCTCTAAAAAATAGCCCAGGTGTTATGGTGGGTGCCTGTAGTCCATCTACTTGGGAGGCTGAGGCAAGAGAATTGCTTGAGCCCAAGAGTTTGAAATTGCTGTGAGCTATGATGCCATAGCACTCTACTGAGGGCAATAAAGGGAGAGTCTGTCTCAAAAAAAAAAAAAAAAAAAAGAGAGAGAGAGAGGGTGGCGCCTGTGCCTCAAAGGAGTAGGGTGCCGGAGGTGGTGAGTTCAAACCCAGCCCCAGCCAAAAACTGCAAAAAAATGAGAGAGAGAGAGATCTGTTTCTTTGATATACTATTTTACATAAATACAGGAGTTGATTTGTTAGGCTTTCTGAAATATATATATTGCTTTCATAATGTCAACAGAATTAGTAAGCTTTATTAGAAAGAAGAAAAACAAAAGCTACTCAATGAAAAGAAACTGGAAAATGCCTCAACTTGATAAAGGAGATCCAGACAGAGGGGCGAGGTGATGTCTGTGTGGTTATGTGATCACCATTAAACATGCTTTGTTTGCTCTTTCAGTTCCTTGGACCCAGCATGAATTTGAGTTGGCCCAGTGGGCCTTCCGGAAATGGAAGTCTCACCAGTTTACTTCATTAAGGGACTTACTCTGGGGCAATGCTGTGTACCTAAAGGAAGCCAATGCCATCAGTGTGGAACTGAAGAAGAAGGTATGATGGGACAGGAACATGGCAGTCTGGAGGCTGAGCCTGCTGTGGGCACATCTGGGCTGTCACTTTGAGCTAACCTTTCCCTTAGGGGAACTCAGCTATGTTATGTAATAATGCTGCTTTTTTATATGCCTTTATTTAATATACGTATTAAATATATAATGATATATATTATATGTTATAGTATATAATATATATACGCTGGAATACAGTCGGTACTAATTAAATTTCTATTATAAAATTTAAAAAACAATTCATAAAACATTTAAAAAATAGATGTTCTCTAGCTTATTTTATGGGGGGGGGGGACCTGTATTCCTGACAAGAGCTAGAAAAACAGTCATAGAAAAATGCTTCTCTTGGGTTTCTGAAATGTCTTACTTTTGTTTTCTGCTATTAAGTTTTCACCTTTAAGTCCTGTATGCCCCTTTGCCACTGAGTTGCTTGTCTTCTAGGGTTCTGAGAGGCTCTGTTGTGTAATGGACAAGTGTATGTGCTCCTTACTCAGACAGTCCAGGGTCCAGCCCTACCTCCATGAGCTGTGTTGTCTCTAATAGCCCTATGCCTCTATTCACATCTACAAAGTGGGGTCAGCAACAGTGGCTGCCTCCAAGGGATATTATAAGGAATGAAAGTGTGAACAAAATACACATGAAGCATTTTGGGAGGCCGATGAGGGAGTATTACTTGAGGCAGGAGTTTGAGACCAGTCTAGGCAAGATACTTAGACCCCATCTCTAAAAAAAAAAAAAAAAAAAAATGAAAATCAGTAGGGGGTGGTGATGCACATCTGTAGTCCCAGCTACTCAGGAGGCTGAGGTGGGAGGATCTCTTGACCCCTGAGGAGTTCAAGGTAACAGTGAGCTATGATCACACCACTGCATCAGCCTAGGCAATAGAGTGAGGCCCTATCTTGGAAAAAAATAAAACAGTGCTAGAGAATGGTAATAGGCATTAAATTGTTTGTTTGTTGTTTGTAATTATTACCAGAACTTTACACCAAAACTTAGATTTAGCCTTCTGTATCACCTTAACAATAACTGCTAAGATTACAGAGGGAGATGATAATTGTGTAGTGGGTAAAAGCACAAACTGCCTGATTTAGGGGAAATTTGTTATCTTTTACCAGGGATGTGTTCTAGTCCTCTAAACTGGACATAAGATATCTTCATTCATAATCTCAGCAGCCCTTCTCATTTTGTTATTATTTTTAACCACTCCCTTCCTCGAGTAGAGTAGGTAAAGGCAATAACACTAGGGGTTTTTTTATTTTAACTGCTGTACCTAGCAATTTAGTTAATATTTGTTGGTGAAAATATAAGGCGGTGGTGAGAAATAAATAACATGAGGCTTGCAAAGCAGGCACCATACCATAAACACTTCTAAGAGTAGTAGCTGTAATCTCTCCCTGGTAAGTGGAAAACCTCCATGTGTTTCCATTCTCCCTCATTACTGAGTGTCTAGAGATGCGTTCTTGGGTCTGGTTTTAGTCTTTTGGAGATAGTCTCACTCAGTTGCCTGGGTAAAGCTCAGTGGTATCACGGTAGCTCACACAACCTCAGACTCCTAGGCTCACGTAATCCTCCCACCTGTGCCTCCCAAATTGCCAGGATTTATTGGTGTGAACCACTGCACCAGCTGCTTTTGGTCTCTTGTGTAAGATCTACAAAAGACTTCATTCAGTCGACTATTACCTATTTACTGAGATGTTAGTTTGCTACACTAAGAAAACAAAGAATGTAAATAGCTGAATTAGAAATTAAAATTATTCCCTATGATTTTTATACAGATGACCATTTTTGTCAGTCACAAGCTGTTTGTTGAGCCAATATTACATTTGACTTCTTTCTATCGGGGGCACGGTTCCTTTGTCTCATCTCATTCTTACTGAAAACCATTGTCAATTCTTTCCATTCAGGTGCAGTTTCAGTTTGTTCTGTTGACTGACACGCTGTACTCGCCTTTGCCTCCCGAGTTACTTCCCACTGATATGGAAAAAACTCACGAGGACAGGCCTTTCCCTCGCACTGTGGTGGCAGTAGAAGTCCAGGATCTAAAGAATGGAGCAACACATTATTGGTCTTTGGAGAAACTCAAGTATGAAAACTTTCATAAAAGCTGATTGTTTTATTTACGAAATAATGACAAATTACTTTAAGTGGGCTCCCTCCAACTCTCTTCTCCGTTGCTTGTTTTTTTTCGTAAGGCTAGTCAAGTGAAGCCGTGGAAGTAGAGAGGGAACAATGAAATCTCTGACTAGTAGTGAAACTGTGCTCAGACCAACCACTGTTGCTGTCTTTCCTATGCTTGCTGTTGTGGCCAGTGATACTAACGTGTATCCATCTTCTTTTAAGTGAATAAATAGATCCTGTTCCTCACACACCTTTGACATTGTAGATATTTAAATTTACCCTCCATAGGCTCGGCACCTGTGGCTCAAGCGGCTAAGGCACCAGCCACATACACCTGAGCTGGCGGGTTCAAATCCAGCCCGGGCCCGCCAAATAACAATGAGGGCTGCAACCAAAAAAGAGCTGGGCATTGTGGTGGGTGCCTGTAGTCCCAGCTACTTGTGGGGCGGAGGCAGGAGACTCGCTTGAGCCCAGGAGTTGGAGATTGCTGTGAGCTGTGATGCCATAGCATTCTACCCAGGGCAACAGCTTGGGGCTCTGTCTCAAAAAAAAAAAAAAATTTACCCTCCACACACCGTCTTTTATTTCAAATGTTCCGATTCCATATTTATCTCTGTCTTGGATCTGGAAATTACTCATCTTCTCTGTCGTGGACCACATGATGATTGATGATAAATGGGGAGCTTATAACATAGCTCCCTGGCTTCATGTGATGAGGCACTTGCTGCTGTCTCAGGGTGTTTGGGATGCCATGCACCATTGAGCCACACTCCCCTGTGACTGTCATGCCTGGTGACGACAGGTGGCCATTCTTGACTTTTGGTGGCTGTCTCTGAATTCTTTGGATGCTTGCTTGCTTTTTTTTTTTTTTTGAGACAGAGTCTCTTGTTGCCCTCGGTACAGTGCTGTGGCATCACAGTTCACAGCAACCTCAAACCCTTAGGCTTGAGCCATTCTATTGCTTCAGCCTTCCAAGTAGCTGGGACCACAGGCACCCACCACAATGCCTGGATATTTTCTCATTGCAGTTGTCATTGTTGTTTAGCTGGCCCGGGTTGGGCTCAAACACACCAGCCTCAAACCCACCAGCTTTGGTGCATGTGGCTGGCACTGTAACCACCTTGCTGCAGGCATCAAGCCTGGATGCTATTTTGCTTTCTGTATGTGTGATCTTCATCCTTTTAAAGTAATATTAAATAGTAGGAGGAGCTTCTTTTCCAAAACACTTGGATGGAAGATGTTTCCAAAGCAAAATTTTCACGCAGTCTCATAGTATTAACCCAATGCACCTTATGTTTACTAAACAGGCAGAGGCTGGATTTGATGCGAGAGATGTATGACAGGGCAGGGGAGATGGCCTCTGGTGCCCAAGATGAGAGCGAGACCACTGTGACTGGCAGCGATCCGTTCTATGATCGGTTCCACTGGTTCAAACTTGTGGGGAGGTATGTGATAATTTTGTTGATGTTGTCTTTTTAAATAATAAATACTCCTATTTTAATTGTTCTAAACCATAGCAGATATTACAATAAATTAAAAGAAAGCTGTATAAACAAGCACAGTCTGTAATATTATCTACCGGTATAATAACCACTATGTCATTTGGTGTATTTCCCTTTTGTTTTATTCACACGGCGTATTTGTTTCAAGCCTCAACCTAACAGTCTTCCCTGGCTTCCAGTTTACTCACAAAATGTTTTACTATTAATTAAGATAGATTTAAAAGGCTGAGCACAGTGGCTCACACCAGTGCTTTGGGAGGCTGAAGCAGGAGAATCACTTGTTATTTCTCCAAAGAAATAACAATAAAATAAAAGGTATATGTAAAGAAAAAGGAAACCTGTATCTGTATTGTACACAGTTTAAAATCATAGCATAGCTTATGGGACTGCAGTTTGTTCATTTTCTGATTTGTCCTCTTTCTTTTTAAGCAATTCATCCCACTTTAGTCACTGCCAAGGACAAACTAATTGCACACTGTGCAAGTCGCCCTGAACCTGTTTTGTGACATCATTTCCAGCATTTTCAGCATTTAATGAAAACAAGTAGTGCTTCTAGGAGTCTTTTTTTTTTTTTTTTTGAGACAGAGCCTCAAGCTGTCACCCTGGGTAAAGTGCTGTGGCATCACAGCTCACAGCAACCTCAGATTCTTGGGCTTAAGCGATTCTTTTGCCTCTGCCTCCCAAGTAGCTGGGACTACAGGCACCTGCCACAACACCCGGCTATTTTTTGGTTGCAGCCATCATTGTTGTTTGGCAGGCCCGGGCTGGATTCATACCCCGCCAACTCATGTGTATGTGGCTGGTGCCTTAGCTGCTTGAGCCATAGGTGCTGAGCCAGGAGTCTTTTTTTTTTTGTTTAAAGACTGGGTTTCACCCTATGGTCCAGGCTAGAGTACAGTGGCATGATTATATTACTGCAGCTTCACACTCCCAGGCTGAAAGCAAGCCTCCTGCCTCAGTCTCCCAAAGGAGCAGCAGGGACTATGGAGTGTGCCAGCACATCTGGCAGTTCTTTAAATTTTTGTAGAGACAGGGTCTCACTGTGTTGCCCAGGCTGGTCTTGACTTCCTGGGCTCAAGTGATTCTTCCATCTTGGCCTCCTAAAGCACTGGCATTACAGGTGTGAGCCATTGTGTCTCAGTCTTGTGAGTCCATATTGAATCTAGTTCTTAGAGGTTTAGAATTTTTAAAGTAGGGGGAAAATTTTTGAGCTGAATGATTTCAGAATTAGAATTGCTTTGCAATTGCAAAAACTCTGTGATGTTTTTTAAAGGTACTGGGTAACAAGGAGTTGCTGAAATAAAAATGAAATAAGTCTTTTCCATTCTACTCTGATAGTAAAGAGGTTTTCTCAAAGAGATGAATTGGCTAAACATACCTTGGCCAAGAAAAGCACGTGCTGCTTTAGCATATCCCATTTCACCCATTTCGTTTTCTACTCTGAGATGATATGAGAATTTGAATAAAGATTCGAAGCCTTATTTCAGTGGCTCCTTTGAGGCCTGGATGCTAATCTCTTGTGTGAACTAGAGAATATAAACATTTTATAGCACAATATTTGCTGGGAATGGTCTACTCACGTATTTCTTTTGCTGTTCTTATTCTGAAGATCAGGCCTTGCATAACTTTTTCAACCTGCCCTATTTCTTTTCATCTAATTCAGATGATTTTTGTTTATTTTATCCTTTTGCTTTTCTGTTAACTTTTATTGTGTTGATTCTCCAGTGGATTCTGTCCTATTGGTACCTGTAGCTTCCTGTTTAACCAACTATTCCTCTCTCCTTGGCTGTGTGAATCGTCGTCTTCCCTGGTGTCTAGTTCCCCCATTTTCCACGGCTGTGTGAATGAGCGCCTTGCTGACCGCACGCCCTCCCCTACTTTTTCCACGGCTGATTCCGACATCACTGAGCTGGCTGACGAGCAGCAAGATGAGATGGAGGATTTTGATGATGAGGCATTCGTGGATGACACCGGCTCTGACGCAGGGACGGAGGAGGGATCAGATCTCTTCAGTGACGGGCATGACCCGTTTTACGACCGATCCCCTTGGTTCATTTTAGTGGGAAGGTTGGTGAGGTTATTGTGAGAAAGGCAAAAAGGGACCAGCTCTTGATCTAAAAGGCCTCTTTGTGCAGTTTTGGATAATCTTACTTTAGCCAATTCACTTCACACTCTGTCCTCAAGGCCACCAGTATGTCAGGCTCTTTATAATGCTGATCTGGCCAGAGAGAGATCGCAGGCATTGTTTGTAGTGTACTCTGTCTACTCAGCCCAACGTACAGCAATGTGTAAATACCTCATAGAGGACCCCTGGTCTTAAATTGCCCCATAATTTTGTTCTAAAGGAGGAACCCCAAAGGAGAAAGTAATTAAAGCTAAGAGTCAAACATGAGTTCAGTGAATGGTATTGTAGTCTAGATGTTTCCTTCTTAAAGCAGCGTGATTGAAGAAGTATAGGAGATGGCATGAGGAAGGGAGCAGAGCAAGTGCAAGGTCAGGCGAAAGAATTCCTGAATCCTGCTGCAGGAGTCAGAGGACAAGGTGGACTCAGGAGGAGTGTTGGGTTGATTTTTTCCTTCGTCTACTGAGATACAAAAACAATCAGGAAAGTCAAGTTTCTCCTTTGTCTAAAATGGATACCTTGGCCATCTGTGGTGGCTCATACCTATAATTTCAGCATTTTAGCAGGCCAAGGTAGGAGAGTCACTTCAGGCCAGGAGTTTGAGACTAGCCTAGGCATCAGTTTTTACAAAAATTAAAAAATAGCTGAGTGGTGGAACATACCTGTACTTCCAACTACGCAAGAGGCTGAGGGTGGGAGGGAGGATCACTTGAGCTCAGGAGTTTGAGGCTGCGGTGAACTGTGATTATGGCACTGCACTTCAGACGAGGCAACACAGTGAGACCTGTCTCTAAAAGGAAAAAAAAAATTAATTAAAGAAAGATGTCTTTGATTGGTCAGTTTCATTGAGCCTATCTGTAGGTCTTTGGTGTCTGTTAAAATTTTACTTACAGACTTTATAATACGGAATCTCAGAAAGTCCTCCATTGACACCATCAACAATCAGAGAAGCTGATTTATATTAAAACTGAGAAAATTACATACAGATTGTGGGATAGTAATGCTTTTGTTTTAAATCTTGTAGCCCTGTTGTTCGGTACATTTCCATACAATTCTAAGAGGGTTGGAAGTTAGAACCCAATTTCTGGCCATAAACTTGGTCCCAGTGTCAGTTGTGCAGCTTCCAAAGCTGTTCACATGTGTTCTGTACCTTTGCATGGTGAGGAGTAGACAGCTTCATCCTATGATTAGTGGTGTGGGGAGGAGAAACCTGCATAACTGTGAGGAGAAGCCGGGGCCACCTGTGTCACTCACTTAGGACAAGCAACTTAAACCGAGGCCTGTTGGGTTCTCAAGTGTAAAAAGAACAGTTAGGCAGAAAAAAAGAACCTTAAAAATCTTTTCATCTTGCATATTCTGTCATCTACCCTAGAAAAGCAAACATCCTACCTAGGATTTCTACTAAGAAGTATTTGTATTTTGAATTAGTTGTGTGGACACTTGATTCAGAATCCCTCTTAATGTGGAAACCAGCTGCCTTAAGATAGATATGTTAAGATACAGTCTCTCTAGTTTTATTTTTTTAATTACATCAGATATAAGTGTAGGTATAAGGCAATTAATCCTACTTTGATTTTCACATAAAGCATTTAGGGAGATATGGCTCAGGAAGCGACGCTTCCATTTGTTTCCGTTCCTAGGTTCTAGAACTACCTTGCCTTGCAAGAGACTAGGTGAAGAGGTGAATCATAGTAATCCAAAAAGTGAAGCATAGCTCTCCACTGTTGCCCTTGACTACATTTCTCCTGTATAAACAAAATTCTGATAATGCAGCATCACTCGGTTGTGTGGTGGTCATTGTATATATAATAGGAGTGACTTCTTTCCTGTTCTCGTGATTCACAGGATTGGATTTCCCCTATTGGCAGATAATTGTAATATAAATCACTTGCAGAAATCTTTAATTTCTCGTGAAATTCCATTTGTAGGTTTTTTCCTTGGCTGTGGCTGCCTCTGGTGAATCTTTATATGAAAACTAAAAGAGCTTGTCCCTTTAGCTGTTCTCTTATGGCATGGTGGGATGTTATGCACCATCCATCGTAATTTGGGATGAATGTAAACGATTTAAGTTAGTCTTCTGGGCCGAAGGGGAACAAAGGATGGTTATTCTGTGGTCTTTTTGAATACCTTAACTGACATTCTTTCTGTAAATATCATCATAATTATGCTGATATTTCTTATCTTTATGTTGACAAATTTGTGTACCTTTTTGATGTAACTTCACTGCTAATGTATCCTTTACATCTTCCCCTCTCTCATCCCTGTTCTCCTTCAGTCTGCTAAGTCAAAGTATAAGGACTCTCAAAAATGCAGAGTTAATTCCAGTTTATAAAGTGTCAGAAGAGACCTTTTATACAGCATCGATTTTGGGCTAAGGGCTATATTCTGATCAGGTAACATGACGAGGAGCTGTCTTGTGAATGCGTGATTGTACAGTCTCAGAGCTGATGCCCTGCTCCTGCCATAAAATCATAAAATTCTCTTTTCTAAAAAGGGAAATTTGGGCTAGACACACTGGCTCATGCCTGTAACCCTAGCATTCTGGGTTGCTGAGATAGGAGGAGTGCTTGAGCTCAGGAGTTCAAGACCAGCCTGGACAAGAGCAAGACCTCATCTCTGCTAAAAATAGAAAAACTAGCCAGGCATTGTAGAGGGCACCTATGTAGTCCCAGCTACTTGGGAGGCTGAGGCAGGAGGATCGCTTTAGCCCAGGAGTTGGAGTTTGCTCAGAGCTAGGTTGACTCCATGGCACCCTAGCCTAGGCAACAGAGCAAGACTCGGTCTCCAAAAAAAAAAAATAATAAATAAAATATTGGGAAGGAAATCTGCAAAAATGTCTTTGATGCTTTCACGCTTGGGATGGCCATTGCCATAGGCAGGAAGGAAAGTCTCTTTAGTGTGTGCTCAAATAGTACTTTATTGTAACATGTGTATGAATATGATAAGCTTCCTTAAAAAATCAATAGCCCCTATTTTTACATAGTTGTGTTTGAGATAACATATATAGTAAAGAATCTAGATGTGTTCTAAATAGTTAATATCTGTCATGAGTATGGTCTAGAAAAATCAACCTAGTATAAAGTTGGATAAATTTACTTCTCTGTTTCTGTTTTAACCCATTTTTCCTGGAAAATCTGCTTAAAGATAGTAGATAGATCATTTTCCTATTTCCTGATGCTCATAGATGTTTACTAACCAGGTATGTATCGTGTATTTACTGTATGACATGACCATGACCTCTGCAGATAATGGTGAGCAAAACCAGATGTGGGTCAAGTGGTGTGTCTCATACCTCTGATTCTAGCACTTTGGGAGACTGAGGCAGGGACTGCTTGAGGTCAGGCATTCAAGACCAGTTTGAGCAAGAACAAGACACAACTAGAAAAAATTAGATGAGCATAGTGGCCTGTAGTCCCAGCTCCTTGGGATACTGAGGCAAGAGGATCCTTGAACCCAGGAACTTGAGGTTGCAGTGAGCCATGATCACACCGCTGCATTCTAGTGGGGAAGACAGAGCAACACTCACTCGTCTCACAAAAACAAAAAACCCCAAACAGCAAGACATAGTTCCTGCCCTAACATACATATAGTTGGTGGGCGACACAGCCGTAATCACATGAATAAATGTAAATTACAGCAATGATGAAAATAGCCAACTATTTTGACTGGCGCCCGTAGCTCAGTGTTAGGGTGCCGTCCACATGCACTGGGTGGGGCTGGTGAACATGGCCTGGGCCAGCTAAACGGAAAAAAAAAAAAAAGGAAAAGAAAGAAAAGAAAATAGCCAACTATTTTAAATTGCACACCAACGTTATGGACATGCTGTAATGTGTGTGTTGCCAAGATTATATAACACAGGGTGTTGGGTCTGTCTGGATGTTCCCAGGTCCCCTAGTTCCTGGTGTCAAGAATGAGTACTGGTACCAAGCTGAGCTGATAACAGAGTAGTCACAGATACAGAACAGTCCCACACAAACAGTTTATTACTGGAGAAAGAAATAAGCTATACAAAGTGAAAGTGAAGAAGCTGCACAAAGTGACAAAAGTGAAAACATGTTCCAGAGAGAGAGAAACAGGTTAGCCTCCACAAGTGGAGACAGACCAGAGTCTGAGCAATGCTGAGCACATGCTGCATTTTATAAGCCCACTAGTTTGGCCCACCTTTCTCCTGGTGGTATTGGTTATTATTTCTTGCCTTTTGGGGTGATTGACAGGTTAAGATTATAAAAGAGATTACATAACAGGTTGGTTATGTAACAGTTTCCCTTTCTAGGCATGCCAATAGGGCTTCCCCACAATTCTTCATGAAAGCTCCACCCATGCTATGCCAATTATGTGGTAATGAGCTCTAGGTCAGTGAAAGATCACTAGGAACTGCTTATTGTGTATGTTCCCACTAGTTACCATCCTCAGTATGATTTGCAGCAAAAATTCTGTACCCACTGAAGATGTGAGGGGGCCCATAGCTTGGTGGTTAGGGCACTGGCCACATGCTTCCGGTCTGGCAGGTTCGAACCCAGCCCAGGCGTGCTAAACAAACAGAAAAAAAAACCAGCCCGAGTGTTGTGGCAGGTGCCTGCAGTCCCAGCTACTAGGGAGGCTGAGGCAAGAGAATCACTTGAGCCCAAGAGTTTGAGGTGGCTGTAAGCTACGATGCCATAGCACTCTACTGAGGGGGACAAAGTGAGACTCTGTCTCAATAAAAAATAAATAAATAAATAAATAATAAAAGATTTGAAGACGTGAAGTCAAAGGCATGAGATGGGTAGTGAGTGCAGAGAGGACTACAGGCAGGGGCCATGTGCAGTGACTCTTTAATAGCCCAGGCATTGGAAGTGGGCAAGTCTGGCTGGAAAGCTGGGAAGAAAGGAGAATGATCTCTATGTGATAGCTTGTGCTGAATTCTTAGTCTTTTCAACTCTGTTGTGGTAGTTGGTGTTTGATGGTCTTCTTTACAATCCTTTTTAGAAGACTTTGTACTTAAAATTTTTATGCCCCGAAGCTCTAACCCTCTTCCTGAGCCTCATTCGCCCCTCCCACTTAGGAGCAGACTGAAAGGGAAGGAGTCATCAATTGGTCTGATTTAATGTTCATTTGTGGTTATTTTTATTTTACTTTTCATTCATATTTCATTTATTCTCAAAGTTCTATTAACATTTGTTTTTCTGTGGTGAATTTTGTCTATTTCCAGAATTTTTACTACTTTGAGTTGAAATCCCAATATCCACCCCGTTCTCCTCCTAACTTTGTTTTAAAGTAGATTTCAGAACAGGAAATCTACAGCAGACAGGCATGATGTCGCTTTTAGTTATGTTTGATTTCTTGATGCAAGTGTTTACTCTTTGTCCTTTGTCTTATGTTCAAAGATCAGCATATGCCAAGTAGGAAAGTAGGAGTAACAGTAGGAACTAGATTTTCTTTCCCTTGCACTAATTGAAATGAACACTCTTCAGCTTGTGATCACCATTTTTATTGCTTTTAAAAAAATTAAAGGCTGGCTTGGTGCCTGTAGTTCAGTGGTTAGGACACTGGCCACATGCACCAGGGCTGGCGGGTTCGAGCCCAGCCCAGGCCTGCTAAACAACAATAACAGCAACAACAAAAAAATAGCCAGGCGTTGTGTTGGACGCCTGTAGTCTCCGCTACTTGGGAGGCTGAGGCTACTTGGGAGACTGAGAATCACTTAAGCCCGAGAGTCTGAGGTTGCTATAAGCTGTGACATCACAGCACTCTACCAAGGGTGACATATGAGACTCTGTCTCAAAAAAAAAAAATCAAAAGCTACAAAATAATGAGAGAAGAAAAAAGGAATACAAATGTAATAGGACTTTGTTTAAAATGTAAAGTGTTAGTTCTGTGACTTACCTTTTATTTATGCATTCACGAATTAGGTTTTGGACTCTAGGAGCAAAATAAACCCTTCAGGGATCATCAGCGGTCTTCCCCCTTAGCCTTTATCTTGATGCCCTTCAGATCAAGCTCACCACTCAGAGGTTTCTGACTGCACAGCTTCTCTGCCCATGTATATCTGCTTCCTTCACTTTGTCAGCGAAGAGAATAGCCCGTCCTTAGAGTAAAAATAAAAGACCCATAATACTGAGATGTGAAATCCATTCTAGAGTTATTAACTACATTTCAGTCACATTTTTCCTGCCTTTTTAGTCTCCTGATTCCTGTTTTACCCATTGGAAAAATAAAAAAACTCCTTAAAAGGTTAATCTCTTGGGGAGGTTAACCTGCTATCCCCAGCAGGATCATAGAGCAGTATCTTGAAAGTCTACTTTCAACTGTTACTCTTTTACCTACAGTGGTATTTTTTGCAGAGAGTAATTTGGTGTAAGTTGGTCTTTGTCAGCGGCTTCACCAAACATTTGCATTTGTTAGTGTTGTCTCTGTCTAAAAATGCAGTTGGAGGAAATGTGAGGATATGAAGGTGGGAGTGACAAGGCCCAGAAGCCAGCGCAGTTTCATGGCCATGTTCTTAGTGAATCTGAAAGCCAGCTTCTCTCTGTGGGATGCTCTGATGTCAGTCTCCTGGTTTCTGTCTCTAGGGCGTTTGTTTACCTGAGCAATCTGCTGTATCCTGTGCCCCTGATCCACAGGGTGGCCATTGTCAGTGAGAAGGGGGAAGTGCGGGGATTTCTGCGTGTGGCTGTCCAGGCCATTGCAGGTAGGTGACCCTCTTCTGATATGAGAAGTATGGGTTCAGTTCGGGGTAGGCCGGCTTCATTATAGGTACAAACTGTAGGGGGTTTGCCTTGGGAAAAGCCTTTATTGGTTCCTTTCTAGCTGTTGTTCCCAAGTATTATAAGTAGATTCTATTTTGTTTGTGTTATCACTGTTTTGGATTAATGGGGTATAAGGGTTTCCTTTAACATGTTAAAGAACAGCTCTTGGATTAACTTTGTAAAAGTCACTGGCATTTTAAATAAGGTATCTTACCCTAATACAGTATTGGCAAGAAAAGAAAGTATCTTAATTACTTCAGAAGTGATGAAGAATTTTTAGGACTTTGTCTTGCTGAATTTTCTCTCAGGGTACTTCTAGTCATTTCTTTGACTGCTTTTATAGTGCTCAGGTCAAAATTCTGATATAAACTGGTGGTGGTGGGGGGCATGCCTGTAGTGACAGCAACTCTGTATTCTGAGTGGGGAGGATGGCTTGAGCCTCGGAGGCCAGCATGGGCATTGTAGTGAGACCCTGGCTCTTAAAAATCAATCAGTCAGGCTCGGCGCCTGTGGCTCAAGCGGCTAAGGCGCCAGCCACATACACCTAAGGTGGTGGGTTCGAATCCCCAGCCCGGGCCCGCCAAACAACAATGATGGCTGCAACCAAAAAAAAAAAAAAAAAAATGGCCAGGCGTTGTGGCAGGCGCCTGTAGTCCCAGCTACGTGGGAGGCTGAGGCAGGAGACTCGCTTGAGCCCAGGAGTTGGAGGTTGCTGTGAGCGTGATGCCACGGCACTCTACCCGGGGGGATAGCTTGAGGCTCTGTCTCAAAAAAAAAAAAAAAAAATCAATCAGTCAATATTCTGGTATTTTCTATGATCCAGACTATATTCTAAGGAAAGAATGTGGCCATTTCCTGTAATTTTTCTGTCTTAATTCCCAAATGCTGCACTTTGTTAAGCAACCTTTCAGCCTTTTCTTTATGGAAACCTTTGCCACAGTCCACAATGTTGAGTTTATGAAAGTTGCCTCCACAAGTATATTACAGTATTTTTAAGTGTTTGTTTTGTATTACTGAATATAATCTTGCCACAATAGAGGGGTGGCTCAGTATGCTAGATACGACATTTGAACAATCTCAAAAATAAAACCGATTATTAACTAGTCTTATGTGAACTAAGGAGGTTGGTAAACCTACACACAGAGTTGGAAGCAGCCCTTGTAATTTTGCTGCTTCAGTGTCATTCTTTCTTATCGAAAGGGACTTTGCTATTTATCTCATAATCTGACGAGAGTCATTCATCTTTCTCCCATATGTAGTCTCATTCTGTCTTTGCTGATTTTTTTCTACTTAGCGGATGAAGAAGCTCCTGATTATGGCTCTGGAATTCGACAGTCAGGAACAGCTAAAATATCTTTTGATAACGAGTACTTTAATCAGGTGAGAAACCTTCAGGAAGAAGGAAAACCTTATGGAAATAGAAAGAAGTAGGTAGGGTTTTAAGGGAAATGTTCTGCATTGGAGACTAATTCCCATTTCTAGAATTAAAAAGTACAGGATGCTGGTGACCGCAGATTGTTCACTAAAATATGGGACATGCCCAGCAATTACTAAGGTTAAGGTCAACGGCACAGACCCAGCATGTACCTTTCACTCTCTTGCCTTTCCTCAGTTTTTAATCTGTGTTGTTTTCCAGTCACTATTATTTGTCAAACAAATAAACAGAAGTAAGGAAATCAATGAAAACTATGTTTTTTGTAGTACTTTGTCATATACCTCCCCTCCCTTGTTTTCAGAATGACTTCTCTTCTGTTGCAATGACTCGTTCTGGTCTGTCCTTGGAGGAGCTGAGGATTGTGGAAGGACAGGGTCAGAGTTCTGAGGTCATCTCCCCTCCAGAAGAAATCAATCGAATGAATGACTTGGGTAAGTAGACAGAGTTTACTGTGTTGGGGAACATTTTGAAAGACGGGAAAATACTGACCGTGATCAAAGGATGGAGAAAATGCCCAGCTCCCTCCTCTTCACATTGTTTGAACTATATGTATGTTCATTTGTCCCTCTTTAGATTTGAAGTCTGGCACTTTGCTGGATGGCAAGATGGTGATGGAAGGGTTTTCGGAAGAGATTGGCAACCACCTGAAACTGGGCAGTGCCTTCACTTTCCGAGTAACCGTGTTGCAGGCCAGTGGGATCCTCCCAGAGTATGCAGATATCTTCTGCCAGTTCAAGTAAGCTTCCCCTTGGCTCTGCCTACTTTGCTGGCAGCCTACTGAGATGCTGTCCTTTGTGCATTATAAAGCACTTTGTACATGTGAGATTAAGTCCTTCCAGGCTTTGAAGGAAAACACTTTCATCTCTCAAGATGGGAGTGAGGGGGGCAGTGCCTGTGGCTCAGTGGGTAGGGCGCCGGCCCCATATACCAAGGGTGGCAGGTTCGAACACAGCCCAAGCCAAACTGCAACAACAACAAAAAAATAAAGTAAGACTCAGTCTCTTAAAAAAAAAGAAAAAAAAAGATAGGAGTGAGAAACAGAAACCTGCACAGGAATGAAAGAAGGTCCCGTATAGGGAGGAGTGTGCCCTGTATGCTGCTGCAGGCTCTGTTGTGGGCTGTCCCCTCTGCAGGAGCACAGGGCCTGGTCCAGAGCAGCCTGTTATTAGTCTTTTTAATACTTGTCATGCTAAAATGTGTTATTATTGAAAAGTCTGGAAGCAATGAATTATCTAGCCACTAATTATGCCTATTTAATACTTGGGAAAAGGAAATTAAGTAATATAAAGAATAAATTCTATACTAACTAAAAAGCTAGTATGTAGAGAAGGTGTGGCAGCTTTTATTTCTTATCCACTTAGAGCTCCTTCTGTTCTGTGATGTTCTTTAGATGCTTTCATTTTTATACCTCTCTAAAAGACCACTTTCTTACGAATTTTAAGTTTGTTTTTTTTTTTTTTTTTTGAGACAGAGTCTCACTGTGTCGCCCTCGGCAAAGTGCAGTGGCACCACAGCTCACAGCAACCTCAAACTCTTGGGCTTAAGCGATTCTCCTACCTCAGCAGCTGGGACCACAGGTGCCCACCACAGTGCCTGGCCATCTTTTGTTGCAGTTGTCATTGTTTATTAAGCTGGCCTGGGCTAGGTTTGAACCTGCCACCCTCTGTGCATGTGGCTGACACCACTACCACTGTGCTAAGAGCTACAAGCCTGAATTTTAAGTTTTTTTTATTTTTTTTATTTTGAGACAGAGTCTCAAGCTGTCGCCCTGGGTAGAGTGCTGTCCTGTCACAGCTCACAGCAACCTCCAACTCTTGGGCTTAAGCGACTCTCTTGCCTCAGCCTCCCAGGTAGCTGGGACTACAGGTGCCTGCCATAGTCTGGCTATTTTTATTTATGTATTTTTTTTTTTTTTTTT